>NC_138868.1:31773556-32373556 GCF_965194805.1 Balaenoptera borealis
TGGTTTGTCTTGTAGCTAATGAGATAGTTCAATATGAAAAACTGAGTACAATATTGAAATATTCAATGTGCTTGAGCCTGTGGTTTTGATTAGTCCCATAGCTGGCCATGGTGTTATGTCAGAGAAACCTGACTTCTCATGCAAAGGGATTACCTAGCCAAGACCTCAAACTCAAGATTTTTACTGAAAATGTCCTTAAATGCAATAAAGTGGTAGTAAGTAGACTAGGGTCAGGAACAATAGGAATCAATGTATAATATAATATAATATAATATAATATAATATAATATAATATAATATAATATAATATAATATAATATATAAATGTATTATGTAATAATAATGTTATATTATATACTGTATACATTATATAAAAATACATGTATAATATATTTATCAATCCAGAGGCCAAAAATATGCAGGAAGATTGGACCATTTAATAAATATCTCCAGCAAGACCAAGAATCTTGTATGCTGGTGATGTTGTAGTCATTGCCACTTCACCCTCCCCGTGATAAGAATAATTGCCCCTCAAAGTTCCCAAATCATCTGATTAGCTGAGATTTGGTCACAGACCTATCATGGCTGAACCAGAGTCTGGTTCATAATTAGAGGTGCTCATTTGCAAGCCAGGAATTACCCTTCTATCAACTTCAAAAACAATGGGGGGGGGAAGATAATTCCTCCCAAAGAAACTGGGTACTATTGAGAAAAGGGATGATGCTGGGAACTTCCTAGTGCAGGAAAGGTGGACTTTGTCACGTTGCTTAGAGAGGAAGGAGAAGGAGGACGGAGAAGGAGGACCAAAAAGGGGCCGTTTAGTTTGAAGGTGTATGAGAAGGTCATTATTGTTGGTGATAAATGGGGCAATAATGAAGTGCCCTCTAAAAACACACACAAAATGAAATAAGATGGCCACATGAGAATTAAACCATAACATGAACACTTAAGGCTCGATCCATCAGAGATGGTCAAAGCTACATAAAGAAGAAAGAGTGCCTTTCAGGCCAGTAAGACAGGGCTGAAACTTGATTGAAGGAGTTACCTTATCTAAGGAAAGAATGTGTCATTTCAGAAGGGATTTTGACCAGCAAAGAGAAGCAGAGAGACACAAGCCAGAGGGGAGAGTGCTCTGATTAGATGGTATAAACATCCATTTCTCACAGGCAGATGCATCCTTATCCTGGAAGCAGACATGCTGGTGTCATTAAACATTCCAGTCACCAGAGTTGACTACAAGACAGCCAGTTCTTGGCTGATCAAGGTACCTCCTGATAAACTGGCTTCACATGGCTTTTCTACAGAGAGAGAATGTACCACAAAAAGAGAGTGTCCAACTGTTTTATTTCTTTTTTAACACATACCCTGGTTTAGATATCCAAATCAGTACAAGTTGTCATCCCAAATATAATTAACTCTGAAAGATTGCTAAAGCCAACTTTATGGGTAATTTTTGAGAAATCAATCTCAATAAAGAGATGGTTAGATGAAGCCAGACTGCAGGGGATTAGAGCATGAAAGTGTCTTAATAATAACACTCCTCTATATTTGTGTAGCGTCTTGTAGTTTTCAGAGCACTTTCCCTTATATTATCTCATTTGACTATTTTGTGAGGGAAGTGAAGATTTCAAAACCCACTTGAAAGTAAGGATGCTGGTATTTAGAGATGAAGTGATTCACAGGTGAGAACTGGCAGAGAGAGAACTATTTCTCCTACCAGTCCAGTGTTTTCCCATCGGTCTACGCTCTCTATCATTTCTTCAGCATTGTGTTACTCACCATGGACTTGGAGAAGGTAAGTGAGACACTGTCTGGCTTTCAAAGAACAGGCAGTGCTACAAAGCTACACACTTACATAATGTATTTTGTATTTAAGCTTTAAGAGGTATCAACTCAGTCATTCATTAATCCAGTCTAAGCATTAGAACTGTGGTGAACAATAGGCAACTATGATCTTTGCCCCCATCAACCTTTCAAATATGGAAGATATTGGTTGTCTACTTTCTGTTTGCTTCAAGGACAAGGGGCTTGGAACTCCAAATTATTGAATGTCTATGATGTGACAAGCACGATCCTGGAAACCTTATAAGTATTATTTTACAAAATCCTCTCAACTACTTTATAAGGGAACTTTTCTTAAAGATTTTTGAGGAGATTCCCAGCTCATTTATAATTTACTTTCCAAATGTCTCTTTCTCTGGTTAAAATCTAAACTCCATGAGGGCAACAGCTAGCTGTCTTCCTCCCTGCTGTAGTGTCAGAACCTAGTATAGAAGGTTCTTCAAGCATAGAATATTTCTTGAACTGAATAGAAAGAACTTGTCCTTTATTTATTTATTTTTTCCTGGCATTAAAATTTTATATTATAGACATTTCAAACATATACTCAAGTAAGGAGAATAGAACAAAAAAGTCATCTATATCCAGTTTCAAGGACTGCTAACTCATGGACACTTTTATTTCATCTCTACCCACATCCCCTCCCACCTCATGACCTTTCCTATTAGATTATTTTAAACCCAGTCTCAGACATCATATTATTTCATGCATAAATACCTCAAAACATTGAAAGAACCTGTCCTTTAGAGATAAAAGGTTAAGTAGTGTTCTCAGTTTCTAGAGCTTGTAAGTGGTGGATCAAAGATTCAGACAATGTTCCAAATGAAGCCAGAGTCTCTGTTTACCCTTTGATCTGAATCTTGTTGTCCTTCTGTGTACTGAATTGATAGTATTTTTCTTTTCAAACTCATCTCAGAGTCTTATAACCATGAATTTCTCTTCCTTTCATGTTGTTTATCTTTTTCTATTAAAACAACCCAAACCAAGCTTTAAACAAAGATCAAAACAGTAATTTAAAAAATTTAAAAACAGATAGAAACTCAAGATGCATGTATATATTTATAGATATGCATGCATGTATATGTGTGTGTGTATAAAACTAACATTTATAGAATACATACAACTATAAGGATGAAAATAGGTTTAATTCTACCACACACTCCATATATATTTTACACACATAGCAAAATTGCTATCAGCTCCATTATTTCCTAACTCTTTTCATTCTTATCCTTTTTTCTTTCTGATCTTTTCTTATCTTCATCTTTTGGCTTTGAAGGAAGGGTCTCAACTACTTACTGACCAACTCACTCACAGCCCTGAAACTATGTGTCTACAGCATTCTGGTTTTTGGTTCATGCAACTCCAGAGTTCTTCTGATTTCCTCTTTCCCAGCAAGGAAACATTTTCCAGGAAGAAGGAGAAAAAAGATCTTTCCATATTTCTCTCTCACTGACTCTCTTCTTTAAGAACTCTTTCTCTTTCTTTCTTCCTGTAAAATTTCTCAGATGGACTCTACACTTAGGAAATACAAAATATACCTCAAAATTTCCTCACATTTAGAAAGAGGTACTTTCTCAAATTGAGGAAGAAGAATTTTCTCTTTCATTCAGATTTCTAGCAGAGGACTAGAGCAGATTCCACATCTTTTCTTGAGCAGTTTTTGTAAAATTAAATTTTTTATATAATTCAGGAGATTACTTACCTATTTAATATCTGGATCCTCAGAAGGTTGCTCTAAAAATATTTTGAAAAACTTTCTATGCTCTGCCACCATGGGAAGTTTAAAGTGATAATGTCACTTATAAGAGAATGATTAATTGAACAGTAACTAGAAAGAAAATAGCTCCTTCTCCACTCTCCTCCTGAACAAACCATGTGAAGGCTTTATCAGAACAAATCTCCTCATCCTTGACTTCCCTCTCCAGGTCTAATTCCCTTATTACAAACTGTTTTAGCAACATCTACTTCTCAGTTATCTCATCTATCATAGTGGCAACTGTCCATCTATTCATTTAAGCTGCAATGCTTACTGAACATTCTGCTCTGTGTCAGGCATTGTTTTAGGAACAGAAGTTATCGCAGGAAACAGTATAGACAAGGTCCTTGCTCTCACAGTTTTCTCCTGCTGGGGGAGACAGACAACAGAAACCTGAATGGAATAATTTTAGGCAGTGATAAGAGCTATAAAGAAAACAGGGTAATGTGATAGAAAAAGAATGTAGTGGAAGTCTATCTTAGATATGATGTGTTTTAGCTAGCTATTGTTGCATAACAAATGACCTCCATGCTTCCTGGCTTAAAATGATGACAATTTAAATTTTGTGCAATTCTTTTGGTTGACTGGGTTCAGCTGGGTGGTTTTTCTATTCCACATTCTATGATGAGGTCATTCATGTGGCTGCATTCAGTTGGGGGCTCAGTTGGCCCTGTCATGTCCATCATGGCCTCTCACCTTCCCTGGTCTCTCTCCATGTGGGCTCCTTCATGCAGTAGTCTAGCCCAATGTTCTTCACACCTTTGTGGCTAGATTCCAGGGGGCAAGAATGGAAGCTGCTCTTGGCCTTTTAAAGTTTGGGCCCAGAACTGGCACAGTGTCACTTACACCACATTCTATTAGTCAAAGCAAGTCACACGGCCATCCAGATTCAAGGGGAGGAACGTAAAATGCCACCTCCTGATGAAGGAAGCAGCAAAGAATTGGGGCTATCTCTAATTCATCAGAAGGTAAATGATTATTTGATTACTGATTCTTTCCACTAGACCTTAAGCTCTGAGAATGCAGGGATAATATCTACTGTTGCTCACTATTGTTATATTAATGTCTATAATGGGTACCAAAATGAATGATAATGTCAGTAAATGTCAGGAAAGGATGAGGAAAGAAAATACTTGGCTTACATATTACCTCCTCCCCATCTTGTAATTTTAAAAGGTGTTGTTAATAAATCATAGAATTCTTTCTCCTTGTATTGATAAGACTTTAATATCCTACCTGACACAGTGATCCAGGTAGTCTTTATTAATCACAGTTGTTATGCATTATATCACCATCGACAGGAACCCTAGAGAAGGCTTTAGGGAGGTAGAATGAGCTGGGCTTGGAAAGATATGTAAGAACTGGAAAAGCAGAAAAAAGGGACCACAGTCTTCACTGGTTTATATTGTTCCTTTAGATGAATTAGAACAAGGCGTCACCTCTTGGTAGATGAATAAAAAAGAAACTAAAAAACAAACAAAAATACAATGTCCCCCTTCTGGGTGGATGCATTCACTTGAGTTTGTGAGCAGACAGTAACTTGTGCCTGAAGAAAAAGGAGCCCCGTTCTCCAGGCAGATATATTCCTCGTCCAGAGAACGTGGCTTGATCCAATGCTTTGGTGGATTACACAAACTTCTCAGGAGTACATTGAGAAGGTATTTGGATATGAGCAATCACAGGGCGACATAAATGAAGGTTATGCTTGAGTTCTTCCTTTTCAACTCTAGAGCTCCTCTTTCTTATAAGCAATGGTCTTTCAGGTTGAAGATTCATACCTACAATTCTTTACTTTAGGACCAGTTGATTCTACCCTGCCATCAGCTAGGTTTACAATGATGACTAGCCAACATCCAACAATGATTATGTTTCCTCCATATCAAAACCACCAAGTGCAAAATGTAAGTGCCAATCAACCAGATGTTTTGTCTACATCATGCCAAACTATTATTTAGAAAAATCAACATCCTTCATCCCTTTTAATTGTCTTGCCAGAGCATAGAGGAAGCCCTAATCAATAGAAGGGCCAGAAATCCAGTTGTCTTTTGAAGCCAAGGAGATAAAATAAGCCTCTTGATAGATGCTTTCACTTTTCAGCCAGAATGTTGGGGCATTATAACCATGATACTATATAAAATATGTGAATTTGCATCAGGATGCCTGAAAGTCTCTAGTATCTCTGTGTTCTAATATGTTAGACAAATGTTTGTAATACTAATCTTCTGAAATTTGTATTTTCTTTGTGCCTTTAATTCTATAGTACACCCATTACGTCTGGGAAGAATTTTAACCTGATATTCAAGATCCTCAATCTAACTATCACACCGCTATTGTCCCCCTGCTCCTTTATGTCTTACATATTATAGACCAGGGTTTCTCAACCTTGGCACTACTGACATTGCGGGCCAGATCATTCTTTGTCATGGGGGTTGTCCTGTGCACTGTAGGATGCAGATCAGCATCCCTGGCCTCTATCCCTTTCCTTTCATGTCACACTCTAGCCCCCTAATGCATGTGGTTCTTCCTCCTTCAAAACGTTTTTGTTGGGAAGTGGGGTGGATCATGTGTCAGTGCAGTTTTTTCCTTTTACCAAGAGTCAGGAGGGAGATAGGAGGAGAGGAGGGGCCAAACAGGTAAGGGACAGGAAAAAGAGTGTGGGCTCTACCTTTATTATACAGCAGAAATGAACACAACATTGTAAGGCAATTATACTACAATAAAGATGTTAAAAAAAAAAAGAGTGTGGACTCTAGGTGTTAATCATTTTGATCCCATTGTATTCATGGGACAAAGACTGCTTGCTCTTTGTCCTTTTACACTTAATGAAATAGTGTAACATACATGCCAGACCATATACCAAGCTGGAGTCTCTCATTTGGTTCTCTTCAAAATACTAGGAGATAAGGACCATAATATCCATTTATAGAGAAGAAAACAGGCCCAGGGGGTGTAGTCATTCGCCACAGATAACCCAGATGACAAAGGAAGAGCCATGCTTCAATGCAAGGCAGTCTGTGCCCAAGAGCCCCTTCTTAACACTATGTTGAAGTTTATATGCTTTAAAAGATATTATCCTTGAGACAGTTTGTTTTGGTTTCATCTTCCTGTTACTGAGAGATGGGTCACCTGGGAGAAAAAGCCAACTGGATTCCCATCTTCCTCGTGTATTTCTATTCCAGGGCTTTCATTTGCCTTTAATGACTTTCTCAGGTCTTTCTCTTGAGAGTGAAATCTTCCAGGGCTGAGCTCAGCCCAAACATGAAAGTTTTGGGAAAGAGTTAGGAAAGTCTGTTCAGCTGTTTTTGTAGCTGGTTAGGGGGTGGGGAGGGATAAGATAGAAAGTACCTTTTCTCCCATTCCCAAAATAACTTAGTGTTTGGACTTTCAAATTACCATGTGGTCAGACGTTTATGAGAAAGTCCAGAATTAGTTGAAAAAGACTTGAATTTAAGACTCCTCCTGTCCCCTTACTGAGCACAGCCATGAGCATGAAGTACACGGCTTATCACGTGGTTGGTGAACTTGTGACAGAAGGGCTGAGGATGCCCTGTACGGAAAGCTCGTCAGTCGTCAGCCGTGGCAGCTTTGGGGTAATCATTCGGGCCTCTCCCCTTCATTCCTCCTTCGGCCTTCCCCCCAACAGGGTCTTCTCCAGATTTGTAATTCTTTCTATACAGCTCCCTTAATAATGCTGAATTTATACAAAGACCCAACCTGGGGTTTGTTCATTCATCCATTCAGAGCTATTTGTTGAATTCTTACGAAGTGCTAGGTGTAGTGCTTGGAATTTTATTCATGTTATTTCATTTATTCACCCCAACAACCCTACGTTGTGGGTATCATCATCACCAATTCACGTAAAAGAACCCAGGTTATGGTCAGAATAAATAAACTGCCCTTGGACATTTGTGTTGTAAGTGTAGAACTGAGATTCAACCCAGAGGTGTGTCGGTTTGCAAAGCCCATGCTTTTAACCACTGTAAATCATTGCTTGCTGGTAATAAAGTAGAGCAAGGAGACCTTGGTTATTATGCTACAGAAGGAAAGCTTGGGGGCTATGGAGCCTGGCCAAAGGAGCTGCCGGGTCATTGATTAAATTGATATGGAAAAGAGATAAATGAGGCTGTGGGTCCCTGAATGGTGGAAGCTCCATGAGGAGAGATTTCAGTTCAAACTACAGAAGAAATTTCTAAGAGTTGGAACTCTCTGACAATTGAATGCACTCCTCCAGAGACAAAGGAGTGCACCACAATTTGAGGGGTGCAAGCATGTGGGCTGTATTATCACTTGGCAGGGCTGCCATATTATAATATAAGGAATTCAGGCAGCTGATGACTGACCAGGTAAATGGGATGAACTTGGCCCCTCGGGTTGTGATTCTGTGACATCCTGGCCTTAATACCATGAGTTTATATGACCTGGAATAAATTTCTTCACTTGTTTAGACCTCAGATTCTCCATTTGTGAAGGTTATTTCTAGCTCTGATGTTCTCAGACTGTGTAGCTCTCAGGGCCAAAACTATATCCAGGGATGTAATTACAAGTACGGTTTTATTACTATTTTAGCCTGACAGAGGTTAACATAATGTTGAAATATTGGGTTTCATGATCAGGTTGGCTGGCTCAATCCTGAAAACTTGAGCTTAGGGTCAAGATCTTCTTTTGCTAACTTTCTTTCTCTAACATTTCTTTCTCAGATAATCTAAAGTTTGTTTTATTTAACTCCCTGGATCACTGAGGAAGAACTTTCTCCAAATATTCCTGAACTCCTGATTTAAAGACTGCTCGATCCTTCCAGAACTAGCATTCCATTAGAAGGTAGGAGGGGTCAGATCAGGAGAGGCTAGTAGCCAGAGAGGGGACTCTGGCAAAGCTGGGGATCAGGGAAGAGGCAAGAAGAAGGGTTGGCATTGGCATTGGTGACATTCTAGAAAGGTCGTTGAGCAATTTACAAGGAAACCTTCTGAAGGGTTATTGCAAGGTTTACCTGTGTTAAATAAATGTGATATGCTCAAAATAGCGTGCTGGGCACATAGTAAGTAGTGTAAAAATATTGTCTATTGTTTTATTTTTATTATTATCATTATTATTACAATTATTATGCTCTGAATCTAGTAAAGTAATTGCACATAGTAGGTATTCAATAAATATTTGTTGAATGAACAGAAAAATGAATGAATAACCCCTCTGAAAAATAGTTGTTTAACAATGAATGTAAGGCAAAGTGGTGGCTTTGGTAATGGTCAGATTTTTACAGAGGAAATGGGAGAGCCCTGTAAACACTGACATCCTGTTAATATTATGTCATTATTGTGAACTGTCAGTCCAGATTTTTCACTGCAATTCTTTTTATGACAAAACTCTTGGAAATTAGAGGGGCTATGGCAAATGTGATTATGGGATAAGTATTTATTATTAGTATGGCCTTTGCCAATTTCTGAGCCTGAATGAGTTTTTGTTTGAGCCAAACAGTTAAAAATTGTTCTATTTCTGAAGTTTCCCAAGTGAACAAAATGCTTCTAATTAGAAAAGAAATGTTGCCTATTTATTCCTTAGATTTACTGCTAAATATATGCACAGATTAGTGTTCACTGGGCCACACTGTCTGCTTTTATATTGAAGAGGATGTAGATCCAAGTCTTCTCTGAGTGTGTTTTGCAGGGATCACCATGCCCTATCCTGAGTCGTTGTTCAACTGACCCAGGGCCTCTTCCATTGCAGCGCAAGTAGAGAGTGCATGGGGGAGAAGCAGGCAAGCTAGAGAATTACTAACTTCAGAAATTCTCTCTTCAGGAAGTCTTCAAGCTGCATGCAAATGTCCCCGGGTCCTCTTAGTGAAGCCCACATATGTCCGAGCTGAAACAGGGCTTAGATCAGTACAATCTACCAGCCCTGGCAAGCTCATGACATGGAGACTCTAGAGTAGGGGTCCCCAACCCCTGTTAAGAACTGGGCCACACTGCAGGAGGTGAGCGGTGGGAGAGCGAGCGAAGCATCATCTACCGCTCCCCATGGCTCGCATTATCGCCGGAACCATCTGCCCTTCCCCCACCCCACCAGTGGAAAAATTGTCTTCCACGAAACCGGTCCCTGGTGCCAAAGAGGTTGGGTACCGCTGCTATAGAGGACTACCAGGCAATTAAGGCCAGCAAATCACACAGCAAAAGTGTGGGTTTACATAAAGAAGATCACGCTGTCACCCTAATGCTTTCCATATTGAGATCACCACAAATGGGCTCTGGTTTTAGTCTGATAGGCCTGAAAACTGGACTTTTCCAGGGTACCCAGGACCAAATATGTAGTTAGTGCTCAATAAATATTAGGAATTAATATTCTTATTCTCTCTCACTTGGTAGCCCTTTTGCCAAGATTTGCGAGTTCTCTCACTGTAGCTGCCCAAGAACTGCAATTCCCGAATTTCTTTCATGTGCATCACCCCCCTGCTCAAGGCACAAAGCAAAGACACTGTTAACATTTGGAAAGGAAAGGTAAGCAAGTTTGCTAACTGTTACTTCCTGCAATAGCATTCATTCTCTTGGCCTAAATAGGGAGGAATGTTTGAGGTATACACACATACGTGCAAAGGAGCTTCTCTTACATGAATGGGAACAAACACGTCGTTGGTTTCTGAGATGCCTGCCTAGAATGGGGAGGTTAATACAGGTTCATGACACATACATGCAGTGTCTAAGGCTTATTTGAAATACATCTTTTTCATTTTAACCTAAGAACACATAAGATGTCCCTTCTTAAAAGAGGGTCTTCGATGAGCTACCCATGGCCAGACAGCATGGGTATAGTGGCACGCACTTTGGCTCAGTATTATAGTAAATCCTCTTCATACAATAGCATATCAAATCCTCACAAGAACCCTGCAAACTATGTGTCATGATTCCCACTGTACAGCGGAGGAAACGGAGGTTCCGAGAGGTTAAACGATTTGCTTAGCTTCTGCAGCTAATAAATTGCGGAGTCATGATATGAATCAGAATTCTGCCTCTACTTTCCATGCTCCTAATAGCAAAAGGAGAGGGAGAGATGGAGAGCAAAGGAGGAAACAGGAGAGAAAGAGCTTTGCTAAGGCAAGTGGGAGGGGAAACCAGGACAGGAGAAAACAGACACTTGAAGGGTAGGCAAAAATATACCTCAGAGCAGAGCGAACCCACTAGGTTTTCTGCTCTTTATAATTTAATCTGTAGTAGAATCATGTGGAAAATGTTAGTGGTTGACTCAGTGGGACTGCCAGCAAAGCATACATTTTGAAAGTTGAACGGAGTGCCTGCATTTAGAGCTGGGCAAAGATCAAAGCAAGAAAAGACATTCAGGAAAAACATTTCCTTAACTCCTGCAGCAGGAAACTTTTCACAACTGGAAAATGCAAGCCATTACTGCCAATCCCAAAGCATGGAGGCTCTCCCTCATTAATCATAGCTGTCAGGTTCTGCTCTGTAAACAGCAAACTATTGACACACAAAATGTCTTCTGTTTTTCATGGAAAGGCAAAAAAGAGACATGGTGAAATGTACAAGCCATACGAGTAAACACTGAGAGTCAAAATAGGCTGCTCTATGCCCTTATCGAGTACAAGGCAATGACAAATTATGAAGTCATTCGAAAGCCTCAAAAGAAAAGTTATGTGTTTAGATATAGCTTATCTATCTTAAAGCTCCTGTGAAGAAAAATGCAGAATAAATAGAGATGCAGTGGTGATGCCTGAGATCATTAGTGAAGGGGAGATGTCTAAATTTTAGTGCGATCACAGTTATCTTTGTGTAATAAGCAATCGTGTAAGTCATGCCTGTGGTTTGAATGCAAATCTCCACCTTTACAGGTCTGTCCATTCCAGCCTAAAAAGTAGGGTAGACAGGGTTTGGGCTGGTGGGCCAGAGTTGGAGCTTTGAGTGGGAGGGGTCAGCTGGGGTCCATATATTGCCTGATGTAGTCATTCATACATATCCAGCCACCTTTTGGAGGGGAAGGTGGTCAAGAATCTGAGGGAGGCAATGCTAAAGTCAAATCCAAAAGGGGAGGAAGAGAAGAAATGGAGCCAAGAGTTGGGAAATTGGATCAATGCAGAAGAAGGTTGGGAATAATGACACACACTCTTCTGGGACAAAAGCAATAATGAGACATATTGGTAGAGGATCAAGGCCAATTCCTGCTGTCTTTCCCATTACCACCTTAGCCCAAGCCTTCGTCATCTCTCATCAGCATGACCTTGTAGCCACCTATCCAAGTGGCTTTCCTGCTTCCACTCTTGCTGCCCTACATATAATCTCCTCCCAACGTAGTCTTTTTAGTGTAAATCAGATCATACTACTCCTCACCTTAGACCTCCAAGTGCATTGAAATTTGAATAATATCCAAATGGAAATTAGATCATTGAAATTTGAATAATACCCAAATATTATCCAATATTACATATATTATATTAATTAATATCTAAATAGATCCTCTCCTTAGACTTCAAGTGCATTGAAATTAGAATAATATCCAAATTTCTTATGCTAACCATCTAGTTCCTATACTACCTAGTCTCAGTTCTCCTCTCTGACCCCAAGCTCTTTCTTTTTCTGATTTACTCTGCTATCATAACATGTGTTATGATAGAAAGTGATAATACATGTGAAAGTGACTGGAAAAATGTCATATTTAGCAAGAAGCCAGTTGTTCTTAGGCAAAAATCACAGAGTGACACAGGTATAACGAGATACTTGGCCCAATGTAAAATCAAGCAGATAGAAAAGTTCTTTGAGATAAATTGGGTTTAACTTTTTTCGGTTAAGGTACTCATATAGAGAAAATGTTCATTTCACAGGCCACATGTCATAGATCCTGGAATAGGCAGAGAGTTAAGAAATCATGTGTCCAGTCTCCTGCTTCCAGAAAGGAAAAGCATCATTAGTGGTTATGAGGGCAATAGAGAAGTCAGATTGCCTGCTTTTGAATCTTGACTCCACTCCTGTTTAGCTGTGAGACCTTAACCTCTTTGTGCCTCGGTGTCATTATCTAAAAAGTTCAGAAACTATAACATCTACCTGAAATATGACCCTGTGAGGATTTTATAAGGTAATGTATGGAAAACACTTTGTGCCTGTTCAGTAAATATTAGCTATTATTATCTTCATTTTGCAAACAAAGTGACTGAATTTCAGAACATTGAAGGGACTTCTTCGAAGTTGCACAGCTAACACGTGTTGGGCCAAGAGCTGAATCCAGAACTTCCACCTCCTGAAGCACGGTGGATAGATTTAAGCATTTTTAAAAGATTTATGCAATTGAGCATATTTAACACTTAAACTTCACACTGGCTACAAAACAATGCATTATCATAATATCATTTTTTCAAAAAAAAAATACAATGCATAGATATGTGTGAAAAGCATTAAAGAATGCACACCGAAATGCAAATAGTGAGTGTATGGCAGGGAGAGTTTGAGAATATGAACGATTTTGTTTTCTTTATGTTCTGCTGTTTGCCACATTATTAGAATTCAGCAGGTATGGCTTATATAACTAGAAAAATAGTTATTTAAAAAGCAAAACAACAACAATAATAACAGCAACAATGAAACTCCTTTATCCCTTGAATATGTGGTTATACAAAATCCTTATTTTACTTACAGTTTTACATTGTCCAGACAATTCTAGTTTAGACTCTTGCTGGACCTTGTACATACCAATCCACAGTGTGCCAAGCTCAAATCCTTTTTTAGGTGTCAGTTTCCTCACATGCCTAAACACAGTTGTCCCTCTGTATCTGAAGTTGATTGGTTCCAGGACCCCCGTGGATACCCAAATTCAGGGATGCTCAAGTCCCTTATAAAAGGTAGCTTAGTATTTGCATATAACATACTCACATCCTCCCATATACTTTAAATCATCTCTATATTACTAATACCTAATACAACATAAATGCTATGTAAATAGTTGCCAGGGCACTATTTTTGCTTTTTGTTTTGCTTCTTGGAACTTTCTGGAATATTTTTTTCTTTCAAATATTTTCTACCCGAGGTTGGTTGAATCCAGGGATGCGGAACCCGCAGATACAGAGAGCCGACTATACTATTTATATCCTAGTTACCTCATATGGTGGCACTTTAAAAATGTCTGGTGAATAACATATCCTTGGGGATTCTGACTCTGGAAATAGTATTCCTAAGGACCACACTGATTCCAAAATTACTCAGATGATTTGCAGAATCTCATTCTCTATACTGGTGAATGATTGTCATGTATTTCTGTATTCTATTTCTAACCAAGATTTTTATGTCTCCAGTTGTTTTTCCTTTTATATTAAAACATTTATAAACCACATTTACCATTCATATTTCACACCCTAGTATTATTCTTTATCAAGAAGATTTTAATAATCATCCTCTGAAAAATGTCCCAAGGAAATTTGACCATACCCTTTAGGGAGATTTCATATCTTTAGTAGTTCTCATGGATGCTTTTATTACGTGTTAAATAGTTTATAATTGAAGTTGCAAGGCTTCTCTAAGAAAGTTTTGTGTCTGTTTCCTTAGCAGAATTGTAAGTGAGAGTTTAAAAGACAATGGAAGTATGTAAACTGCGGAACAGCCTCTCCGTGCTGCCATGCCTAACACACCCACACCTGCCAGCTTCTCCGAGTGTGGCTTTGGTTTCTGCAGAGGCTAACGTGGCCTGGTGTCTTTTATCGGCAGACTATAGATGGACAGATATCTATGGAATTCTTCATAGGTATATGGCAGTTTTCACATGGTCAGATTGAGAGTGTGAGGATACTGAACAATGCACTACATGGAGAAAGTAACCACGAGGACTTCTGTTACCAGTGGAGCCGCTCAGCTTCTGACTGACAGCTCTCAGGCATCTGAACCGCTGTAGGCTGTAGGCTGCCTGGCCTAGAAGGGACAATGTTTGGAGTGGGCAGCTGGCAGCTCCAGTGGGCCCTTACCCTCCACATTCTTCTTTTATTTGATCATATATCCCACTAGATAATCATCGGCTTCAAAAGTGAGAGAATAGTGAAGCAAATAAGACATCACTGTTTTAACCTTGGGAAAATTACCTAGGCTTTCTGGGCCTCAGTTATAAAAATAATGATAATAATAAATACAGTAAAGCAACAACTAACATTTATTGAGGATTCACTCTGTGTCAGGTACTATTCTAAGCCCTTGGCATATAATAATTCCTTTTATATAATACTTTCCTCACACAGTTTGTTGTTAGAATTAAGGGAAATACCCTGGCAAAGTTCTTAGCACAGGCTCTCACCAATAATGCTGAGTTGAGTTCTCAAAAAAGTTGGATATTTTGTTGTTGTTGATAACAATAATAACAATGAAAATAATAATAATAATAATAATAATAAATGTCTCCTACTCCAAATAAAACCCTAAGAGGCTTTTTTAAACTTTCAGTTAGTTGGTGTCCCAACACTTTGTAATATCTCAGAATTACCCACAACCTAACCTAGTGCCTGACACATATTGAGTGATCGACAAATATTTATTAAAGAAAGACTAGACTATCCTACATTGTATGAATGTTCTTGTAAGTAGATTTCTCAGGGAAGAAAGCATATAGTTTTCTTCAGATTCTTAAAATATTTCATGGTCTAAAAAATAAAGTACCACTACTTAAAAAAAAGAATTTGTCACTGTGTGAGTAATAAAGTCTTAGTAAGAATAAGGAAGCAGAGAGGAAAGATCTGCGTGGGGCTCCTCCCCGTCATAGGAGGATTTGGAAACTCCTTGTGATACTAGCCTCTGGGTTGATAGTCCAGGATGGTTTGCTCTCCCCACCTGGGAATTCCTATTTGCCCTCTGGGGCCATTTACATAAGACTCTGTGAGATTACTGGCCTTACATCTAGCCTTGAATGGATGATTCAATGTCAGATCATTTCATTCTGGTTTTGTAGGAATCATAGAATGTCAGCACTGGAAAGAACCTCAGACATTATCTATTTTGGGGTTTTCAAATTTGTAGCAGATGTGTCACCACTCGCCTTCCTGCACGCATGGAAGATATCTCTAATTGGGTACAGCAATCTTTACATCTGTGTCATTTAAATCCTTTTTGATGTACTACTGTATGTAGCTGATTGAAATCAGCATCAAGAGGAAATCAGTTTTCCATCCATATCATGAGTCTAATATCCTCTTATTACAACTGGGAAAATTAAGGAGATGACATTTAATACGTCTGTGGATTAGATGTGATCACTGTGAAGTGAGTGATATGAAAGTTTTGAGATAAGAAGGGTTGTGACTACAAATTACAATCATTTAGGTACCAAATATCATCTCCTTTGCCTCTGCTGTTATTTTTTTCCTCATCTTTCATAGAATAAAGATAGAAACCCCTCTTAAAAGACCTTTACCATTTTCCCACACACCAGTCTTCTCCCCATACACTAGAGGCAGCTAAAATCAGGCCCCTGGGTGCTGAAAAGAAATGACAAATGATTATCTGAAGTATTATTCCATATTTTGTTCCTTTTTATTTGAAACAATGAAATAGTTATGCAAAGCCTCAGGCCTCAGGCCACTCCCTCTCATCTCTCAACATCTTTGAAAAGAGCAGTGTGGGAAAGTCCCATACTTAAATCTAGGAGACTTGATGCTGTTAGAACTAACTGAGGATCAGTCACTTTCTGGGCCTCAGTTTCCCCTATTGTCATAGGAGGATATTGGACACTTCAGAGGATTAGAAAACTGGATTCCTCGTGCATGGGAGAGAAAAAAATGGCTCCCTGTTGAAGAATAGATTATGAACACTTATTTCCCAGTGTGTGTGTGTGTGTGTGTGTGTGTGTGCCTATGTATGAAAGGAAAGCATATTTAAGGTAAGGGTGAGGATTGGCTGGGAAAAGATATGAAATAAAGTGCATTTCCATTTTAAAAATCATTAATGAAATAACGTAGACCTGTCTTCAAAGTTATTAAACATCACTGTAGTTCCTACAGCTTAGAACGGAGCCTTCCCTCTGCATTCTGACGGCATATAAGCTCTGAGCCTTGCCATAAACTTTTCCAATTAATTCTAGGGGAAAACTAGAGAAAATTGGAGTTTTTAGGCAGACCAGCAGAGATCAAGTTTTGGCACAGCCTAGATTTTATTTTTTTCCTTTTGAGGATGGTAAGGGTGGCCAGGGAAGGGAGGATTGCCAAATACGTAGCGATCCCTCTGCCTTCTTTATCATATACTCTAAGTAAACTGGCTTCAATCCCAGCCTTCTCTTGCCTTTTGCACTGGCTCCTCTTTGCAGTATGAAAGTTATGAATATAAATTAGAAAATAAGCAGGTATTATATGAGAACATATTTATTGGCTGAATAATAAAACTTAGTTAAGGAGTTATGAGAATTAAAATTCCCTCTACTTGAAGTACAAGTTTTCAATAAGCAAACAGAAGCAAAACCCTTAAATGAGAAAGAATACACTGGTAACCTAAATCACAGGCATTTGGGGGTGTGTCAAGGCAAGCTACCTACTCCTTTGTAATGGATTGCAGTGCCGATGACACAGACACACAATGAGAGACACAGCAAATCAGCATATCACAGGAGTGCATAATCCCCACAAACCTTAGACTTCTTGAATGTGACCCCTTTAACTTACACACACCCACAGCGGCACAGCAGACATCTCCCTGCAAAAGGTGATTTGCCTATAGTTTCTAGCCAATACTTAAGGAAAAAAACAAACCAAAAAACCCAAATCCAAAACCAAAAAGAAAACAACTAAAGACCATGGTTAATAAATAAGAAGGAAAAGGAGAAGAAACCGGCAACTTCCATCCTCTGGCAGGCACGCTGACCTCATCTGAAAAACAGGCGACTTTGACAGCTTTCAGAGGCCAGGGGAGAAGGCTGAAGGCAGAAAGGAGCTATGCACATGCTCCCTGGGTATTTTCACATAATCTTCAGGATGAGGAAGATTAAACATTCCCTACTGCATAAACTGTGTCCTTTCAGATGTGGCTGAAACAGGTGTCTCTGCAGAGATATAAAGCCCCTCTAGGAAAGGCAGGAGACATGGTTTTAAATTCTTCTTTCCAGGTGACAAATCAATAGCAATCACATAAATAGTGTACAAAACTAAAACCACTCAACTCTCACTTCTTTCTTGTTAGGATCACATCAGATCACTCTCCAAGTGCAAATCTGGTTATAAAAAGTAATAAGTATATGGGAAAAAGTCCCGTCTCTGTCCCCCACCTTCCACCACGGGTCTGATTTGATTCCCTCTCCCTGGAAGTTTGCCCTTCCACCTACACTTTAAGATAATCGTTTTTCAGCCGACCTAGCCGGGTCCCGTGGCTCCTGATGGTGAGGGCCAGCAGCTCGTATTTGTCCCTGAGCCCCACAGAGATGTCGAGCGTTTCCTTCAGCAGGGACCTGGTGTGGACCAGCATCCCCAAGAAGTCCTCGTTGAGCCTGCTGTCTTGCCGGCTGTCCTGTTCCTGGCCCTGCTTGAACTTGCTTTCCAGCTCAGTGAGAGACTTGTCCGAGTTGGAGTAGGCATCCCCGATCTGGTGGGACTCCCGCCGCAGATACTTGCCGTAGCTCTCCTCCCCGTCCAGGTCGTAGGAGATGCTCTTACTGATGCCCTCCAGCACGCGCCCCGCGTCCTCCACCTGGCGGCCCAGCACGGTGAACTCCTCCCGCAGCGTGAGGCTCAGCAGACTGCTGGCGGGGCTCCCCTCCCCCTGAGAGCAGCGCCGGTGGTCACTCACCCTGAAGAGCAGCTGGCACTTCTCGGGGTCATCGTTCTCCTCGTAGTCCCCGTCGGGCACAAAGTAGTGGTGCAGAGTCCCATTGGACATCTCTGGATAGAGAGGGCCGTCGAAATAGCCTTGACACAGGTGGCACAGAAAACCCATCCAGAGGAACTTCATGAACACCATCCTGGATATTCAGGATGACGGGGGGACCGCTGGAGAAGACTCTTCGCCCAGGCGCGAGGAAGCGGGGCGGGGGGGTGGGGTCCCCTAGGGAGTCAGCGCCTCCCTGAGACGGCGTCAGCCTCGGTCCCAGTAGCCTCGCTGCACCCTGGCGCCCCCTCCCCAACTGGCTTCATGTGGCTGCGGCACCAGAGCCTGGGAAGCAGCCGCCGCAGCCCGCAGCCCAGGATGCACCCTCGCTCTGAGCTCCTGCGCTCGCTCGGGTAGCTGGAACTCAGCCGGCTCCCTCCCGACGGGATCCCGGCACGGATGGGGAACCCCTCCTCCAGCTCTCTGGCTGGACGCTGGCTGGCTCCGTTGCCCCACTCTGGCTCTCTGAGCTCCCCGTTGCTCCTTGGGAAATGGAGCCTGTAGCTGGAGAGAAAGGTTCTTGCCCTCTGATACTATTTCAACTCCTGGACTGGGTGGGAATGCGGAGCTTTTCCTTTGGCTAATGATATCCTGAGGATCTCTTTGCTCTCAAATTACAGCTGGTTTCGTCACTTGGAAGCCAGGGAACAAGTTTGGAAAGAAACCTCTCACCAGGTCTGTGCTATTAAAGGTACAGGGTCTCTTTTTGAGGATTGGTAAGGAGACCCCGGAAAATAGAATTTAGCTTGAAGGAGAAAATGGGAAGAGGATGAATAGAATTCCCATAACAGAAAGACTGTTTTGCTATTAACGAATCGGGAGGAAGGGTAATTACCCTGGAGAAATGCCATTTCACAACTTAAAATTGTTTCCAAAACAATAAAATAAATGGCAGTTAGATTGCATTCTGTGGATATGTCTATTTTTAGCATCAAAACGTTTATGGCTTTAAAGGAAAATTCGAAGTGTATGAAATTGCAGTTTTGTTTGGAAATGGTTAGTTAATTAAATTTACAATAACAATACTCTGGTAGAAATAGGAATATAGAAAACTGATTAACGTATGGTTGCTAGTATGTATAGGAACAAAAGCTGATAAATGGAATTTTGCCAGTTTAATAAGTTAATGGGCAACTGAGATAATTGTTTAATTTCATGAAAGCCCATCCTTGCTAAGCTCCTCCATTGCATCTTTAACCTAACACCTTTACAGCTATTGCCTCTTTTGGGACACTTAAAAGTTTTGAAGAATATGGGACTGGTACTGTTATCTCCAGTTTTCTGGGTGGAGAACCCAAGGGATAGAAAGTTAAACAAATTATTTATTATCACAAAGATTGCAGTTCAGCCAGCCAGGACTCATTAAGTCACTGGGTCTTTTAATTTAATTTAGAAAAAAAAGTATTTTTTTCACCAGGCCATCTTAGTTTTTGATTTATGAATTACTTAGCATATTGCCCTCCTTCAGGCCATCTCATTTGTTCATCGAATGTTTATTGAGCATTTATCATTTGCCAGAGTCTATTTTGTTCACAGAAAGAGCAGTGAACAAAAATAGAGAGAAATCCTTGCCTTCCTGGAGCTTACATTCTGGGACATGGAAAGGAAATTAATATAAATAAATAAGAGATATTGTATGTCGAATAGGGTAGTGGAGGAGAAGACAGGGAAGGAGTGGGAAAACAGGCAGCATCCCTATTTCTACGGTTATTTCCTCTTTCTGCCTTGAAATGTACCTGAAACACTCAAGTGATTTGCCTGTGTTTATGCTTATCTCCCTCTCAGAATCATAAGGCACTGGTGTCATTTAGCGCCACAGTGCCATACTTGCTGCCATCACTTTCAATGACATAAACAACCCTAGCTAGACAGTGAGAAGTCCAGTTACGTAATTGGGTATTTGTCGATGTGGTGCCACATGCATAGATTTTGAGGAACATGTTGACCACACATTTTAATTTTTATCCAGATACTTGGCATCGTGAAAACGTAGGTCAAATGAGTTTTCTTAGTGTTTATGCTAACTAAAGACTATGACATTTTCACTGTGTTTCAGCAGAAAACTCCAACTTTCTCCATTTGAGAGACTGGACTCTTGGACTCAAGTGCCATATTGCTTCATTCCTTTTCCCCTGGCACCTTGACAAATGACAACAGATGGATTCAAATTGGCCAGTCAGCCAAGAAAAGCAAGAGGAATTTACTCTGATTCACTCGACTTCTTGCACAATCCCTTCTCTGACTTGCTAACCAATTCAACTAAACAAGCCTATTTTAAGCACTTACTACTACTTGCCGCCCACTATGTGCAGGGCACAGTGTTAAGTTGGCTACAGATACAAAGGTGTGCAATAAAGAGTTACAGCCTCCAAAGAGCTTGCTCTTTGGTTGAAGAGTCAGATGTGTATATACACACACAGTATTTGCTTTTTCCTGCAGTTACCTCCTTTAAAAGACAAACCGTATGTCACAAAGCTGGAAGGAATCATTCTGGTGCAAGTAACTGAAGGTCCAATTTAATCAGACTAAAGGCAAAGGAAATTCCTTGACTTACAGAAAGTCTAAGATTAGATTGTTTTCACCCCAAACCTGTCCAGAATCTAGTTTTTCTCTTACCATTTTTTTGATTCTACTTCCTCAGTTTATATTCATTCTTGGGCAGTCTCTTTCATTTGTGGTTCCAAGATGGCTACCAGTGTCTTCTGTGGGTTACAGACTTCTTTGTTCATGTCTAGCAGGAATGGCAGATTAGATTTCCTGGTAGCTCAAATACAGGTCCTTCAGATCAGCCTCAGTGGCCACAGTTGGTCTGATTTAGAAGATGAATCCGTCCTTGAACCAGGCTGATCAGAGTCAGAGGTTTGGGATAGCCAGTGGGCTTAAGACAATAAGGACCCAGTTCTGCAGCCGAATACAAGTTACCACGCAAACTATATAGCTGGGAAACAGGAACCTGCTTAACAAGGGGACAGCGTGCGAAAAGATTCTGGGGAAGTAACTGCAAATATTCCCCCTTCCCCATGCTTTTGTCTTCAGTATCCACTTCTGAAAGACACTGGTACCCTATTGCAGTTCTGTGCTGGTAAGCGTTCAACAGTAGGCTTGAGGGGAGAAAAGAACCCCCTTTCTAGCATTTGCTGATTTCCATGGGGTAAATATTCTCACCATGGCTGATGCCATTGAATGCAGAGTTAGAATGACATGTGCAACGACACATCATTATATAGCATTCCTATCATACAGATACTTTAGACACAGATGACCACAAAAGCATAGAATATAGTAAAATGTAGTAAAATCATTAAGAACTGATGAGTTTTACTTATGCATTCCCTTTAATTTAGTATAATTTATTTAATTGTAAGTTTAGATAACTTAATTTTTAATAATGATGATCGATGTTTAACAACTGACTTGCATAATTCCTGAAAACCTAAAAACTGGCTCTCATGAGCCAGTGCCAGCCAGCTCCAGCCCGCTGTAGCCTTTTGCCTTAAACACTTCATTTCATTCACTTTTTATAAACGTTTGTTCATACATTCTTCGTATATGCCCAATTCCATCTTGGGCTGGTCTACCAGGATCAGAGTTAAGGTGGGCTTCTGAGGATTGGTCTAAAATAAATGGAGCCAGAGGACACATCTAAACACAGACATGCCACATAGAGGACTTTGAAGAGTAAAATCAAGAAGCACCACCTGCTGAAAGGTACATCAGTTGAGTTTAGGGCTGAAGATTAGAGACAAAGTTGAGGGACAGAAACTGGGTGAATTCAAGAATAAAGGAGGACCTCAGGGGCAGGGGCCAGAGTCATATAGATGTCATGTAGATGAACACCGTTGCCCAATACCAGCTTCTTATATGCAATCCTTGCTATGCAGTGCCAGCAGGTTTGGCTAGCTTAAAACTTGCTTATCCCTTATCCTTTTCAGTGCACTTTAAAATCTTGCTCCTTTGGCCCAGTTAACACTTCAGAGAAGGAAGGAGGAATTCAGGTTGGCACCCTGAGCCTAAAGACCTGTAAGCTATCTTAAGCTCTGTGACTTACCCCTGACAGGATTTTTTGTGATCCTCTGACTGTTTCTGATTATGGTAATGGTAGAACTTTTATAGAAAAGGGCCTTGTATGCATTAAGTATAAGAAAGGTTGGGGAGATTAGGTTCCACTGTATAGTCTTTTAGACTATATTTGGTTTCCAACCCAAAAGGAGCCTCTGGGAAGTGGAGGCTCCCCAAATCCCCCCAAAACTGTCAGGTTGAATTCATCCCTGGACCATGTCAAAGAAGATAAATGAACAAAGGGAATTAGCCTGGACCAGAATAGGGGTCCTGGGGTGGGAGAAGAGGGGAAAAAATAAAGGGGGGAAGATGAGAAGGACACAGTATTTAGCACTTTGGGGATTATGTGATCAATTAACATGTCAGTAGCTTTGATTGAGCAGCCATTGTTTACAAAGGGTGGGAAGGAGAGAGGAATAGAAATGGATGAGAAAGAAAGAAAAGAGAGAAGTAGGGAATGAGGAAGGTAGCAAGGAAAGAAGGAAGAAAAGACAGAAGGAAGAAAAGAAGGAAGAGAGTGGAATACATTTTGATTTTCTAGTCAACTATTTGTCACATTAACTCAGTGAAATGGTCATTATTATTTACTTTAAGAACATTGGTTAGGGGCAGAGGAGAGTTAATTAACAAGAACAATCACACAAAGTTCCCATCAAAATTAGGCAATAGGGCTTCCCTGGTGGCACAGTGGTTAAGAATCTGCCTGTCAGTGCAGGGGACACGGGTTTGAGTCCTGGTCCGGGAAGATCCCACACGCCGTGGAGCAACTAAGCCCATGCACCACAACTACTGAGCCTGTACTCTAGAGCCCCTGAGCCACAACTACTGAGCCCACGTGCCACAACTACCAAAGTCTACATGCCTAGAGCCCACGCTCCGCAACAAGAGAAGACACCGCAATGAGAAGCCTGCGCACCACAATGAAGAGTAGCCCCCGCTTGCCACAACTAGAGAAAGCCCGTGCGCAGCAACAAAGACCCAATGCGGCCAAAAATAAATAACAAAATAAAGTAAATAAATTTATTAAAAAATAGGCAATAAACTCACCTATGAAATCATAATTAGAATGGTTACAAGGAAATAAGTATAATGTGTGAAGAGAGTGATTAGTTCTCCCATCTTTCTCTATTAGTCAGAATAGGCATGATATGCTGTGGTAACAAACATCACTAAATGTTAGCACCAAATTCAAGTCTACTGCAGCTCAAGGTGACTCAGTACATCTCCTCTATGTGGCAACTCTACCTGACCATTTACAACATGAGACCTCCTTGGTTAACGTGGCAGGGGAAGAGGGCTCCAGAGAGACACGTGCTGCACTTAAATGCTCTGGCTCAGAAGTGACACATGCCACTTTGCACACTGCCTATTGGCCAGTGACATGACCCTGCCTTGGTGCAAAGGGAAGGGGAGTCTAATTCTTTCACATGCCCAGAAGGAGAGGAAAACCAGATGTGGAAGAACATTAGGTATCTCTACCATACTTTCCAGAAAAAAAAGCTATTAGAAATATTGTAGAACTGCCAAACAGGAAATGAGGATGTAGGTTGTGAAATAGATTCTACAATAATGCAAATATTTCTTATTTGCAGCTAGGTTAGAAAATACTCTCAAAGAAAAGACTATAAGCACTTATTTTATTGTCACTACCACATTCAAGGAGTCTGTGATCCTATCCACCCATTTCACCCACCAACACAGTCTATGCTAATCATAGAGGAAAGAGCTAGAGAGAGTCAGAGAGGTGGAGTAGGAGAGTCTGAAGGAAGGGAGGGAGGTCAAGAGTATGTGGAGGGTTTCCAGGAAGGTACAGAGGGAAAGCATGGTATCAGGTAGAGGACCATCCTTAGCTGAAGGGGATTCTGAGGACACAGGTACAAGAAATAATGCATATGGTGGTGGGGAAGGGAGGGGATGGAGGGGGGCAGTTAAATTCTCAGGGAGGAGACGCATCACTGAAAATAAGAGCTAGGGGGTCCAGAGGAGAGAAGGAGAGTGCTACTAAGAGGCTGGGTCTTGAGCCAGGGATCAAATAGTGTCTGTCTGTGCAGCACCATGCCATGTAAGCTAAGAACATTATAAGGATTCAGAGTCATTTGGGAGGGATTTTATCCACCACTGTAGATGCCTCAATGGCTTCCCACTGCACTTTGACTGAAATTCAGCTTCCTTAGTTAGCCTACCAGATCTTGCACTGTCTGGTCCCCGCTTCTCAATTTCCACCTCCTGCAACGCCCCACTTTGTTCACTATGCTTAAGCCATATGGGATTCTTGTTCAAATTTGTTCTCATCTCAAAGTCTTAACTCGTTCTGTTTTCCCTGCCTAGAACCCTCTTACCCAACTCCTGTCCTGGCTCATGCCTACTCTCGCATGTCTTAACTGTAATGCCATTTCCTCTAAAAGTCCCTCCTTGATTTCCAGATTTTACTTAGTTCTCCCGAGCATTCCTTATCGTACCACCCTGTTCTTTTCCTCATGGCACTTTCCACTATTTATAACTGTACTTTATGTATTCATTTGTTCTAGGTTTGTCAGTCCAGCTCAACTTACAGCATATGAAGATAGGAGCTATGTTCACTTCTCTCTCCCCAGTGCCTGGCACAGTGCCTGAATCATAGGAGGTGCTTAATGAGCATTCGTCAGCAAACCCTAGGTTAAGTTGATCACTTCCTATTTAGTGTTTGACAAAATGTTTTTGTAGTATTTCAGAGGTACTTGTTCTTTGTTTTTTTGTAATGTGTATTGCATTGCATTGGGTTTCTGTTAAACTGGTCTATCTCCCCTACTTAACTGTGAGTTCCCAAGTGTAAGAATGTGTTTTATTTACCTTTATTTTCTCTGTGATTATCACAGAGCCAAGCGTATAGCAAGGACCAAATATTTGTTAGTTGTTATGATAGCTAAACTGTAGAATTTAAGGAATTCTATTATTTAATGATGGTCAGATAATCCATCTTATTTGAGCACATGTTTTATCCAGCCAACAGTCAGCCAGTGATGTCTCACACTTAATCCGGATGATCCTGGCAGGAGAGAAGGGAAGAGCCCTATGCATTCCAATATTCAGAACATTCAGAAGGGAGTATCACTCAGAAGGGTGACTTTTGACCCACTCTAAGTAAACTATGCAGCAGTCTGTACATGTGATCCTAGTGTTCTGGTCTATAAGCTTCAGAAGCATCAGACCACCCTGCAGAGTAGTTTGTTATTTGCCTGGTAAAGATTTTCACTTTTCGGCTGTTGAAAGCGCATGCCTGGGTTGTGGTTGAACCAGGTTGGAGAAGAATCTGGCCTTGTTTATTTCCCCTCTTTAAGCAGTGTTTTTATTTTTCCTTATTTTAATTCTCAGGTCCGGTAGAATCGGGGGAGATGAGAAAAGGTAGAAACAGCATATGAGAGAGTAAATTTATTGGTCTCACTTCAATTCTGCAGGCACTTTGTTCAGCAGCCCACATGGGGAAATAGGAGGAGTAGATGCAGGTCTACACTCTGTGGAGGCCGTGGGAAACATGGGTGCAAAGAGTCTGCAAATTGAAGTGTACAGTGAGGATCACAAGAGAGGGTCCCACAAAGACTGTGATGGTTTTAGGGAGTTGAATTTCACATCTGATTGGGAACAGGACAAGTGTCATGGAATTTTTAAGCGAAGAGCCACTGACTGAGGTTACCGAGGAACAAAGGGGCTGAGTCAGTCCCCTTATTTAAGGCGTTCTGCTGTTTCTGGTCTCAATAAAACTTACAAAGGAGCCCATGAAATGGCCAAAGAGGTGTCCCTCAGAAATCAGCCTGGGCAGGAAATGGAGGGTTGTGGCAGGGTTAGTATTCACATTTTTCTTTCTTTTCTTTGTTAGAAAAGAGGAATATCTTCCACACTTGGGTTTCTTGGTTCTTGGCTGCCTTTTTTTTTTTTTTTAAACATCTTTATTGGAGTATAATTGCTTTACAATGGTGTGTTAGTTTCTGCTTTATAACAAAGTGAATCAGTTATACATATACATATGTTCCCATATCTCTTCCCTCTTGCATCTCCCTCCCTCCCACCCTCCCTATCCCACCCCTCTAGGTGGTCACAAAGCACCAAACTGATCTCCCTGTGCTATGTGGCTGCTTCCCACTAGCTATTTATTTTACATTTGGTAGTGTATATATGTCCATGACACTCTCTCACCCTGTCACATCTTACCCCTCCCCCTCCCCATATCCTCAAGTCCATTCTCTAGTAGGTCTGTGTCTTTATTCCCATCTTGCCACTAGGTTCTTCATGACCTTTTTTTCCCCTTAGATTCCATATATATGTGTTAGCATACTGTATTTGTTTTTCTCTCTCTGACTTACTTCACTCTGTATGACAGACTCTAACTCCATCCACCTCACTACAAATACCTCCATTTCATTTCTTTTTATGGCTGAGTAATATTCCATTGTATATATGTGCCACATCTTCTTTATCCATTCATCCGATGATGGACACTTAGGTTGCTTCCATGTCCTGGCTATTGTAAATAGAGCTGCAATGAACATTTTGGTACATGACTCTTTTTGAATTATGGTTTTCTCAGGGTATATGCCCAGCAGTGGGATTGCTGGGTCATATGGTAGTTCTATTTTTAGTTTTTTAAGGAACCTCCATACTGTTCTCCATAGTGGCTGTATCAATTTACATTCCCACCAACAGTGCAAGAGTGTTGCCTTTTCTCCACACCCTCTCCAGCATTTACTATTTCTAGATTTTTTGATGATGGCCATTCTGACCGGTGTGAGATGATACCTCATTGTAGTTTTGATTTGCATTTCTCTAATGATTAATGATGTTGAGCATTCTTTCATGTGTCTGTTGGCCATCTGTATATCTTCTTTGGAGAAATGTCTATTTAGGTCTTCTGCCCATTTTTGGATTGGGTTGTTTGTTTTTTTGTTATTGAGCTGCATGAGCTGCTTGTAAATCTTGGAGATTAATCCTTTGTCAGTTGCTTCATTTGCAAATATTTTCTCCCATTCTGATGGTTGTCTTTTGGTCTTGTTTATGGTTTCCTTTGCTGTGCAAAAGCTTTTAAGTTTCATTAGGTCCCATTTGTTTATTTGTGTTTTTATTTCCATTTCTCTAGGAGCTGGGTCAAAAGGATCGTGTGGTGATTTATGTCATAGAGTGTTCTGCCTATGTTTTCCTCTAAGAGTTTGATAGTGTCTGGCCTTACATTTAGGTCTTTAATCCATTTTGAGTTTATTTTTGTGTATGGTGTCAGGGAGTGCTCTAATTTCATACTTTTACATGTACCTGTCCAATTTTCCCAGCACCACTTATTGAAGAGGCTGTCTTTTCTCCACTGTATATGCTTGCCTCCTTTATCAAAGATAAGGTGACCATATGTGCATGGGTTTATCTCTGGGCTTTCTATCCTGTTCCATTGATCTATATTTCTGTTTTTGTGCCAGTAACAAACTGTCTTGATTACTGTAGCTTTGTAAATATAGTCTGAAGTCAGGGAGCCTGATTCCTCCAGGTCCATTTATTGTTCTCAAGATTGCGTTGGCTATTCGGGGTCTTTGGTGTTTCCATACAAATTGTGAATTTTTTTGTTCTAGTTCTGTGAAAAATGCCAGTGGTAGTTTGATAGGGATTGCATTGAATCTGTAGATTGCTTTGGGTGGTAGAGTCATTTTCACAATGTTGATTCTTCCAATCCAGGAACATGGTATATCTCTCCATCTATTTGTATCATCTTTAATTTCTTTCATCAGTGTCTTATAATTTTCTGCATACAGGTCTTTTGTCTCCTTAGGTAGGTTTATTCCTAGGTATTTTATTCTTTTTGTTGCAATGGTAAACGGGAGTGTTTTCTTAATTTCACTTTCAGATTTTCCATGATTAATGTATAGGAATTCAAGAGATTTCTGTGCATTAATTTTGTATTCTGCTACTTTACCAAATTCATTGATTAGCTCTAGTAGTTTTCTGGTAGCATCTTTAGGATTCTCGATGTATAGTATCATGTCATCTGCAAACAGTGACAGCTTTACTTCTTCTTTTCCGATTTGGATTCCTTTTATTTCTTTTTCTTCTCTGATTTCTGTGGCTAACACTTCCAAAACTATGTTGAATAATAGTGGTGAGAGTGAGCAACCTTGTCTTGTTCCTGATCTTAGTGGAAATGGTTTCAGTTTTTCACCATTGAGGACAATGTTGGCTGTGGGTTTGTCATATATGGCCTTTATTATGTTGAGGAAAGTTCCCTCTATGCCTACTTTCTGCAGGGCTTTTATCATAAATGGGTGTTGAATTTTGTCAAAAGCTTTCTCTGCATCTATTGAGATGATCATATGGTTTTTCTCCTTCAATTTGTTAATATGACGTATCACGTTGATTGATTTGCGTATATTGAAGAATCCTTGCATTCCTGGAATAAACCCCACTTGATCATGGTGTATGATCCTTTTAATGTGCTGTTGGATTCTGTTTGCTAGTATTTTATTGAGGATTTTTGCGTCTATGTTCATCAGTGATATTGGCCTATAGTTTTCTTTCTTTGTGACATCTTTGTCTGGTTTTGGTATCAGGGTGATGGTGGCCTTGTAGAATGAGTTTGGGAGTGTTCCTCCCTCTGCAATATTTTGGAAGAGTTTGAGAAGGATAGGTGTTAGCTCTTCTCTAAATGTTTGATAGAATTCACCTGTGAAGCCATCTGGTCCTGGGCTTTTGTTTGTTGGAAGAGTTTTAATCACAGTTTCAATTTCAGTGCTTGTGATTGGGCTGTTCATATTTTCTATTTCTTCCTGGTTCAGCCTCGGCAGGTTGTGCATTTCTAAGAATCTGTCCATTTCTTCCAGGTTGTCCATTTTATTGGCATAGAGTTGCTTGTAGTAATCTCTCATGATCGTTTGTATTTCTGCAGTGTCAGTGGTTACTTCTCCTTTTTCATTTCTAATTCTATTGATTTGAGTCTTCTCCCTTTTTCTCTTGATGAGTCTGGCTAATGGTTTATCAATTTTGTTTATCTTCTCAAAGAACCGGCTTTTAGTTTTATTGATCTTTGCTATTGTCTCCTTCATTTCTTTTTCATTTATTTATGATCTGATCTTTATGATTTCTTTCCTTCTGCTAGCTTTGGGGTTTTCTTGTTCTTCTTTCTCTAATTGCTTTAGGTGCAAGGTTAGGTTGTTTATTCGAGATGTTTCCTGTTTCTTGACGTAGGCTTGTATTGCTATAAACTTCCCTCTTAGAACTGCTTTTGCTGCATCCCATAGGTTTTGGGTCATCGTGTCTCCATTGTCATTTGTTTCTAGGTATTTTTTGATTTCCCCTTTGATTTCTTCAGTGATCACTTCGTTATTAAGTAGTGTATTGTGTAGCCTCCATGTGTTTGTATTTTTTACAGATCTTTTCCTGTAATTGATATCTAGTCTCATAGCGTTGTGGTCAGAAAAGATACTTGCTACGATTTCAATTTTCTTAAATTTACCAAGGCTTGATTTGTGACCCAAGATATGATCTATCCTGGAGAATGTTCCATGAGCACTTGAGAAAAATGTGTATTCTGTTGTTTTTGGGTGGAATGTCCTATAAATATCAATTAAGTCCATCTTGTTTAATGTATCATTTAAAGCTTGTGTTTCCTTATTTATTTTCATTTTGGATGATCTGTCCATTGGTGAAAGTGGGGTGTTAAAGTCCCCTACTATGATTGTGTTGCTGGCGATTTCCCCTTTCATGGCTGCTAGTTTTTGCCTTATATATTGAGGTGCTCCTATGTTGGGTGCATAAATATTTATAATTGTTATACCTTCCTCTTGGATCGATCCCTTGATCATTATATAGTGTCCTTCTTTGTCTCTTGTAATAGTCTTTATTTTAAAGTCTATTTTGTCTGATATGAGAATTGCTACTCCAGCTTTCTTTTGATTTCCATTTGCATGGAATATCTTTTTCCATCCCCTCACTTTCAGTCTGTATGTGTCTCTAGGTCTGAAGTGGGTCTCTTGTAGACAGCATATATATGGGTCTTGTTTTTGTATCCATTCAGCCAGCCTGTGTCTTTTGGTGGGAGCATTTAATCCATTTACATTTAAGGTAATTATTGATATGTATGTTCCTATTCCCATTTTCTTAAATGTTTTGGGTTTGTTATTGTAGGTGTTTTCCTTCTCTTGTGTTTCTTGCCTAAAGAAGTTCCTTTAGCATTTGTTGTAAAGCTTGTTTGGTGGTGCTGAACTCTCTCAGCTTTTGCTTGTCTGTAAAGGTTTTAATTTCTCCATCAAATCTGAATGAGATCCTTGCTGGGTAGAGTAATCTTGGTTGTAGGTTTTTCTCCTTCATCACTTTAAGTATATCCTGCCCCTCCCTTCTGGCTTGCAGAGTTTCTGCTGAAAGATCAGCTGTTAACCTTATGGGGATTCCCTGTGTGTTATTTGTTGTTTTTCCCTTGCTGCTTTTAATATGTTTTCTTTATATTTAGTTTTTGATAGTTTGATTAATATGTGTCTTGGCGTGTTTCTCCTTGGATTTATCCTGTATGGGACTCTCTGTGTTTCCAGGACTTGATTAATTATTTCCTTTCCCATATTAAGGAAGTTTTCAACTATAATCTCTTCAAATATTTTCTCAGTCCCTTTCTTTTTCTCTTCTTCTTCTGGGGCCCCTATAATTCGAACGTTGGTGCGTTTAATGTTGTCCCAGAGGTCTCTGAGACTGTCCTCAGTTCTTCTCATTCTTTTTTCTTTATTCTGCTCTGCAGTAGTTATTCCCACCATTTTATCTACCAGGTCACTTATCCGTTCTTCTGCCTCAGTTATTCTGCTATTGATCCCGTTTAGAGTATTTTTAATTTCATTTATTGTGTTTTTCATCATTGCTTGGTTCCTCTTTAGTTCTTCTACTTCCTTGTTAAATGTTTCTTGCATTTTGTCTATTCTATTTCCAAGATTTTGGATCATCTTTACTATCATTATTCTGAATTCTTTTTCAGGTAGACTACCTATTTCCTCTTCATTTGTTAGGTCTGGTGTGTTTTGACCCTGCTCCTTCATCTGCTGTGTGTTTTTCTGTCTTCTCATTTTGCTTATCTTACTGTGTTTGGGATCTCCTTTTCACAGGCTGCAGGTTCGTAGTTCCCATTGTTTTTGGTATCTGTCCCCAGTGGCTAAGGTTGGTTCAGTGGGTTGTGTAGGCTTCCTGGTGGAGGGGACTAGTGCCTGTGTTCTGGTGGATGAGGCTGGATCTTGTCTTTCTGGTGGGCACGTCCACGTCTGGTGATGTGTTTTGGGGTGTCTGTGGCCTTATTATGATTTTAGGCAGCCTCTCTGCTAATGGATGGGGCTGTGTTCCTGTCTTGTTAGTTGTTTGGCATAGGGTGTCCAGCACTGTAGCTTACTGGTCTCTGAGTGAAGCTGGGTCTTGATGTTGAGATGGAGACCTCTGAGAGATTTTCGCCATTTGGTATTATGTGGAGCTGGGAGGTCTCCTGTGGACCAGTGTCCTGAAGTTGGCTCTCCCACCTCAGAGGCACAGCCTTGATGCCTGGCTGGAGCACCAAGAGCCTTTCATCCACACGGCTCAGAATAAAAGGGAGAAGAAACAGAAAGAAAGAAAGAAAGAAAGAAAGAGGATAAAATAAAATAAAATAAAGCTATTATAATAAAAAATAAGAAAAAAATTATTAAGAAAAAATTTATTAAGAAAAATTTTTTTTAAGTTTTAAAAATCAAAAATAAGGAAAAAATTATTAAGAAAACATTTTTTTATTATTATTTTTTAAACATCTTTATTGAAGTATAATTGCTTTACAATGCTGTGTTAGTTTCTGCTTTATAACAAAGTGAATCAGTTACACATATACATATGTTCCCATATCTCTTCCCTCTTGCATCTCCCTCCCTCCCACCCTCCCTATCCCACCCCTCTAGGTGGTCACAAAGCACCAAACTGATCTCCCTGTGCTATGTGGCTGCTTCCCACTAGCTATCTATTTTACATTTGGTAGTGTATATATGTCCATGACACTCTCTCACCCTGTCACATCTTACCCCTCCCCCTCCCCATATCCTCAAGTCCATTCTCTAGTAGGTCTGTGTCTTTATTCCCATCTTGCCACTAGGTTCTTCATGACCTTTTTTTTCCCTTAGATTCCATATATATGTGTTAGCATACTGTATTTGTTTTTCTCTCTCTGACTTACTTCACTCTGTATGACAGACTCTAACTCCATCCACCTCACTACAAATACCTCCATTTCATTTCTTTTTATGGCTGAGTAATATTCCATTGTATATATGTGCCACATCTTCTTTATCCATTCATCCGATGATGGACACTTAGGTTGCTTCCATGTCCTGGCTATTGTAAATAGAGCTGCAATGAACATTTTGGTACATGACTCTTTTTGAATTATGGTTTTCTCAGGGTATATGCCCAGTAGTGGGATTGCTGGGTCGTATGGTAGTTCTATTTGTAGATTTTTAAGGAACCTCCATACTGTTCTCCATAGTGGCTGTATCAATTTACATTCCCACCAACAGTGCAAGAGTGTTGCCTTTTCTCCACACCCTCTCCAGCATTTACTATTTCTAGATTTTTTGATGATGGCCATTCTGACCGGTGTGAGATGATACCTCATTGTAGTTTTGATTTGCATTTCTCTAATGATTAATGATGTTGAGCATTCTTTCATGTGTCTGTTGGCCATCTGTATATCTTCTTTGGAGAAATGTCTATTTAGGTCTTCTGCCCATTTTTGGATTGGGTTGTTTGTTTTTTTGTTATTGAGCTGCATGAGCTGCTTGTAAATCTTGGAGATTAATCCTTTGTCAGTTGCTTCATTTGCAAATATTTTCTCCCATTCTGATGGTTGTCTTTCGGTCTTGTTTATGGTTTCCTTTGCTGTGCAAAAGCTTTTAAGTTTCATTAGGTCCCATTTGTTTATTTGTGTTTTTATTTCCATTTCTCTAGGAGCTGGGTCAAAAGGATCGTGTGGTGATTTATGTCATAGAGTGTTCTGCCTATGTTTTCCTCTAAGAGTTTGATAGTGTCTGGCCTTACATTTAGGTCTTTAATCCATTTTGAGTTTATTTTTGTGTATGGTGTCAGGGAGTGCTCTAATTTCATACTTTTACATGTACCTGTCCAATTTTCCCAGCACCACTTATTGAAGAGGCTGTCTTTTCTCCACTGTATATGCTTGCCTCCTTTATCAAAGATAAGGTGACCATATGTGCGTGGGTTTATCTCTGGGCTTTCTATGCTGTTCCATTGATCTATATTTCTGTTTTTGTGCCAGTAACAAACTGTCTTGATTACTGTAGCTTTGTAATACAGTCTGAAGTCAGGGAGCCTGATTCCTCCAGGTCCATTTTTCGTTCTCAAGATTGCGTTGGCTATTCGGGGTCTTTTGTGTCTCCATACAAATTGTGAAATTTTTTGTTCTAGTTCTATGAAAAATGCCAGTGGTAGTTTGATAGGGATTGCATTGAATCTGTAGATTGCTTTGGGTAGTAGAGTCATTTTCACAATGTTGATTCTTCCAATCCAAGAACATGGTGAAAACATTTATTAAGAAAAAAAAATTGGGGGGCTTCCCTGGTGGTGCAGTGGTTGAGAGTCTGCCTGCCAATGCAGGGGACACAGGTTCGAGCCCTAGTCTGGGAAGATCCCACATGCCGCGGAGCAACTAGGCCCGTGAGCCACAATTGCTGAGCCTGCAAGTCTGGAGCCTGTGCTCTGCAACAAGAGAGGCTGCGATAGTGAGAGGCCCCCGCTCCGTGATGAAGAGTGGCCCCCACTTGCCACAACTGGAGAAAGCCCTCACACAGAAACGAAGACCCAACGCAGCCATAAATAAATAAATAAATAAATAAAATTAAAAAAAAATTAATAAATAAGACTCCATGCTCCCAATGCAGGGGGCCTGGGTTGAAAATTAATCTCTAAAAAAAAAAAAAAAAAAAATTTTAAGTAAAAAAAAAAAAGAAAATGGACGGACCGAACCCTAAGACAAATGGTGAAAGCAAAGCTATACAGACAAAATCTCACCCAGAAGCATACACATGTGCACTCACAAAAAAAGGAAAAGGGGAAAAATTAATATATCCTGCTCCCAAAGTCCACCTCCTGAATTTGGGATGATTCGTTGTCTATTAAGGTATTCAACAGATGCAGGCACATCAAGTTGTTTGTGGAGCTTTAATCCGCTGCTTCTGAGGCTGCTGGGAGAGATTTCCCTCTCTCTTCTTTGTTTGCACAGCTCCTGGGGTTCAGCTTTGGATTTGGCCCCGCCTCTGCGTGTAGGTCACCTGAGGGCGTCTGGTCTTCGCTCACACAGGACGGGGTTAAAAGAGCAGCTGCTTCGGGGGCTCTGGCTCACTCAGGCCGGGAGAGGGAGGGGTACGGAGGAGGCGGGGCGAGCCTGCGGCGGCAGAGGCCAGCGTGACGTTGCACCAGCCCGAGGCGTGCCGTGCGTGCGTTCTCCCGGGGAAGTTGTCCCTGGATCACGGGAGCCTGGCAGTGGTGGGCTGCACCGGCTCCCAGGAGGGGCGGTGTGGAGAGTGACTTGTGCTCGCACACAGGCTTCTTGGTGGCGGCAGCAGCAGCCTTAGCGTCTCATGCCTGTCTCTGGGGTCATCGCTGATAGCCGCGGCTCGTGCCCGTCTCTGGAGCTCGTTTAGGCGGCGCTCTGAATCCCCTCTCCTTGCGCGCCGTGAAACAGAGGTAAGAAAGAGTCTCTTGCCTCTTCGGCAGCTGCAGACTTTTTCCCGGACTCCCTCCTGGCTAGCTGTGGTGCGCCAACCCCTTCAGGCTGTGTTCACGCCGCCAACCCCAGTCCTCTCCCTGGAATCCGACCGAAGCCGGAGCCTCAGCTCCTAGCCCCGCCCGCCCCGGCGGGTGAGCAGACAAGCCTCTCGGGCTGGTGAGCGCTGCTCGGCGCCGAGCCTCTGTGAGGGAATCTCTCCGCTTTGCCCTCCGCACCCCTGTGGCTGCGCTCTCCTCCGCGGCTCCGAAGCTCCCCCCTCCGCCACCCACAGTCTCCACCCGCGAAGAGGCTTCTTAGTGTGTGGAAACCTTTCCTCCTTCACGGCTCCCTCCCACTGGTGCAGGTGCCATCCCTATTCTTTTGTCTCTGTTATTTCTTTTTTCTTTTGCCCTACCCAAGTACGTGGGGGAGTTTCTTGCCTTTTGGGAGGGCTGGCGTCTTCTGCCAGCGTTCAGTGGGTGTTCTGTAGGAGCAGTTCCACGTGTAGATGTATTTCTAATGTATCTGTGGGAAGGAAGGTGATCTCCGCATCTTACTCTTCCGCCATCTTGCCCCCCTCCTTGGCTGCCTTTTCTTTTTCAAGATATTGAAGACTATCAAATTGTCCTGCAGTGAACAAGTCCTTGATTATGCTTTGAATCCAAATTCAAATCCAATTTTTAATTCTAAAGAAATGCAGTTGGAAGAGGATGATAGAGGCTATTTTGAAGATGAGTCAAAAACAGGCTTGTCATGATTGCCTTTAGGAGGAGAAGTCTGAATAGACTTCAAAGCTTATTTCCAGACCCTAGCTCCAGGCTGGACATGATTTACTCCACTTCCTTTTTGCAGCCTTGTTTATGCCGCCTAATGAATACCCACACTTTGTTTCTCATTTTTTTCACCTACTCCTCATTGGGCCCTTATCACTAATGATCCCAATGTCAAACAGATGGAGGGAGAAGAGTCAGCTCATCTAGACGTTTGTCATATAACAGGTCACTTAAATATGCCTGTCAGGTATTGAATCTTAATTTAGGGCATGTGCTTGTTTGAAACTGGGATGCTCTTCAATCTGATCATGTTCAGAGTAGGTGCTCAGCAAATGTTTGTTGATAGAAGTATTAAACAAATGATCATGAGATAAGTGAGCCTACCAATTTAATAATGACCATATGTTTTGAACTATGGCTGTAAGAGGACTCAATGGTATAGATTTGAGACACGATTCATTAGTGTGGTTAAGACTCTTCAACAGAGTTTACATAACATGTAGCTAAAGATTATTTAGACTGGGCAAACATTCTCATTTACTGATGAACTTTTTCTGCAAAATTTTGTTTACAACAAACAACTCTTGATTTGTTGGGAATGAGTCTGAGTCACAGCTTATCTTATCTTTAGCACGCTATTGCAGCTCTGTAATGATCAGCAAATAAAACAATGTAAGGCGCTATAAAAGGAAAGTATGATATATTTGGTTACATAAAAAAGTGTACGTAAAAATCATTATATAATTGATAAGGGGCTAATATCCAAAACATATAAAGAACTCATACAACTCAATAGCAAAAAAGTAAACAACCTGATTAAAAAATGGGCAGATCTGAATAGACATTTTTCTAAAGAAGACATACAAAATGGTCAACAGGTACATGAAAAGATACTCTACATTCTTAATCATCAGAGAAATGCAAATCAAAACCACAATGAAATATCATCTCACACCTGTTAGAATGGCTATTATCAAGAAGACTAGAAATAACAAATGTTGGGCGAGGATGTGGAGAAAGGAGGAAACTTGTGGGCTGTTGGTAGGAATGTAAATTGGTGTAGCCACTGTGGAAAACAGTATGGAGATTCCTCAAAAAATTAAAAATAGGACTCCCATATGATCCAGCAATTCCACTTCTGGGTATTTATCCAAAGAAAGCAAAAACACTAATTTGAAAAGATATATGCACCCACATGTTCATTGAAACAGTATTTACAATAGCCAAGATATGGAGACTAAGAGTCCATCAATGGATAAATGAATAAAGAAACTGTGATATGCATATACAATGGAATATTATTCAGCCACAAAAAGAATGAAATTTTGCCACTTGCAACAACATGGATGGACCTCGAGGGCATTATACTAAGTGAAATAAGTCAGAGAAAAATATGCTCTCTCTTATATGTGGAATCTAAAAAAAAATTTTTTTAATTAAAAACAACTTAGCTCATAGAATGGATTGGTGGTTGCCAGAGGCAGAGGATGGTGGGTGGAAGAAATGAACGAACTGCTGTTGTTGTTTTTAGTTTAAATAAATTGAATTAAAAATTATTATAGTTGTAATTAAATAAATTGGGACAACATTTACAACACATTTTGATAAGAAGTGCTTAATATTCTTCGTGTGTATTGTGTTCATAAAACTCAGTAAGAAAAACACTGTCACACCAGAAGATAAATGAGCAAGTGATATGAATAGGCAGTTTTCAGTAGAGAAAATTATAGACCTGTTTAACATATAAAGTATGCAACCTTGCAAGTAATGAAAAGCCAAAAATTAAAATAACAATGAAATAATGTTTGTCTTAATACCTTAGTATAAAATAATTATATTTCTTAATGCTTTAATGTCACAGAAAAACAAGTACACTCACATACTGAAAGTGGGATATTAACGGGTTTGACTTTTCTGTAAAGCAATATGGTTATTTGTATCAGGAGATTCAAAAGTTTTCATATCCTTGGACCTAGTAATTTTGTTCTTAGAATATATATCAGCAACATAAACAGAAATGCACAGAGAGATTTATGAGCAAAGATGTTCATTGCTGCATTGTGTCCAAGAATAGACACCTAGAAACAAGTAAGACATCCAAAGAGAGAAAAAGTTAAATACATGGTATATCCATATGTTGGAACTATTTTGCCTTTTCTGAAAAGTAAATTTAAAGATTTTTTAATAAAATGGGAAACAATTATGATACCATACTATATTTATATATTTATATAGAGTATGGTATCATGATTGTTTCCCATTTTATCAAAATGTTTAATAAAGAAAACAACAACAAAAGGAACAACACAAAGACAAGATGGTGATATGACGAAAGGTGGCATGTTTATTTCTATGGAGGGATTGTAGGGAATGCTATGTTCTTCTTTAATTTGGTGTGCTTTCTTCACATTTTCTACAATAGGAGATAGTATGAATTTTGGGAAGAAAAAGAGAAACAAAGAAAGGAAAATAGAATATAGAGGTAGAAAAACTTGAACTGCATTCTGAAAGCACTTGCCTCCTGGAGCTCCTGACTTCTCATTCTTTAGGCAGAAGGCTTCCCTGACATCCTCATCCTGGGTCTGCAGCCTGCAGACTCTCCCATGCATTAGACTCCTAAACCACTTGGCTCTGGAGCCAGATACCCAAGCCCTGTGGATTCAGGAGCCTCTGGTAGATCCATTCCACTGTCAAAATAAAACACAGCATGTTCCAGTACTGTAGACTTTGAGGTTAAATTCCTAAATTTTCATGGATTGGAATTTTTGCTGGGCTGGAGGGCAAGGTGAGGGAAGATGCAATTCCTATGTGTTGTAGAGTGTTATTTTGTGATAAAGCTCTCTACGCTAGGCTAGATGAAGAGTTTCTAACCACAGATCTTAAAATCCAGGAATCAGAGTCAAGATAAATAATCCAAGAACTGGATTTTCTTTTTTTTTTCTTTCTCACTTTCTGGTCTTTTGAATATTTATTAAGACTGCTGCTTTTCAGATTTTGTCTCACACCATTACCTAAACGGAAGGGATTTCTGCTAGGTAGCTTCATAACCTAATTTGTATCCTGTAATGTACACGAGAAAATGTTAAAATCCATAACGTTATATACCATATATTTTTTCTCTTTCATGTCTTTTGATATAAATGAAGGTTTCTTTCAGGAATGTTTAAGCCAAGTTTGAAGATGTGTAGTTGTCTAGAAAATGTGGTGTTGTAAAGAAAATAGGGGAAAAGTTATAATTTCTCATTTTCAAATATGAAAAATAAAGAGAACATGTTTTAATGAAATTTAACAGCAAAATTTGTCTTGGTCTTAACACTAATTATGGAAAATACCCTTTGAAGTTTTTTATTTTTCAATGCTGTGAAATAAAAATAGAAAGTTTGGATTTTAAGAAAGTTTAAAAATAAAGTGTGTACTGCCAGGGAGGTCTGTCAAGTATCCAAGTAACTGATGATGTTTAGAAAGACTCTTAACAATATAAAAAGATAGAACATCCTTTTTCCTTTCCCCTAAGTAGACTAGTGTCTGGTACAAACTGACAGCAAATTATAATTTATGAATAGTAGAAAGACTTGTGACTTATAATAACCCTGTTGTGACAGCACAGTAATATAATAGGGCTGATGATGTTTAATACAGAGAGAACACAAAATAAAAATGTTCTCAGGGCTTCCCTGGTGGCGCAGTGGTTGGAAATCTGCCTGTCAATGCAGGGGACATGGGTTCGAGCCCTGGTCTGGGAGGATCCCACATGCCGCGGAGGAGCTGAGCCCGTGCACCACAGCTACTGAGCCTGCACTCTAGAGCCCGTGCTCCGCGTCAGGAGAGGCCACTGCAATGAGAGCCCCGCGCACCGCAATGAAGAGTGGCCCCTCTCGCCGCAGCTGGAGAAAGCCCGCGTGCAGCAACAAAGACCCAACTCAGCCAATAAATAAATAAATAAATAAATAAATAAATAAAAATGTTCTCATTGTTTTCTTAGAGATTTTTATTAGCATTAAGGATACTGAGCCACTTCACTATGGGGTATGTCACTGAAGTTCATGTATGTTTGGGTAAGATGAGAAGGACGCTTTCTGCCTAGGAAAAGCCATCTTCCTTTTTTCTCCTCCCAAGTGGTTTATTGATAATGGCTTTATCTCAAAAGCAGGAGCCAAGGAAAAGGACAAAATGATCCCCAGAGAAGAAAAATATTCCTGTTAGGAATTACAGAAACAAGTTTAAAAATAACTAAAAGTGATTTGTCATTAAAAATTTGCTTTCCACTTGTAGAATGATTTTTACAGTTTTCAATGAGAGGAAAATATTTCTTATTTTTAACCTCTCGGGCCCTCCTTGGCTCAGGTATGACTGCATTCCAAAGCTGCTTGAAGAGAAGAAAGGGATTAGCTTTGGAATGGCGAATTCACTGTGGTTTGTATCTGTGGATGTGGAGGTCCAACAGCTGACAGGAAAGAGAAGAAGTAGGCACTCAAATGTTAAGCCTATATGAAACCAAACATTAGGCTATTGGATACATTTAGATTTTGGATGCTTGGTAATATGTAGGCAAAATACTTCCGTGTTTTGCTCTTACTCTAGATATTTTAATATATTGGGAATCTGGACTTAGAATCCTAAACACGTAGAGATTTATAGGTATTTTAATTTGAGGAAGAAAGACTGTTGATTGAAAAATGCTCACAAACCAAACCTCTAAAGATCAAAACTGTTTCCAGATAACACACCCATACCAGAACAAAACTCAAGAATATTTATAAGAACATAAAAATATCCAACACCCAACAAGGTAAAACTACTCATGTCTAGCATTAATTAAAAATTACTGGGTATACAAATTTATCAGGCACTTCTCATCTAGGGAAACAGAACCCATGATGAAGAGGAAAATCAATCACAACTGACCCAGAAATGGCACCAATAAGTGAATTAGCAGACAAGGACATGAAAACAGGTATATAACTGCTTTCCATTTATTCAAAAAGCTAGAGGAAAGGCAGATGATGTTAAGGAGAGATGTGGAAAGTATAAAAAAGAACCAAGTCACTTATAGATATGAAAATTAAAACATCTGAAGTGTAAAACAAACAGAGTGGATTAAAGGTAGATAACACATGCAGGAAAAAAGATTAGCAAGCTTGAATACATAAAAAAATCCAAAATATAAGTGTATTTATATATTTATAAAAATATATAAATATAAAACAGAAATATAAAAGATCAATAAAGTATGAAGACAGCATCAGTGAGCTGTGGGACGCCTTGGATCAGACTTATGCATATATAATTGCAGTTCCTGCAGGAGAAGAGGGGGAATAAATGAAAGAGTATTTGAAGATATAATAGCCAATATTTTTCCAAATTTGCTGAAAACTATAAACCCACAGATCCAAAAAGCTCAAGAAAGCCAATAAAAGAATCATGAACCAAACTGCTTAAAACTAGTGATAAAGACAAAATGTAAAAATCAGCTAGAGAAAAAAGGACGAATTTTGAACAGAGGAACAGAGATGTGGATAGCAACAAATTTTCCTTGTAAATAGTGCAACCTAGAAGACAGTAGAGCAACATCTTTAAAGTACTGAAAACAAAACAAAACAAAACAAAAAAACCAAACCAAACCAAACCAAAACAAAACCCAAACCTGTCAACAAAGAATTCTTATCCAGCACAAATATGTTTCAAAATAAAGCCATGGAAGAGGCAGCCTGGACATAGGATCACTCTTGCTAGGATGGTATAAGTCATCGGACTTACAAATATACCACATGGTAAATCCAGCAGTAGGATGTTGCTAGAGTGAGATGCCAGACATGGTAAGGACACTAGAAGCTGTAGTCAGCATAAGATTGACCATTTGCCTAAGCATCCTTACTCTCTCTTTGTATGCTACAGTAGCATGAAAAATTCTGAGGGTCTTTCTGTCTTCCAGTACCTCCAGATGCAACTACCATACCTACCACCATATCTACTACAGCTCTTTGCAAGTGTGGGATATTTCTTTAAGATGCTTATCATTTTTTCTGGGCTGTACCCAAGAAAAAATATTCAGGAATTTTCTACTTTGGGGTTTAAGTTTTTATTAGGAGTTCTATTGTTTTCCCCTATTCCCATCCCAGGGCTTTATTCTCGGAGTGGAAAAGGTGTAGGCGTACCACATTCTGCCTAACTCTTTCACTTTCTTTGAAAATTTTCTGTCTATCTCCTCCAGCCCTTAGAAGTTCTATGTATTCACTCTGCAGTAGGAAATTCTGGCTAGCTAATTATGCCTGCAAATCTTTTGTTTATGCCAGGATCCAAACTGCTAGGAGCTTAAATCCACAAATTAAGTTCTTTATGTTTATTAGCATATCTCCCATTGCAACCCTTCACAAATAGAGTCTAGGGGACAAATACCTCATGCACCCAAGTTATCAACCCATTAGTTTTGCCAATATTTTCTCCTGTCATATTATGTTTAACTTTCTGTTACTCTGTTATTAGCCAGCTGAGAGTCTGAATGCTACTGTGTATGTGTGTGTGTGTTGTGCATGGGTGCACACCCACAATGAGTAACTGAAGGGGAAGGAGGGTAACACTCAAGACAAATTTATATGATGGGCAATCTTTCTCAAGGGCTGTCCCTGGTTATGACCTTCAGAACCCTCTCTAGTGCTTTCCATGGTCTAGAGACTATTATTCATGTTGGGTGGTCACAGTCCTGGCAGGAAGTTCACTGGGGAAATATCTATTGAATCACTTTTTGGACTAAACACACAAATCAGTCAAAAATGTTAACCTAAGTGTTAACAGCATGCATTTGAGCCTTGCAGAAGTATTACCAAAAGCTCCCCAGGAGAAAAGTCACAGATTACCAAACTGTACTTGAGATGCAAAAAATAAGTAAATGGCTGAGTTTTTAATACAGTTTTTATTTATGTTATCATGAGGCTCTTTGTTGTTGTTGTTGTTTTGGCTGCATGGCATATGGGAGCTTAGTTCCCTAGCTCCCCGACCAGGCATTGAACCTGCACCCCCTGTACTGGAAGCACAGAGTCCTAACCACTGGACCGCCAGGGAAGTCCCTGAATTTTTAATTTTGTCTAATTGCTTGGTCATTGTTTTACATATTGTAAATTGGACCCTGATAGGTATAGTGCAACACTGAAAGTGTAAAGTGGCTATTTTTCTATCAATAAATATTTTTGAGAGAAATCTTGCTAATATTATGGAGATATAGCTATACTGTAGTAGCTAATCCTTTCCATATTTCATCCATTCCAAGATGTTATCAACTTTGAGATGCCTTATTGTTTTGTGTACCAAAAGAAAAAAATGCTGTCTATTACACTATAACATAATGCTATTGTAGAATTTTTTAAAAAATTTTTATTGAAAGAGCCCTTTTAGACTTATGCAAACATAGACCTTAATCATTTATCACTTTGGGGCATACATTAAAAGGAAAATATAAGAGAAATTAATTTGTCCTTCCTCCCTCCCTCTTCCTTTTTTTCCCTTCCTTCTTTTTGTCTTCATTGATCTTATATCTCTGGAATTTAAATTCAAAGTTAGAAGGAAATTTTTCATGAATTCTTGTTTAATACCTTATCATTTGTCCTGTGTAAAATAAGAATTGGTCTTATCAGCCTCTCATTTCTTTAAGATTCCTTTATCTCTTTCAGATATCAGTTTCTCCTGTCTTTAGTTCCATTGCTTGGTGTATGATAGACAATCTTTTTGTAGATATGCAGGCAAGAAAATGTTAACAGCTTCATTTACTTGTGGGTATTTTACTTTCTTAGGTCCTGTTAAACACCTGATTGTTGCTTTGCAAGAAAATATGGAATTTTGGTGATTTCTCAACAATGATATTTGTGTACCTAATATCTCAATACTCAAATATCTCAATGTCCCGAACGTCTCAATACTCTTTTCCTGTGATCTCGAGGATACATAATAACTTTTGTTTCAACATGGAATCATAGCATAATCTTTTAAAAGACATTTAAAATGCCAATTACTCTCAACACATATGAAAACAGCTATGCAGATACAACAATTGAAGTGACAAAGATGTGCTCATCTGCTATTGAAATCATGCAAGCACAGAGAATGACACTTACCTCATGAATTCTACCTGGCCAACAGTGATTATAAACTATCTTGTTTGGGATTGGTCTCTGCCTATCCATAATGATACTATCGTTCCTGGAATAGGGCCCCTTTCAGGGCCTGAGAGTTTGCTCTTGTCTAACCCTCGGTAATGAATTGTCCGAGGAGACACACGTGCTGACAGAGCAAAAGACTTTATTGGGAAGGGGGGCCCGGGCAGAGAGCAGCAGGGTAAGGGAACCCAGGAGAACTGCTCTGCCACGTGGCTTGCAGTCTCAGGTTTTAAGGTCATGGGGTTAGCTTTCCGGGTTGTCTCTGGTCAGTCATCTTGCTTGTGTCATGTTTGGTCGGACTCAGGTCCCTCCTGGTGGCGCGTGCATCTCTCTGCCAAGATTCTAGTGTAAGAGCTTCTGGGAAGGTGGCCCATATTATGGGCTGGCATCTCCTCCCTCCTTTCAACCCCTCATGAATTCTTTCATAGCGACAGCACTGTGCTCCTTATGGGACCTCCTGTTGTGAGGCAACTCATACAAGCCTTTGTTATCTTGTCCGGCCAAAGCGGGAGGTTTTGATCAATGGTTCCCTAACGCTATCAGCTAGAAATGCCTGGGAGCACACACCTACCATAACAGACTGCTTGTGGTGAGGCTCCACAGACATTTCACCAACCAGACCCAATGTATGGTTGGCCTGACCCTTGTGATTCTTATGATTGCAAGACACACCTCAACAACATCCATCAGGGAACTTTGTAAAAAACGAGGTTTATTACTCACAAGTCCTAGAGGGTACATGCTACACCCAGGACCACACAGAAAGGTAGGTGAGCGGGGCAGAGAGAGAGTGACAGAGAGAGTGAGAGAGAGGACCTGTGGCTCTGCCTTTATTGGGATCAAGGGTGGTGTGCTTAGGGTTTTGAGGTTTCACTCTTTATTGGTGAATTTAAAACATAAGGGTGGGAATTAAAGCACAGGAAGGGAAAGCAGGGTCAGTCAGTCAGTTATCTAGGTCAACTAGGGCTTTCTACAAGGGAAACTTCATGGGTGGAGCCGCCTGGCTCTTTATCCAGTTGTGTAGCTGACAATGTGTTTATTATAGATGGATGTCTTTGAAATGGATGCCTTGCAATTAAAAGCTTAATGTCAGGCACTTACATTACAATCAAGAAAAGCTAATTGTCAGGCACTTACACTACACATCTGTTAGAAAACACTTCCTAATTTTGGAGATGTTAAAATGCTACAAAAAAAGTGCATCTTAGAACCAAAAAAGTGCAACATTGATAACATATATCATTGGCTAAGTGCTTTACATAGTTTGCTTAATCCTTACAACAGGCATAGGAAATCAGGATTATTATTTTTCATCTCTACCTTGCAGGTGAGGAAATTGAGGCTCATAAAGATAAACAACTTGCCCAGGGTCATATAACTAGTAAATTGAGGAGCTGAGATTTTCACACAAATCTGTCTGATACAAGTACCAACACTCCTTACCATTATTCTAACTTTCCTTTGGGGGCTGGAATGAGTGAGTCCAAAGCAGCCTCAAAGTTTGTGTGGCTCTCCAAAACCACTTTGACATTATCTTTGTTCTAAATTATCTGCTTGCTCTCAAAGTAAATTTTCTTGTATAGTTTAGGTGTTCACTATACATTTATAGAATGTATGAGAGCTATTTTAATCTGTTCTGAGTATGGAATGTCCATAATATGCCAAAATTATGTAATGGGAAAAAAGAACTTTTTGAGAAAATACTTGTAATGGGAACTTATTTTTATGAAGGATGCATGCAAAAATCCAGGTATTTCTGACACCCTGGGAGTCCAACGGTGTTGTCCATTATCTTTATATTAAAATATATAAAATGCCACTTAAAAGCTACTACTTAACAGTCAACAAGTATAGACTGTTTTGTAATCAATCTTACCTTGAATATACTTTCTCTGTCTGTCTGTTATATTAAAGGCAATGAACATAGATTCCCATGCTCAAAAGAGAGTGAATTGGGCAAAGGAGAAGGGCTGAGTGAAAAGGAAAGACACATTTGGACCTCTGGTTCCTTATTGTGAAGATACTAATACAGTAGTAGGTACATAAGGACTCTTGAGAGGATGAAATAAGAAAATATTTATAAAGCATTTAGCATTACAATTAGCACATGGTAAGCTCTCAATAATTTTAGCTATTATTATTACCCTAAATTCTAATAACAAGAATTTTTCTCTATGAAATTCAGTAAAGCTACTGGAATTTTGAAGGAAAAAAGTGGCCCATAAACATTTTTATTTTTCTTAAATTATCCCTTGTGCCAAAATGTTGCTCACTAATTATCAAGCATTGTCATCACCTAGTAATTGTTACAGATACAGAATTTCAGAACCCTCCCTAGACTCACTGAAGTAGAATCTGCATTTTGTCAAGGTCCTTGGTAATTGGGATACACACTGGCTTTGGAGAAGCTTAAACTCGGTGGAGGGATGCATGACAGGTGCTCATGACTGAACAGATTTATTTTCATTCCTATTCATGCTTCAGGTTTTGGTATATTATTGAATTTGCTGTCCTATTCAACTTCTCAGTTTTCCATAATTAATTTTCAGAAAAAAAGAGAACAAAACAGAGTAGCAGAATCTAGAATGGACTAAGTTGTTGTCCATTTCATTCAGTGTCAAGTTCCAACCATGTGTCATCCATATGTGTACTTTATCTCATTAAATCTATTTAATCCATATAACAACTATCCAAGGTAGGAATAATTATCTTCATATTACAGGAAATAAAACTGAGTCTCATTGAAATGACAAATGTTTTAAAAGGACACTGAGCCAATAGGTGAAAGAGGTGGATTTGAACCCAGGGTTGGTTTTTTTTTTTTTTGAAATTATATGATATTTTTTCCCTGATGCATCAGTGTGTCATTACCTCAGTTGCATTACATTTCTGCTCTGTAGTTAAGTAACCAAAGAGGTGGCTTTTCCTCTTTTCCAATAGATTGGAAGCATAGTATTTCTATCTCCTCAAGAGTATTTATGCTGACACATTAGTCCCCTCCCCCTCTTTTTTATTGGGTCTTAAAATGGTGCACATTTTGCAATTGAGAATTATTGAGCCAACATATGGTTTCAATTGGCAATTCCAATATATCATTGTGAAAAAAAGAAGGAAAAAGAAAACATAAACTAACCTTTGTACTTTTGCAAATGTGTTTTAATAAAAATCTATAAAGTGAAAGCTCTAGAGCTAAGTAGAGACCCATTTATATTTGTTTATTTTTACCTTCCGTGTCGATCACACCTAACAACCAGAAAGCTTTAGGACACAGCTTTCATTCAGCTGCTTTTATGATTTCCCCAAAGTTTGGGGCACTATTTACCAGAATTTCAGACTATAGCTTACTGTGTCTGCCTATAGCCATGTGGTGGCTTAGGAGCTGCCAGCTTGAGTTGGATCTTTGTTCCAGAAAGATCGTAAGGATTTCACACACTACTCTGATTTTAATGAAAGAGAGATTCATATCCCTGAGTCGTTCTTGCCTCTGAAATGCTTCAGATTAGGAATCACTGAATTTCAATTAAATTGTTGTTATCTACACCTAAACCAGTTTGGTGAAACCTCCTGTGTTAATTTGGAGGCAATGGTTGGGGTAGGTTATGGGAGAATTCTAACTCTTCAGAAAGATTTGGCACAAAGTAGAGGAGCCTCTGCTTGTGACTACAATGAAAACAATTATTGTCATAATTTATGTAGGGATCCCAGTACTTTCATATACACTATGTCGTTTCATCTTCATTATGGATCTTTTTAGGTAAATATTATTAATATATTAATATAGAGGTGTGGGCAGTTCAGTTCAGGGAAGTTGTGACTTGCCTTAGTCACGGTTGGTAACTGATGCTATAGATCATACATGACACTCTTTTCGAGGCTTTGCTTGGCTTTTGTGACATCAAAGTCTCCTGGTTCTTTTCCTCTTCGAGCTGTCACTCTCAATGACCTTCTCATATTCATTTTCCTCTTGTGGACTGGGCCTCCATAAATTAAGGTACCTTGGGGCATGTTCCTCTAGTGATTTTTCTCTCTCACTCTATTGTCTTTGTAGAAGATCTCATTTCTTCACATGTCATTAAATATCATCCGTATTCTGATGACTCTCAAATTTGAGCAGAAGGGATTTGTCACTTCCATTCCATGGTAGATAAAACAGTTGTGAATTCTTCATAGTCTCTCTCTCTCTCTCTCATACACAGGTTTGAAAATAAAGAACTCCAAAATGATAGCTTTGCAAGATGGAAGAAACCTGGATTCCTGAGTCACCACTGGAAGAGAGCACAAGGAGACTTGTGGGACACATGTAAGACTGAGCCATGAAAAGCAAGTAAACCCCTATTGTGTTAAGTCCTTGATATTTCAGGGTTCATTGCTACTACAACATAGTTTATCTTGACTAGGGATTGGCAAACTTTTTCTGTAAAGAGTCAGATAGTAAATATTGATACTTTAGACTTTGTTGGTCAAGAAGCTAAATTAAAGATATTATAGGTACTTACAACAATAGAGGAGACAAATTTCCCTAAATTTTTATTGAGGAAATAAAAAATGTAATAATATTATTATTATATTATATTATATTAGAACTAATATACTACTTTTTGTAATGTGGATCCACTAATGAGATAAATGGAATTCTATTTTGAGGGAGGATAATATTTTGCCTAATTGAATTTCAAAGGTAGTCTTTGCTATTAACAAAATCAATTGCAAATTTTCTTCTGTTAATGTTGAGCTGTAATATCATGTATAAAAGTACATCTCATCTTTGAAAATGTCTTTTCACAAAGATAAATACTACCAAATACTGATATCTATCCATGTGTCTATGATTTTAGTTGAGCATATTCATTGCTTGGAATATATTGATAGGATTCCATTAAATTCTTCTCCTGAGAGTTGCTTTTGAGCATGTGAAAACATTGCAAATTAATCACTTTAAACTGAAGCTTAGGTGGTCTATCTTTGATAGCACAGTTAAATGGATTTTGAAGTTTGAACATCTCTTTTGTACTTGCATTGAAATCTGATAAAGGCTCTTGGAACTCTACTTTGAACATAGAAAATATAGCTATTGCAAATTTGTGTGGGAATGGAGATCTCAGTTTTTGTTTTGACAGCACAGGATGTATGTAAAGCAGATTGACGTTACTATAATTTAAACATTATTGCCATTGAAATAACTATTACAAGTATCTTGAATAAACATTGTTTTGCCTCATAATTTTAGGTTGAACTCATAAATAAACATTGTCAAGTCCACAGCAAAAAGTAATTTTCAAAGTTGTTCAGTGTCTGATAGTAGTGTTTGGGGTTCATTTTGTTCAGAAAAATTCCAATCTTGGTTGTGAACTCCAAAAAAATAGCAATAAAATGTTACTAGTGCTAAGTCACTGAACTGCTGTGTGGTAGACTGTCATAACATTCAGCTGCAATTCACAGCTTCGATTCATAAATTCCCAGAATTGGCAATGATTAAGTCCATGAGAGCAAGCAAATCTCACCATTGACACTACTGGAATAATATCACATGATAACTAAAAATTGTCTGCAAATATCTGCTGATGAATAATACAGCAAATAACCATAGACTATAAAAACTATACTTCTCACAAGCTTTGTAAATTTGCTCAGCTGTGATTTTCTGCTCCATCCACGTTTTTACCGTTATTAGTTGTAACACATCTTAGAAGATTCCACTTCATGTTATATTGAATTATGTTTTCTCAACTTTGAAACTATTCCTGCCTGTAGTTATTCCACACAGATCACTCAGGCTGATTCTTCAGTCACTTCAAACTCAGCATTAACTCCTTGAATAAACAACAGCTGAGCAGTATTGGTAATGTCCGTTGAATCATTAAGCACCATGGAAACACTCACAATCATTTGTTTTGTTTTAAATTGACTATTGATGTTGCCCCTAATGTTCTCAACTCTTTGAGCAACTATTTTATCTGAAAGACTAATAGTCTTAAGCAAGTTTTGTCTGAACACATTTCTTTGGCTGCTGCAATCACACATGATTTATTTAACTCACCAACTACTGTTTGGCTGGGTAACAAATGAGCCACTTAGAAATTTACTCTGGTTGTAACTTTACTCTTATTTATGTTTGTGTGAAGAAATTCTGCTGTGATGAGATATTCAGTTTTAAACTTTCTAGTAATTTTTCAGACTGTTGCTTTCCTGTGAATTGGGAATATTGTGATAAAGGCTTAATCTGGTAATGTCATCACATATTGTATTCTATAGCTATTGTGTCATTGCATGATGAACACAATGCTGTGCTATCTAATTCAATAACAAAATCATCTACACTTCACCGTGCCTTAAAAACATGCCATTCAAAGTCCACTTTTTCTCTTTTACTGACATGATGGGATGCACTAGCAAGAAAAGTTACATAAAATAGAATTGTATGACAATGTGTGTGACACTGGACATGCTGTTGAGTAATAACTATGAACTGTGATTTATACTGTGCCAAGAACAGTGTGAAGAAATTAGTACCACATGGTTTCTGTCACAATTGCTCAACCTTGTCATTGTAGTGCAAAAGCAACCACAAACAATGTGTAAATGAATGAGTGCAGCTGTGCTCCAATAAGCTTTATTTATGGACACTGAAACTTAAATTTTATATAATGTTTGCATTTCACAAAATATTCTCTCTTTTATTGTTTTCAGCCATTTATAAATGTAGAAACTATTTTTAGCTCACATGCCATACAGAAATAGGAAGCCAGCTGGATTGACCCAAAGTCCATAGGTTAATAACTTTTGATCTTGGCTAATACAGTGTCTATAACTAAATTATTGTTTGTACTTCCCAAACCTATTATTGTTCTAACCTCTCCACCTTTACGTATAGTATCACTACCCAGATTTCTCAAGGCAAAACTTTATTTCAATCCTTAACTTCTCCCTTTTTTCAACCTAGAAATATTGACTGTATTTTGTCTTTTACTTCTAATCTGTTTATATTTTCATATTTAAAGTTGATTTCTTGAAAATAAAAGTTATTTTTTCTTTTCAATCTTACAACCTCTGCCTTTTAACTGAAGTGATTAGAACATTTACATTTTATGAAATTCGTGATGTGGTTGAACATAAATCTGTTATCTTCCTACTTGTTCTCTATCTCATTTGCTTTTTATTTCCTTTCCTTTTTTTCCCCTTTTCATAAAATTGAGTATTTTATGACTTAATTTTATTTCCATATATTTTCATTGTCTCTCTTTAAGTGTTTGCCCTAGGGTTCCCAGTATATATCTTTAACTTATAATGATCTACCTTTAAATAATATTATAACACTACATATTTAGAATAAGAACTTTATCACATACCATCTAATTCTTTCTTCTTATCCTTTGTGTTATTGTTGGCATACATTTTACTTCTACATATTTTATCTACCCCTAAATATATTGTACTAATTTTCATTTGGCCATCAATTATCTTTTAAAGCAATTAAAATTAAGAAAATGGTGTTTTAATATTTACTCTTTTTTTGACATTTCTGGCACTCTTCATTTCTTTGTAAATCCAAATGTTCATCTGGTGTCTTAATTCTTCTGTTTGAAGAACTTTCTTTAACATTTCTTGCAGTGCAGTTGTACTGGCAGTAAATGCTCTAAGCTTTTGTTTGTCTGAAAGACATTTTTGTTTGATGTAAAATTCTGGCTTTTCTAATTTTGTTTAAGTCCTTGAAAGATGTTATTCATTTTCTTCTGGCATGCATATCTGCTATACATTTTTTTGGCCTATAAGTAATATTTTTTCCTAACCGCCCTCAGCATTTTCTCTTTCTCTTTTTTATCTCTTTAACTCTGATGTATGCATGGGTGTGTGCATGTGTGTGTGTAATTATCTTGCATACAGTTCTCTGAGTTTCTTGGGTCTGTGGATTGCTGACTTTCATTATTTTTTGGAAATTATCAGCCATATCTCTTCGTATATTTCTTTGACCTTCATTTCTTCTGGGATTCCAATTACACTCATACTAGGTGGATATAATCCTACAGTTTGGATGCTCTGTTCTGTTTATTTCTCTTTTCATCTGTTCTTTTCTTTTCCCTTCTCTTTCTTCCTTCTTCTCTACCCTCTTCCTTCTTCTTCCTCTTCTGCTTCTTCCTCTCTCTCCTCTTTATATTTCAACTTCAGTAATTTATAATAAATTTCATATCCACTGATTCTTTTCTCAACTGTGTCCTGTCTTTTGATAAACCTGTCAAAATAATTTTTGATATCTGTTATTGTGTTTCTTATTTCTATCATTTTAATTTGACTCTCTTCTATAATTTCTTCTAAAATTCCCCATCTGTCTGTGCATTTTGTACACCTTCTCTACTATATCTTAAAAAAGTTGGTCATGGTTGTCTAATATTTCTGTTTCATAGTTTCCACACAATAGACGTAATAGTTTGCTAAGGCTGCCATAACAAAATACCACAGACTTGGTGATTTGGCTTAAACAACAGAAATGTATTTTCTCACAGTTCTCGGGGCTGGAAATTCAAGATTAAGGTTTTGGTAGGTTTGGTTTCTCTGAGGCATCTCTACTTGGCTTACAGATAGTTGCTTTCTCCCTGTGTCCTCACATGGCCTTTTCTCTGTGCATGCACCTCCCTGGTGTCTCTTCCTCTTGGTATATCAGTCCTACTGGAGTAGAGCCCCATGCTTATGACTGCATTTAACCTCGATTACCTCTTTAAAGGCCCTATACCCAAATATAGTCACATTAGGAGTTAAGGCTTCAACATATGAATTTTAGGGACACACAGCTCAGTCCATAATAGGGGTCAACTCCGAGTCTGTTTCTGTTGATTTCTTTGTATCTTGACAATGAGTTCTCTTTCTTATCCAACCTGTTTTGTGTGTCACTAATTTTGATTAAATGTTAGGTATCATGTGTAGAAAAACAATACAGCCTGATGTAAAGAATATTTACACCTGAAAAAGGACACACCTCTTCTGTCAGGCTGTTAATGTGGAGGACTGAGTCAACTTGGTCAGAGGTTGAGCTCAATTTAGATTTTATTGTTGCTAGAGTCTCCTTCAATGAAGAAAATACTTCAATTTACTTCAACTGTGGGATCTTGTTATTTTGTGCTTATATTATGTCATACAAATTTATTGTAAAGAAAAACAATGGAATAATAAACACAGGATTTAGGATGGTGATTACCTTATTTAGGGGAGGTAGAAAATGACTTGGGGTGGGAATAAATGGTTGATGTGGGGTACATAATGGATTGAGGTTTTGGATAGTAGATTCTCTAAAATACCTAACTAACCATATAGACAGACAGACAAACAAGCATAAATAAGTGGGCCACACATGGCCTGATGATGAGAGGGTATTGTAAATCAAGACTATGTTTAATCCAATCCAGTACACCTGAGTTAAAAAAACAATTGTGATAAAAGATAGATATCTATGCAAATAACCTAAATGTCCTTCAATTTATGAATAAAGAAAACGTGATATAAGTAATATATGTTTAATATATATGTAATATATAATACATATGACATATAAAATATATGTATACACACATACTATATATAATGAATGTAAATAATAATGTACATCTACTTTCACTATTCAGATGCACTTGTTCTTCAGAACTAACAGACTGGAGCATTCTATATTGTTCCATTAAGAGTTGGTATAGATTCACATTTAGGAAATTTTGTTCTGGAATTAGAGAAAGCTAATCCTGAATGTTGGCTCTGTTTTCTGTGAGTGTGAGACTTTGGCCACATTCATAAGCTGGGACAAAGTGAGAGAGTGGCATGGACATATATACACTACCAAATGTAAAATAGATAGCTAGTGGGAAGCAGCCGCATAGCACAGGGAGATCAGCTCGGTGCTTTGTGACCACCTAGAGGGGTGGGATAGGGAGCATTGGAGGGAGGAAGATGAAAGAGGGAAGAGATATGGGGATGTATGTATACATATAGCTGATTCACTTTGTTATAAAGCAGAAACTACCACACCATTGTAAAGCAATTATACTCCAATAAAGATGTTAAAAAAAAAAAAAGAGAATTTCTAATTCAAGGATTGCTTCAGGTGTCTTGAGATAATGTATGTAACTAATTAAGTATGGTACTTAGCACAATCACAGAATAAGTGCACATTATTATTACTCCACTCTGTCTTTTTAAATGTTGTTTCTTTTCACTTAACAGTCTCTTCATCCCACCCTTTTTAGCACCTGCCCCAAATCTGGGTGACATTTTTTTTCTGTGCCACATACAGAATAATCTCGTTTATCTATTGTATAATGAGAATAAAGCTTCAGGTCATCAAAATTAGCCAAAGGGTTTCCCACACTTTTAATTTCTCTATTAAATACAACAATCAAACATTATTAGATACAGTCCTTATTGCTTTTAGCCTTTCTTAGGTGCGAGATTGTACTCTCTCCCGGTGTTCTTTGCCCCAGAGTAAGAGTTCATGAGTGAATGAACACAGAGTTTTTGGACTTTATACTGGAGACTCTGCAGGCTTCTGGCCTTCTCTCCATCACCTGCCTCTTCCCAACCCTTTGGAAATGGTGGAGTTTGTGGCCTCTCAAGGCTAGGTCACAATGAACATTCTATAGGCAATTGTGTTACACCTTAACAAAGAAACAAGCCTCTTCCCAAATGCATTTGATAGAGTGAGCAAGCAAGCCTAGCATGTTGAATTATGCAGCTCGTAAATGTGAGGTTTTTTTTTTCAGTGCAAATATGCAGATAGATATTCTACATAAAACTGTGTGGCTCACTTTGGCGCACCTTGCTTAACAAATATGGTCAATGATATTAATATTTTATTATATCACACACAAAAAATCATACACATGATTTGTACCAGAAAATTTCAAAGTGTTATTTTTCCTGTGACTATAATATACCTTCAGTTTTCTACTGTTTACCTACGCAACTGATATGTCATAATTTATGTTACCTCTAGTATTATGTAATTTTAATGTATTTAGGAAGATTGAATCACTCTTCTATTTGTTCCTTAAATGTACCATATCTGTTAGTGTGTATAAATAGACACATATTTCATCTTTGTGATTCTAGCACATAGAACAGACAATGGCATATAGTTGGCAAATCCCCATCTGTCCAGAGAAAGAATCAATGCTGGAAATCTGAGGCTTGCAAGCAGTTCAGTTTAGAAGCTGCCCTGTCCTCTCTGTGCAAAGTTGATTTTACATCTTGGGCCCCTGGATCTGGTGCTTTTTGGGTCTGCATATATTTGAACTGAATCCCGAGGGTGACCTCTTCCATGTGTTCTCACTAGCCATTGAATAGTTCCCAGAGAGAACAGGAAATCTGGCACTGCCAGATTTGATGACACATTAATGACATGATGTCTGGTTTCTATTAAAAATAGAAAAGCAAAAGATTTGATGCCAGAAACAAAAGTATAGACAATGTCATATATAAAATTAGTATATTGCTTAATATATGAGACAACCAGACTTGAGGACCCCACTGGACTATGATATAAAAGGCCTAGTCAAGGGTGGAATAGGCAAATACCATAGGCAACCACAGACTTCTTCCATTATTGCTTTTTTGGATTTTCTGTAAAATAGTCCCAGTGAAGTTAGCTAGAAAGGTGGTAACCCCCCAGTTCAACACAAAGTAATTTCCCAGTAGAGTGTCACATATCTCTTGAATTCAGAGTTTTGAAGTAAAATAGACCCATTTGCTTAAATTTTGCACACATGTATAATGCATCCAAATTTGCCACATGTAAGAGGTGTAGCTTGGCCCCATACAGACTCAGGACTTAGTTGTATTTGTGTTTTGATTTGAACTATGTCCCAAGGGGTCCTATATCTAAAAAATAAATAAATAAATGAGTATATTATCTAACAAGTGCTAGGCTCTGTATGAGGTTCTGGAAAAAACATAAATAAATAAGATTAGTGTTTGGCTCTCAAGGAGAGACAGACATGTGACTTGCAATAGCAATTCAGTATAAGAAGAGCTATGATTGGGGATGTACAATGACAAGACACCTAACAAACTAGGGAAAGAGTCACAGGCATTTTCAGGAAGAGATGATGGTGGTCAGAATCCAGGTATTCACCATTAGTTCATTCATTTTTCTCATGGCGCAGGAAGTGGAGATGTTTAAGATGAAATATACCATGTGGGCAGGTGTTATGGACTGAAGTTTTGTGCCCTCCCTGCAAACTACATATGTTGAAATCCTACTACCAAAATGATAGTATAAGAGGTGGGGTCTTTGGGAGGTAATTAAGTCATGAGTGTGGAGCCATCATGAGTGGGATTAGTGCCCATATTAGAGACCCCACAGAGCTCTCTAGCCCTCTTTCAGCCATGTGAGGATGCAGTGACATGATGGCCATCTATGAACCAGGAAGAGTGCCCTCATTCAGATACTGAAACTTCCAGTGCTTGATCTTAGACATCCCCACCTACAGAACAGTGAGAAATAAATATTTGTAGTTTAAGCCAGCAAGTCTATGGTATTAGGTTATAGCAGCCCGAACTAAGATAGCAGGGTGAACTGCTGATGTCACAAGAGAGAGCAGAAGTATCATGAGGTCACACAGATAGGAGAATTTTTTTTTTTTTTGTCAAGAGGAAAGGAGGAATGTTAATATTTATGCATTAATATCTAACACTTAGTCTTACTATGTCTCAGGAAGTGTTCTAAGAATTTTACATGTACCATCTCATTTAATCCTCTAACAATCCTATAAGCTAAGTATTATCTTGAGAATGAAAATCTTCTGGAGAAAGAGAGGAAAAAAGTTGTAGACCAAGGCAAGTGCTCCATTGTAGAAGACAGAGCAAGGGGTAAAAATTGGAAGAACTCTAGAGAAATCATCTAAGAGGGTGTCCCACTCAGTGCACGTATTTCTTGGAGTAGAATCTGAGGCAGCATAAAGATACTGAATGTCTTAAATGGGCTGGATGGAAGGGATGATGGGCACAGAGGGGCCAAGTGTGTAATTAACTTTTTCTGAAAGTCTGTTTCAAAATCTGGCCCTTACCAGTTTGATAAGTCGTCTATTCTCAGATTTTTACTTTCTGAGGAAAATAACTTTCTCTTTCTTTCCTATGGATGGAAACAGATAAAAAAAATAATAGTAATTGGTAATTCTTTTAGAGGGTTTACTATGTGCCAGGAACTGTTTCAAGCACTTATCTTGCATGATTTCATCTAACTCAAGTAAAAACTGTGTGAAGGATGAGCTATAATTGCTCCCATTTTACAGAAGAGAAAACTGAGATTTAGGGCAGTTAAGTAACTTATCCAAGGTTCACATCTCTTAGTAAGTGATTGAGCCAACATTACAACTCCAGCAGGCTGATTCCAGAGCCCGAACTTTTCATTCCAAACTGAGGAAAGTGTTAGATTCTAATGTAAGACAAAACATTTCAGCTATGGTGGAAAAATCAAAGAAGTAAATTGTAGCAAGATGTGTCCTTTCGAAATTAAAATATGGTTTAAGTATTTAAAGATTTTTTTGCTGTGAGGCATTACAGACATCTGATAAATGTGTACCCTTTCAGGCGGAGATTGCAAGCAATATGGCGAAAGCTTTGAGTGCTCCTCTGTGGTTTCCTGCAGCTGTGATTTTCCACGGATGCAGTTTTGGGTTATCTTGTCACTAGCTTCTTGGTGCCAGAGCCATATGAATGCTGACGTTCCTCTCCATTTTTCTCTTTATTTCCTGAAGACTTGACTATCCCCGAATCATCTAAAGTTATGACCGGTGGTGTGCCCTTTGTTTTGCTAAAATCTTGCTCCTGAGGCTATTTTCCCTTGTTTCAATTGCCTCCTTCATTTTTCAAAGTAATTTTCATCCCGAGAGGAAAAAAAAAGGGGGGTCTGTTTTTTGATGATTTTGTTGATATTTCATTGGAAGAAATCTGCAAAAAGGCTTTTCAAAACCTTTGCAGTGGCAGCAAACAGTCTGGGAGGTGTTTAAATGCAATGGAAAAATAAGAGATTCATGAGGAAGGGGTTTTCAGGGAATTTGCACAGAAAAAAATGTTCAAACTGTTGAAAAGGCAGCTTTGTCCACCAGAGTGACTATTCTGGTCTATTTACACATGACTCTTCTTTCCCAGGAGCTCAGGCTCCAAAGGTTTTGAGTTGCTGACAGCAGGCAAATGCAAAATAATTAAGTCAGCAGAGTAGAGCAAGCAGGGACGTGGGCAAGCAGACCTGGGGCAAGTTTCTGAGCTTTACCTCAGCCAGTCTCAGTTTCCTCATCTGTAAATTGGGGATAATGATGATAATTACCTCAGAGTTGAGTGAAGATTAAATGATATGTATAAAGCTATTTGCAGAGTGCTTGGTACGTATTAAGAGCCGAACACCAGTAGATGTTATTATTGTTATATCTTTTCTTCTCCTGCACTGACGTTAATGAGACAACAGTAAAAATATCTGGGTGTTGGGATTGACTCTTCATTCAAAGGATCCCTCGAAGACTTCAGCCTTCATCTGGTCCAGCCGCTACCAGACCAGAGAACCCTGCCTCCTTCTCCTAGAGGCAGCAACAACGCTCTCTTTCCTGCATTATTCATCATTCATGAACGCCTCAGTCTTTTGCACGGTAGCTCGCTGTATTGTTGGAAAACGAGCTCAGACTCTCAGAAATTCCCTGTTCTAAGTACTGCTGTCCTGTAATTTCTACCTCTTGGCCTCAGTTCAGCTCCCTAGGGCCACCTGGGATGGGTCTAGTCCCTTTTCCATATGACAGGTCCCCAAATACAGGAGGACACATGGAAGAGTTACTTAACCACTCTGGGTCTCAGTTTACGCCTGTGTAAAATGGAGATCATTGTTTCACCCTCAAGGGAATTTCCTGAGGATTAAAAACGTGTGTGTTTGAAAAGAGCCCGTCATACAGTAGGCGCTCAGTAAGCTGTGATGTGCCAAACCCAGGTTAAGTGCCTCCCCAGACGCCATGCGTTTCTGGTCTATGTGACTGATGACTCAAGGAAGATTGCCTGGCATCAGCTGCTTCACTGCAAGCCACAAGAGGGGAGGTTTTGGTCTTCACTAAGCTACAAGGCAGCCCTTGGTCATGAGGGCTGTGTCTTCTAGGCTCTCCCTCCGATGGTCAGCCAGGCCTGCTGTGATGACTTTTCTTGGTCCCTCGTGTCACTGGTAGTCATGCCCTGGCAGTGCCTTGCCTCACCTCTCACCTCTGCTCCAGAGCTGCCCTGTACCCCTGGGGCTCAGCAGACCTCAGGGCTCCCTTTGTGCCCGCGTGTGTGCTGTGGTCCACTCGGCCAGGCCGGTGAGGCTGCTGGTACAGGATGCAGAGGTGAGGCTCACAGCCACCGACAGTCTGGCCCCCATGCCATGGTTTTCCTGCCAGCGTCACTACTGCTGTTTGGGGTTCTAGCTTCCGCAAGCCAGATGGACAATCCTGAGGGGTGGTGGAGTCGATGTCCCACGGGGCACGCTTTGACGAATAGGAGGCAGGAGCCGTCTCCTTTTCAATCTCTGACAGACAGTTTTGGGGAGAAGTGGTTCCAGGCAGCTCTCTGGAGATGCCCCAGGAGACTGAGCCTTCGATGTGTTTGATACAAACATGCTACTAAAATTATTCTCCTTCCTTCCCTGCCCGACTCCTCTTGTGCTTTCACTCCCGTTTTCTGGGATTGTGATCTCAATACTTTTTGGGGAGTTAGCATATAAACTTTTGTCTCCGTCTCTGTATTCTTGGGAACCCTGGCACAGATAGGCAAAGTTATTATTATTACCACTACCCCTCCTCTTGTTCAGATTAATTTGATTATAGCTGATTATCAGCTCTCCACTCTCCTACTCGCAAAAGGAAGCTTACTTCTCTGATTTATGAGTCAACAACTTCAGCCTAGATTCTCCTCTCTCTTTTCATTCTCGCCAGAGAGTTACTCCCTCAATTCTCATTCCCTGTTTTCAAACCTCATGGGGTGATTCAATCTAAGGCACTCTTATTGAATGCCTCCAATGAGCCAGAGTCTTGGCTAGGGGTTTCCATATGATATAACATTTATTATTCTTAGCCGTATTATTACTATTCTTATTATTCCCTTTTTTGGGTGAGATGAGTAAACTGAGACAGAGATAAATGAATTGTCTTTTCATAAAAAGCAGTGTCAAGGTTCAAAACAGGCCCCCTCTATCCTGAGGGCCTATATTAAAGTGTTCTAATTAAGCACCTACTATGCGCAAAGGTCTGCACTTCTAGCTACATAAAATACAGTAGTGAATGAGACAGTTCTATTTCAGTCAGAAGCAAAATAAAATAGCAGCAAAATAAAATAAGACATTCTCTGATGTCCCAAGAGAAGCACAAAGTACTAAAGGAGTTTAAAGGAGGTGCATACCAGGCAAGTGGGAAGCAGGAAAGCCCTACTGAGAGGGTGGCAATTAAGTTGAGATTTGAAGAACAAATATGATTTTGAAAGGTAGAGATAAGGAAGAAGGTTAGTTCAAGCAGAGGAAGAAAGTGAACAATGAGAGGGAATCTGGAACAGGAAGGAATAGTGACTGTCGAGGAGGTGCAGACCACCAAAGACAAGCCTTGCTTACTTCATAATTTGGCCAAATGCTTTGCTCAGCCCTATGCTTAAAGGCCCCCTCCGAGTCTAGCTCTGGCCTGGACCTGGCCATTACTGGAATGAAGTCAACTTTTCTTGCATGGGTGTCTCATTGAGTACTCAGAATGGAGAAATAGAATTTTGATCAATAGGAATAAAAGGGCACAGAATCGGAGCTAATGGATCAGAGTCTGTGTAGTTATTGGCAGAAGGGAATGCAGAAAATAGCACAGGTAGGACCACAGCTAGAGAGTCAGAACATCTGATAAAAGAACAGGAAGTCCAAGGCTCATTATTTTCATGTCTTTTACCCTCCCTAGGTCGTGAGGTCTACAAAGCAGGTACCCTGTCTCTCCCCTTCAACACGTTATCCTCTGCATTTAGCACATCATCTTACACATTGTATGTGCTCAGTAATATTTGCCAGGTTGATTGAATGAATGATTGAACTCAGCCAGTTTCTCCTCCCAGTTGGAAAGGTAGAGCCCAAATCTTGTAGTAATTTGCCCTAGGCTTTCTCAGTGGGAACTACTTCTCCCGTAGAAGGATTCCTATAATCCACTGGTGCTTCCCATGTACTTCTCCCAGTCTGTGAAGGCTCAGAGCCAGGGGGAAGAGCTCAAACCACCGAGTGCAACCAAGACTCTTGCATCAGTCACAGAGAGAGGGAGATTTTCCAAGTCCTTGTTGCTGTGGTGAAATGAGGTCAAACCATTAAAAGGTCAGTGGTACTCTTAACACTGCCTTTGTATTGTCTTCATACAAATATTTTTACCGGGACATTTTTTTGGCAACCAAGTCTAGCTCCAAGGACTGTGGAGAGAAGGGAAGGTTTGCTAGCCACATGCCAATGCACTTGAGTCAACTTAGGGCCAGGGTGATTTGATATCAAGTCCTTTTTCGCTTTTGTCTTGATGCTTTCCCACTGACTCAGTGTCTATCCTTTATCCTCTCTTCAAATGGGAAACAGCTGGGCTAAAGTCAAGTCCATGTTCAAATTCTCTACCCACTTCCCTTTCAACGTTCACACCCCCCTTCTCTGGCCAAGAAAGCAGCAGCTATTTCTGAGACACTAATCCTGTTACAGATGTTTTGCTAATTACCAAAAAGCTCAATTTGGCAGCTTGTTTGTGGAGCAGCTAAATCAGATTCACACATTTCAACATTTTCTGCTACTCACCTAGTGAAGGTCTGTTTAAGGGTTTTTATATAATTTGGAGTAGGTCTGAGAGGGTGCGTTTTTACTGAGGTAGATGAGTTTCTTTAAGAAGATTCAAACAATAACCTCTTGATCCTTTTACAGGAAGTGTGGTTGATTCCTTCCTCTCTGTGTCCCTCCCGCTTGCACAATGCCTGATCCATAATGGTGTTAATGATGGTTGGAGGAGTAAATGAATGAGTTCAGAATTATATATTGCATCCTTCTCTTTGTTGCTTTGTCCACAGTGCATTGGATCCATTTCCTTGCACTAAGGTGTAAACTGAAATAGTATTTGACAATAAGATTTTGTGATAATAAAAATACCTTACATATATAAAGAGCTTTGCATTTTTTAGGTACTTTCTTATCCATAATCTTAGTTCATTTTTACTACCCCACAGGGTAAACAAAGTGCATTATTTTTATTTCTTGGTTGTTTCTCTCCCTAATCCCTGTATCCAATAAAATCCAGGCCATTGACTCTACCTATACAATGATTCCTGAGTCAGGTCCTTATACTACCCTATAGTGTTACCAGCTTAACCCAGACTGCCATTTTTCTCCATATAGTCCCTTGTAATTGTATCCTGGCTAGTCTCCTTAACTTCTGATTTTACCGTCACAATATTATCATGATATTTCCAAAGCACGGGGTTGATCTTGCCACTTCTCTTTTTTAAAGTAGCGAATAACTCTCTACTGCCTACTAGGTCAAGTCCAAACCCAATAGTGTGATGCATAAGATTCTTGTTTAAGTCCTTGCCCACCTCTGCTTAGTTTCCAAACGACTTGTGCTTGCTAAAACATCTCACACCCCTTCATATCTCTGTGTCTTTTCCCATGTGGTAATATTTATCCAGAATGCCCTGGTCTACTCTGTATTTTTGCAAAGCTCCTATTCATATTTTAAGACTCACCAAAACACTCACCTCATCTGTGCACGTTACCATGACTCAGGAAGAGCCAAGTGTCTCTTTATGTAGCAGTTTAGAAAAACCTCTTCTGGCATTCATCAATCTGTAAGAAAATTGTTGTATAATTGGTTCCTCCATTAGGCCATTGGCTTGTCTTTGCACTACCCCTGACTATAGCCTAATACCTGTCACATAGCTGTTACTCAACAAATACTTGTTTAATAAGTGGATTTTATAAATAAGGAAAGAAACTGTGAAAGAGTAGCAGGGAATGGAACTTTGGAGACATGTTCTAATCTTAGGTCTTCTATTAACTCATTGTAACCCCTCTGGATCTCTGTTTTCTCATCTATAAAATGAGGGCACTTGATTGGACTATCTGTATGATATATTCCAGTGCTGAGGATTTAATACTATAAGAAACTCTAATGAGTTTTCTCATTTTCTTAGTTAACAAAGCCACGGCCCAATTCAACATCTCCTGACTTGAGGTCTATGTATATTTAATATGCTTTATTATTTCAAAACAAAGATTGAAATGAAATAAGAAGCTATAGTGAGAAAAAAGAAATTATTGATCTTAGTTATGTTACATCAGCTGTGTGACCTTGGATGAGGATTGTCCCTCTGGTCCCAGTTTCCATTAGCATAATGAGGACATTGGCCTTGATTGCAGTTACGTGGCACTCCTTATACTACTTATTACTATTATGCTCAAGGCAGACATTGCTAGTCAACTACTAAACTCATTCTCATCGAACCTATATGCAAGATCAGAGTTCATTTCTGTATGACACTACAAGAAGCCACTTCTGTTCTATTGGAGTTTTTTAAATGACAAGATTGTAAGTGAGATTCAAAACAAAAGAAACCCTTCACTGTTCTTGGCAGTATAATTATCTGAAGTTCTCTCAGTTCTGTTATTTTCCAATAGATCTATGGTGGGCTTTTGGTGTGTTTGGATTTAGGTTTCTAACCTCTGAACATTACAACAAGGAGAAGACCACACCCAGATCCCTGGGATGGGTGGGCTTTTTGATGATGAATCCATACATAATCACCATCCTGTGAGTTATCAGCAGCCTTTTATTTCAAGCCTAAAGCCATTGACTTGGTCTCATAAGCCAACAATGCTTTCCACATTGAAAGCATCTGAGCAGAGTGAAATACCATCATAACAGGGACAGATGTGGATGTACTATTCTCACGTATTTTTTGTCTTCTCAATGGACTACTGCAAAGGAAGTGTTAACTGATTTTGGCATTCTCATCTGCTTTCCAGAGGCTTGTTCAAGAAAGAATTTGAGCACTTTCGGAATCCTTGATGTTTTTGGAACATAGGTTACATCAAAACATTCTCTGAGTTCTAATTAAATTAATTTCCCTTTTTGTTCCTGGCACATAATAAGTGTAAAAATAAATATTTGTAAAATGAACAAATTCTTAGATTTCTCTCTGGACAGCAATTCGACTGCCAAGTGCCATGTTCTCTCTGAAATGATCACTGACTCACTCTAGCATTATGTAGCATCTCCCTTCTGTGGGCTGTCTCAGAACCCCTGACTTTGGAAACAGCTGACTGTGGGGTGTAATGAGACACATTTGAAAACATGTATCTCCAGCTAGCCTCTAAGTCCCTCAGGCAGGGCAGCACCTTATTTCTCTTTGTTTCTATTGCAGGGACCATTGCAGAGTCAGCATTTAGTAACTACTTAGCAGTAAACTATAATCCACAGCCATGGCAAGATAGTCTCTAAAATGAGAGTACCAAGGCAAGCGAGGGGGGTTTATTATAGTATGGGGTATTGTGGTCTTAAGCCGTGTAAACAGAATCATGATCTCAAGACTACAGGGTGAGGCAGTCACCTGGATTGGTGAGATAATGTGTTATATTTAGTTCTAGTCACTACTGTCTTCAAAGAAATAGGGATAAGATAGAGCACATTCAGAGGAGAGGGAAAAGGTTGGTGACTGGCTAGAAAGCATATGATGTAAAGACTGGTTCGATGCCCTGAAAGCATTCACTCAGGAAAGAAATGGATTAGAGCTGGCATGAGAGTTTTCTAAAAATATCTGAAGGGCTTCTATGTAGCAGCAAGAGTAAGCTTATTGTACGCATTTTCATGGGACAAAAGTGAGATTGGTGGGTAGAAAATATAGGCAAGTGTGGAAATTGGAACCTCCCTCAATATGCTCCATAGAATAGCTCACACTCATCTCTTAGGGGTGTATGTCTAAAAATCATGAAATTCCCAAACGGTGGTACGTTTACCAGGATCAAGGATGAGTATTTATCGCACAGGACTCAACATTCCTTCTTGGGTGAGATACAGAATGAAGTATTGCTGAATGGGGACAAATACTTGGTGCCTATCTCCTACTTGGAAATCTTCAGCCAGAAAATGAATCTGAGAGAGGAAGCATGTCACTTAGCAAACAAGCCTAAATAATTCTATAAACTCTAAACTATAGGACATATGTCCTCAAATCCAGCAGATCCATGGTTCCACCCTTGTGAAGCCTCTGAAGTATTTTAGTAACCAGAGCATCAGATATATTCCAAGTTTGAAAACCATTAAATTTCTTTCATCTTCACTTATTTCTAACAGAGACAATGGCAGTGGGCTCTTGAGGTCATGGAAAGAGCCTGAACCTCCCTGATTTGCCAGTGGGCATAAGGCTGGTCTTGTTATAATCTCCTCTTGGGAGATTTCTGTTTAATAAAAGTGATGTCTTTCTAGAAGCTGGAATTGCCAGGTGATATCTACTGCCTCGGTACATGATAAGCTTTCCAGAGGACAATCAGCTTGGACTAAAGACACAGCCTTCTGGCATACTACAGAGAGTAGAATAGTTAAGTGTATGGACTTTCCAGAGTTTCCATTCTACCTATGCCACTCAGCCACTTGTGAGCCCCAAACACAGCCATAGGCAAACTCCTGCCAATTTCCATCTTTGCTCTCATCTACTTTTCTTAAACAATTCCTTCTACCTGCTTCCATTTGGCTTCTCTCTTTCCAACAATGAATTTTATTGTAATCCTCTTAAAACCATTCCTAAGACTTGATGGTTTGTCCTATGACACTGATCCACATTTTGCCTTCTCTTTAACCCAGTTATGCTGCCTCTGAGTGCCTAGGATTAACCCAGCTCTTAGTTCCCTTGGCCTGGGACCCTTCTATCCTGAGATCTCTTTCCCCTGGTCTCCCTTCTGCTGGTTGCCTTCATCTTTCATGAACAGATAGAGAAGCAACCTAGAGATTCCTCAATTCTCTGAATCCTTTCTTAATGGAGTCAGCTGGTTCCCTAGGTTGTAGAGATATGCACCTATGAAGGAAGGAGATATCCTCTCCTTTTGCCCAACCACTTGGAAGGCTGATTTCTTACAGCTGGCCGAATTCTATGATTTCCAAGCACAGAACAGAGATGTTGCTAAAGAAGCAATAAACCTGGGTGTGCTTCTCTGCCCCAACATCTGTGTTTCCCTCAGTGAATCATGCCTTGTACCACACAGCCTAATTAAAACACTTTTACACACTGCAACATTCTAGATTTAATATCCTCTCAAGGAAGAAGCAAAACTGAGCAATAAAGGAAAATGAGCCATGTCAACAAAAAGCATCTGAGCTATTCTGCAATTTTTTAAATTTAGCCTCTCTTGTTGGTAAAACAATGTAGTCTTAAATTTTCTTCACTAGTTTGCCTTAAAAGCCCATGCTAATAATGACCGTCTGGATATAATTTTTTTTTTAACCTTCCATCTGCTCACTTCATGTGACAATCTGGATTTTCCATGCCTCTTCTCCTCCCAAGAAAGCTGGTCTTAGATGTGTCAGTGCAATTAACAGAGATGTTCCAGCTCAGAAATGCTTTTGAGGCTATTTCTTCATAGTTAAATATGAACTAGCAGAGCATTTTTTTAAAAATGTATTTCCCTTTGCATAGTAACCAGAGCAACCACACACAAATTATCTGGAGCCTGGAGCATGACTGTGAAGCTGACATGTAAATATGGAAGTGGAGACTGGTGCCGTGAACAAACAATGGGACCAAAGGGTATGTCTCTACACATTCACCTGAGCCAGACCTTTAGACAGAAGAAGAGAATGAGCAACTCAAACAATCCCCTGGTTTCTTTCATTCAACTGACATTGCTTAGACCAGTGGTTCTTAACTTTTTGGGGTCACAGACTTCTGTGAGAATTTGATGAAAGTTTAGAAAAAGCCCGTGGATTTTTAGAAAAAAAGTCTCATTCTCCTTAGAAAAAGTCTCATTCTCCTTAGAAAAAGTATCATTCTCACACGGGTAATTTTAGTCATATGGAGATCGAACAACAGCTTCAGGCAAGGAGGTTAAGGAGTTAGAAACTCAAAGTAAACTTAAGGTCTAATTTGCAACTCGAAACCCAAGTAGCACTATTTTTCACATGAATTACTGTCTCTGGTTCCAGAGTTTCAGACCCATATTTTAATAATCTGCTAAACATCCCTGCTGAATATCCATCCATATGTGTCATTAGTAATTCAAATTCAATCTACCTCAAATTTAACATCCAAGCTCAAAATCTAAGTCATTTTGATTTCTTCTTCTGTATTCCTCTTGGCAGTCAGTCAACATGTTCACCCATTCCCTGGTACCTCCCTCCCTGGGATCTCTTACATATGCTTCCTCCTCGCTGCTTCCTTTCCTAGTCAGGTACGTATTACCTCTAAGGTGTTTTGGCAGTAGATTTCTTTTTTTTTTTAATTAGATTTAATTTTTTAAACATCTTTATTGGAGTATAATTGCTTTACAAAGATGTGTTAGTTTCTACTTTATAACAAAGTGAATCAGCTATACATATACATATATCCCCATATCTCTTCCCTCTTGTGTCTCCCTTCCTCCCACCCTCCCTATCCCACCACTCTAGGTGGTCACAAAGCACTGAGCTGATCGCCCTGTGCTATGCGGCTGCTTCCCACTAGCTGTCTATTTTACATTTGGTAGTGTATATATGTCCATGCCACTCTCTCACTTTGTCCCAGCTTACACTTCCCCCTCCTCATGTCCTCAAGTCCATTCTCCAGTAGGTCTGCATTTTTATTGCCGTCCTGCCCCTGGTTCTTCCTATTTTTTTTTTTTTTTTTTAGATTCCATATATATGTGTTAGCATACAGTATTTGTTTTTCTCTTTCTGACTTACTTCACTCTGTATGAAAGACTCTAGGTCCATCCACCTCACTACAAATAACTCAATTTCATTTCTTTTTATGGCTGAGTAATATTCCATTGTTTATATGTGCCACATCCTCTTTATCCATTCATCTCTCAATGGACACTTAGGTTGCTTCCATGTCCTGGATACTGTAAACAGAGCTGCAGTGAATATTGTGGTACATGACTCTTTTTGAATTATGGTTTTCTCAGGGTATATGCCCAGTAGTGGGATTGCTGGGTCGTATGGTAATTCTATTTTTAGTTTTTTAAGGAACCTCCATATTGTTCTCCATAGTGGTTGTATCAATTTACATTCCCACAAACAGTGCAACAGGGTTCCCTTTTCTCCACACCCTCTCCAGCATTTATTGTTTCTAGATTTTTTGATGATGGCCATTCTGTCTGACTGGTGTGAGATGGTAGCTCATTGTAGTTTTGATTTGCATTTCTCTAATGATTAATGATGTTGACCATTCTTTCATGTGTTTGTTGGCAATCTGTATATCTTCTTAGGATAAATGTCTATTTAGGTCTTTGGCCCATTTGTGGATTGCGTTGTTGGTTTTTTTGATATGGAGCTGCATGAGCTGCTTGTAACTTTTGGAGAACAATCCTTTGTCAGTTGCTTCATTTGCGAATATTTTCTCCCATTCTGAAGGTTGTCGTTTCGTCTTGTTTATGGTTTCCTTTGCTGTGCAAAAGCTTTTAAGTTTCATTAGGTCCCATTTGTTTACTTTTGTTTTTATTTCCATTTCTCTAGGAGGTGGGTCAAAAAGGAACTTGCTGTGGTTTATGTCATAGAGTGTTCTGCCTATGTTTTCCTCTAAGAGTTTCAAAATGTCTGGCCTTACATTTAGGTCTTAATCCATTTTGAGTTTGCTTTTGTGTATGGTGTTAGGGAATGTTCTAATTTCATTCTTTTACATGTAGCTGTCCAGTTTTCCCAGCACCACTTATTGAAGAGGCTGTCTTTTCTCCATTGTATATTCTTGCCTCCTTTATCAAAAATAAGGTAACCATAGGTGCATAGGTTTATCTCTGGGCTTTCTATTCTGTTCCATTGATCTATATTTCTGTTTTTGTGCCAGTACCATACTGTCTTGATTACTGTAGCTTTGAAGTATAGTCTGAAGTCAGGGAGCCTGATTCCTCCAGCTCCGTTTTTCTTTCTCAAGATTGCTTTGGCTATTCGGGGTCTTTTGTGTTTCCATACAAATTGTGAAATTTTTTGTTCTAGTTCTGTGAAAAATGCCAGTGGTAGTTTGATAGGGATTGCATTGAACCTGTAGATTGCTTTGGGTAGTATAATCATTTGCACAATGTTGATTCTAATCATTTTCACAATGTTGATTCTCCCAATCCAAAAACATGGTATATCTCTCTATCTATTTGTATCATCTTTAATTTCTTTCATCAGTGTCTTATAGTTTTCTGTGTACAGGTCTTTTGTGTCCTTAGGTAGGTTTATTCCTGGGTATTTTATTCTTTTTGTTGCAATGGTGAATGGTAGTGTTTCCTTAATCTCTCTTTCAGATTTTTCATCATTAGTGTATGGGAATGCAAGAGATTTCTGTGCATTAATTTTGTATCCTGCTACTTTACCAAATTCATTGATTAGCTCTAGTAGTTTTCTGGTAGCAACCATAGGATTCTCTATGTATAATATCACGTCATCTGCAAACAGTGACAGCTTTACTTCTTCTTTTCCGATTTGGATTCTTTTTATTTCTTTTTCTTCTCTGATTGCTGTGGCTAAAACTTCCAAAACAATGTTGAATAATAGTAGTGAGAGTGAGCAACCTTGTCTTGTTCCTGATCTTAGTGGAAATGGTTTCACTATTTCACCATTGAGGACGATGTTGGCTGTGGGTTTGTCATATATGGCCTTTATTATGTTGAGGTAAGTTCCCCCTTTGCCTACTTTCTGGAGGGTTTTTATCATAAATGGGTGTTGAATTTTGTCGAAAGCTTTTCCTGCATCTATTGGGATGATCATATGGTTTTTATTCTTCAGTTTGTTGATATGGTGTATCACATTGATTGATTTGTGTATATTGAAGAATCCTTGCATTCCTGGGATAAACCCCACTAGATCATGATGTATTATACTTTTAATGTGCTGTTGGACTCTGTTTGCTAGTATTTTGTTGAGGATTTTTGCATCTATGTTCATCAGTGATATTGGCCTGTAGTATTCTTTCTTTGTGACATCTTTGTCTGGTATTGGTATCAGGGTGATGGTGGCCCCGTAGAATGTGTTTGGGAGTGTTCCTCCCTCTGCTATATTTTGGAAGAGTTTGAGAAGGATAGGTGTTAGCTCTTCTCTACATGTTTGATGGAATTCTCCTGTGAAGCCATCTGGTCCTGGGCTTTTGATTGTTGGAAGATTTTTAATCACAGTTTCAATTTCAGTGCTTGTGATTGGTCTGTTTATATTTTCTGTTTCTTCCTGGTTCAGTCTGAGAAGGTTGTGCTTTTCTAAGAATTTGTCCATTTCTTCCAGGTTGTCCATTTTATTGGCATATAGTTGCTTGTTGTAATCTCACATGATCCTTTCTATTTCTGTAGTGTCAGTTGTTACTTCTCCTTTTTCATTTCAAATTCTATTGATTGGAGTCTTCTCCCTTTTTTTTCTGGATGAGCCTGGCTAATAGTTTATCCATTTGTTTATCTTCTTAAAGAACCAGCTTTTATTTTTATTGATCTTTGCTATTTTTTCCTTCATTTCTTTTTCATTTATTTCTAATCTGATCTTTATGATTTCTTTCCTTTCACTAACTTTGGGGTTTTTTTGTTCTTCTTTCTCTAATTGCCTTAGGTGTAAGTTTAGGTTGTTTATTTGAGATGTTTCTTGTTTCTTAGGGTAGAATTTTATTGCTGTAAACTTCCCTGTTAGAACTGCTTTTGCTGCATCCCATAGGTGTTTTGGTCATCATGTTTTCATTGTCATTTGTTTCTAGGTATTTTTTGATTTCCTCTTTGATTTCCTCAGTGATCTCTTGGTTATTAACTAGTGTATTGTTTAGCCTCCATATGTTTGTGTATTTTACAGTTTTTTTCCAGTAATTGATATCTAGTCTCATAGCGTTGTGGTTGGAAAAGATACTTGATATGGTTCCAATTTTCCTCAATCTACCAATGCTTGATTTGTGACCCAAGATATGATCTATCCAGGAGAATGTTCCATGAGCACTTGAGAAGAAAGTGTATTGTGTTGTTTTTGGATGGGATGTCATATAAATATCAGTTAAGTCCATCTTGTTTAATGTATCATCTAAAGTTTGTGTTTCCTTATTTATTTTCATTTTGGATGATCTGTCCATCGGAGAAAGTGGGGTGTTAAAATCCCCTACTATGATTGTGTTGCTGTCAATTTCCCCTTTTATGGCTGTTAGTATTTGCCTTATGTATAGAGGTGCTCTTATGTTGGGTGCATAAATATTTACAATTGTTATATCTTCTTCTTGGATTGATCACTTGATCATTATGTAGTGTCCTTCTTTTTCTCTTGTAATAGTCTTTGTTTTAAAGTCTATTTTGTCTGAAATGAGAATTGCTATCCAAGCTTTCTTTTGATTTCCATTTGCATGGAATATCTTTTTCCATCCCCTCACTTTCAGTCTGTATGCGTCCCTAGGTCTGAAGTGGGTCTCTTGTAGACAGCATGTGTATGGGTCTTGTTTTTGTATCCATTCAGCCAGTCTATGTCTTTTGGTTGGAGCATTTAATCCATATATATTTAATGTAATTATCGATATGTATGTTCCTATTACCATTTTCTTAATTGTTTTGGGTTTGTTATTGTAGGTCTTTTCTTTCTCTTGTGTTTCCTGCCTAAAGAAGTTCCTTTAGCATTTCTTTTAAGCTGGTTTGGTGCTGCTGAATTCCTTACCTTTTGCTTGTCTCTAAAGGTTTTAATTTCTCTGTCAAATCTGAATGAGATCCTTGCTGGGTAGAGTAATCTTGGTTTTAGTTTTTTCCCTTTCATCACTTTAAATATGTTTTGCCACTCCCTTCTGGCTTGCAGAGTTTCTGCTGAAAGATCAGCTGTTAACCTTATGGGGATTCTCTTGTATGTTATTTGTTGTTTTTCCCTTGCTGCTTTTAATATTTTTTCTTTGTATTTAATTTTTGATAGTTTGATTAATATGTGTCTTGGCATGTTTCTCCTTGATTTATCCTGTATGTGACTCTTTGTGCTTCCTGGACTTAATTAACTATTTCCTTTCCCATATTAGGAAAGTTTTCAACTATAATCTCTTCAAATGTTTTCTCAGTCCCTTTCTTTTTCTTTTCTTCTTCTGGGACCCCTATAATTTGAATGTTGGTGCGTTTAATGTTGTCCCAGAGGTCTCTGAGACTGTCCTCAATTCTTTTCATTCTTTTTTCTCTATTCTGTTCTGCAGTAGTTATTTCCACTATTTAATCTTCCAGGTCACTTATCCGTTCTTCTGCCTCAGTTATTCTGCTATTGATTCCCTCTAGAGAATTTTCAATTTCATTTATTGTGTTGTTCATCATTGTTTGTTTGCTCTTTAGCTCTTCTAGGTCCTTTTTAAACATTTCTTGTATCTTCAACATTCTATTCCAAGATTTTGGATCATCTTTACTATCATTATTCTGAATTCTTTTTCATGTAGACTGCCTGTTTCCTCTTCATTTGTTTGGCCTGGTAAGTTTTTACCTTGCTCCTGCATCTGCTCTGTGTTTCTCTGTCTTCTCATTTTGCTTAACTTACTGTGTTTGGGGTCTCCTTCTCACAGGCTGCAAGTCTGTAGTTCCTGTTGTTTTGGTGTCTGCCCCCAGTGGCTAAGGTTGGTTCAGTGGGTTGTGTAGGCTTCCTGCTGGAGGGCACTAGTGCCTGTGTTCTGGTGGATGAGGCTGGATATTGTCTTTCTGGTGGCAGGTCCACATCTGGTGTTGTTTTGGGGTGTCTGTGACCTTATTATGATTTTAGGTAGCCTCTCTGCTAATGGGTGGGGTTGTGTTCTTGTCTTGCTAGTTGTTTGGCATAGGGTATCCAGCACTGTAGCTTGCTGGTCGTTGAGTGGAGCTGGGTCTTGGCGTTGAGATGGAGATCTCTGGGAGATTTTCACCGTTTGATATTACATGGAGCTGGGAGGTCTCTGGTTGACCAATGTCCTGAACTTGGCTCTCCCACCTCAGAGGCACAGCCTGACACCCAGCCAGAGCACCAAGATCATGTCATCCACACAGCTCAGAATAAAAGGGCGAAAAAAGAAAGAAAAAAAGAAAGAAAGAAAGAAAGAAAGAAAGAAAGAAAGAAAGAAAGAAAGAAAGAAAATAGTTATTAAAATAAAAAATAATTATTAGAAGTAAAAAAAAAAAATTTAAGTAATAAAAAAAGAAAGAAAGAAAGAAAGACGAGAACAACCAAACCAAAAAACAAATCCACCAATGATAACAAGCATTAAAAACTGTACTAAAAAAACAAACAAACAAACAAACAAAACGGACAGACAGAACCCTAGGACAAATGGTAAAAGCAAAGCTATGCAGACAAAATCACACACAGAAGCATACACATACACACTCACAAAAAGAGAAAAAGGGAAATATATATATATATATATATATATATATATATATATATATATATATATCGTTGCTCCCAAAGTCCATTGCCTCAATTTGGGATGATTCGTTGTCTTTTCAGGTATTCCACAGATGCAGGGTACATCAAGTTGACTGTGGAGATTTAATCTGCTGCTCCTGAGGCTGCTGGGAGAGATTTCCCTTTCTCTTCTTTGTTCGCACAGCTCCTGGGGTTCAGCTTTGGATTTGGCCCTGCCTCTGCATGTAGGTTGCCTGAAGGTGTCTGTTCCTGCCCAGACAGGATGGGGTTAAAGGAGCAGCTGATTAGGGGGCTCTGGCTCCCTCAGGCCGGGGGGAGAGAGGGGTACGGATGCAGGGTGAGCCTGTGGCGGCAGAGGCCGGCGTGACGTTGCACCAGCCTGAGGCACCATGTGTTCTCCCGTGCAAGTTGTCCCTGAATCACGGGACCATGGCAGTGGTGGGCTGCACAGGCTCCTGGGAGGGGAGGTGTGGATAGTGACCTGTGCTCGCACACAGGCTTCTTGGTGGCTGCAGCAGTAGCCTTAGCGTCTCATGCCCGTCTCTGGGGTTCACGCTGATAGCTGCAGCTTGCACCCGTCTCTGGAGCTCGTTTAAGTGGCGCTCTTAATCCCCTCTCCTCGTGCACCAGGAAACAAAGAGGCAAGAAAAAGTCTCTTGCCTCTTCGGCAGCTCCAGACCTTATCCTGGACTCCCTCCCAGCTAGCTATGGCACAGTAGCCCTGTTCAGGCTGTGTTCACGTTGCCAACCCCAGTCCTCTCCCTGGGATCTGACCTCTGAAGCCCAAGCCTCAGTTCCCAGCCCCCGCCTGTCCCGGCGGGTGAGCAGACAAGCCTCTCGGGCTGGTGAGTGCTGGTCGGCACCTATCCTCTGTGCGGGAATCTCTGCTTTGCCCTCCGCACCCCTGTTGCTACGTTCTCTTCCGTGGCTCCGAAGCTTCCCCCCTCTGCCACCTGCAGTCTCCGCCCACGAAGGGACTTCTAGTGTGTGGGAACCTTTCCTCCTTCACAGCTCCCTCCCACTGGTGCAGGTCCCATCCCTATTCTTTTTATTTATTTATTTATTTATTTATTTTTGGCTGTGTTGGGTCTTCGTTTCTGCGCGAGGGCTTTCTCTAGTTGCGGCGAGTGGGGGGCCACTCTTCATCACAGTGCGTGGGCCTCTCACTATCGCGGCCTCTCTTGTTGCAGAGCACAGGCTCCAGACGTGCAGGCTCAGTAGTTGTGGCTCACGGGCCCAGTTGCTCTGTGTCATGTGGGATCTCCCCAGACCAGGGCTCATACCCGTGTCGCCTGCATTGGCAGGCGGATTCTCAACCACTGCACCACCAGGGAAGCCCCCGTCCCTATTCTTTTGTCTCTGTTTTATCTTTTTTCTTTTGCCCTACCCAGGTACGTGGGGAGTTTCTTGCCTTTTGGGAGGTCTGAGGTCTTCTGCCAGCGTTCAGTAGGTGTTCTGTAGGGGTTGTTCCACATGTAGGTGTATTTATGGTGTATTTGTGGGGAGGAAGGTGATCTCCATGTCTTACTCTTCCACCATCTTGAAGCTCCTCTCTTGGCAGTAGATTTCTAACTGGTCTTCTTGTCTCCATCAACAAAGCACAGCCTCAATTTTTTTTTGTTTTGTTTTACTTTTGGCTCAAAAGTATTTAATTTTTTTCACTGTCTTATAGATTGCATCCAAAATCTCTAGAATGTTATTCAAGACTCACTACCCCAAACTTTGATTCCTGCTTTGATTAAAATGCTTCCCTTTACCTGGTGACTTCATATAACTCTGACCCTTCTTAAGAATCTCTTGACAACTCCCCCACCTGCCTTTACCTGCCCTGTCCTTCTCCCTTTTCAAGAAGATACCTTTTTTCTCTGAACTTCATGTCACAATACCTACATTTCTTTTCAAGCCTGAATGTATATATTCAAGCCTATGTATACATATATGGCTTCACTGAGGTATAATTTACATACCAGAAACTTCACCCATTTAAAAAGTGCAATCCCATGATTTTTAATAAATATACAGAGTTGTGCAATCTTCCCCACATTACAGTTCTGTATTTTAACTTAATAATAATATCTACAGTTCAGGTATCATGATCAGCATATTACTTTCATAATTACAACCATTCTGAAGGTAGTAATTATTTCTAGTTTATGAATGAAGAACTTGAGGCTTAGTGATGTTAAATAATTGTCTGAAGTCACACAACTGTTAGGAGGTGACGTCAGGATTGAAGTCCAGACCTGCCTAACTGCAAGTACCCTATTTTTAAGCAATATGACCTAAGGTTTCTCAAATAAGAAAACCAAATCCTACTTTAAGTCTGTAATTTACTAAATAAAAAATGAGTTGGTTTTCATCCATGCTAGCATGCATATAAGCAAGCAGTAAACATCTGTTAAGTGACTCAAGAATCCAAACCTGTGTTACATGATGGAGTTATTTTAGAATTACTCCCCTGTTATTTTTGTTCAAATTATAGGCCATTGGTGGTCTTAACTGTTGGTATAATTTGTGTGACTATGACTTGGGGTGGGTGGGGGGAGGGCTTGTTAATCTTGCTGCCACATGAAGGCGGGTGAGTAGGGTCACTAACTATGCCACCTTTGACCTAAATAATCGATTCATCAGGGTTTTAGTTTTCTTTTTAAAAATTACTTTTTATTATTATTATTTTGTTTTTAAATTTATTATTTTTATTATTTTTTATTGTGTATATTTTATTATTATTAGTCTTTAAATTTTTTATTGGAGTATAGTTGATTTAAAATGTGTTAGTTTCTGCTGTATACAGCAAAGTAAATCAGTTATGCATCTATAACAATATTCTATGCATTAGCAATATACTATGTACTCATCTTGAAGAATGATTATAGTGAGAAAAATGTGAGAATAAAGGTGGGGAAAAAATAAAGGAAGACTAAAGGAAAACCTACTAGCTACATTTAGTGGAACATATACAACTTCTTTCTTTCTTACTCATGTCTCAATAGAATATCTATCTTTTTCCTCCTTGCAAAAAGTAAAGAATAGATACTCTCATAATTCTCTTTTGATTGTCCTGAAATTCTATAATTTTTCTGGTTAATATGGATCTAGTATCATCACAATCAAATAAAACATTGTCTGCAGCTGGCTTTAACTTCATTTTACAAACAATTAAACTTTGCCAAATATGAGGAAAGGAAAGAAGGGAAGAAGTAAATAAAGAGAAGGAAAATAAGTTGAGGGAAGCAACTGATGACAGGGAAAGAAGAAAGGAATGAAGTGTCCAGAAGAAGAAAGTAACAGAAGGAAGAAAAGAGAAAGGGGGTAAAGGGGCAGGAAGAAAGCAGAGATAAACAGGAGAGAAAAGAGAGAAGAAAATAAAAATGAGAGTGGGACAAGAGGCGTGTAGAAATGTTAGAAAGGCAGAGAAGAAAGCAACTCAGTTCGAATGATTTCAGCCAGGTCTCTGCATTTTGAAGCAATACTTTCTGAATCCATGCTTTAACCACAAGTTTTGAAATGCAGTTTGAACTGGAAACAGTCTCCAGCCTGACATTTCTCCAAATGTTTTCCTGCTGAAAAACTGCCTAATGCATGGGATCCTTTTGCATCCCAGTCCCTGTTTGAAAGCAAACCTGGAAGCCTCGATTCTATTTCCATAAGGAGCAAAGGGTTCTAGCCTTGAGTTAGCCAGACATGGAAAGGCTCAATTCACAAAGGCATGCTGGCCAAGGGAGCGGAACATGAGTTGTACATTGCTGCAGGAGAGCCGGCTGGCTCAAGTCTTTCTTGGTTCTGCTCCAGTGTGATCTCACACATCATGACGGATTCCATCTCACTCTGGTAAAAGTGGTCCTCATTAAGTGAAACCTAGAAGGCTTGACAAGGCAGAATAAAGACAGCCTTGGCCTGTCTTGGGGACTCAGCAAAAGGAAAGGATGCTGGACTTTCTATTGAAATGTTTAAGTCTAATTCTCAAGATAATCCATCAATCAGGCAAACCTCTGAATCCGCTTCACAAATAGTGCATTCTGTTTATCTGGAAAAATGAACATATCCATTCTGCCCAACTGCTTTGTTTTTAAAGGTAATGATTTGCTGTCTGCTTTATATTGAGGCAAAATGATAGAACACATTCGTAGTTCTGAGAGAAGGTTGTTTATACTGTCAACATTTCTACCATATCCTTCATCAGTGTACTGGAGACATTGATTAGGTCATTCATATTTATTAAAGCTTAATTTTTTGCTAAAAGAAGTTAAAGCAGACCACAGAAAATGTTTTATTTAATTATGATTATACTAGGTCCATATTATCTAGAGATTTCTAGTATTTCAGAGCACTCTACAGGGAATCATTATGGGAGTTGTATATATGTTATGGACTGCAAGTTTTGTGTCCCCACAAAATTCATATCTTGAAGCCCTTACTCTCAGTGTGATGGTATTTGGAGATGAGGCCTCCTAAAAAAGTAATTAAGGTTAAATGAGGTCATAAGGGTGGGGTCCTGATTTGAGAGAATCAGTATCCTTATAAAAAGAGATATCAGACAGCAGACGTGTTCCTCCCTCCCCCCCACTCTGTCCTTCCAAGCACACTGAGGACATTGCATGTGTGGATGTAGCAAGAAGGTGGCCCATTTGCAAACCAGGAAGAGGGTCTTCACTAGGAACTGAATCCACTGGCACCTTGATCTTGGACTTCCCAGCCTTCAGAACTGTGAGAAATAAATTTCTGTTGTTTAAGCCACCCAGTCTGTGTTATTTTGTTATGGCAGCCCAAGGGGACTAAGACAGATTTGGGTACTAAGAATAGGGTTCTCCTGTAACAAATACATAAATATGTGGAAATGGCTTTGGAACTGGGTAATGGGTAGAGACTGGGGGAGATTTGAGGTGTATGCTGGAAAAAGCCTAGATTGCCATGAAATTAGAAATAAGGATGTTAAAGGTGATTCTGATGAGGGCTCAAAAAAAAAAAAAAATGTGAGCTGGAGAGAAAGCTTCTATCTTCTTAAAGAGTATATAATTGATCCTGAACAGAATGTTGGTAGAAATATGACATAAAATGCCTCAGATGGAAAAAGGTAAGGTCTCAGAAAAGAGGAACAAGTTATTGGAAACTGGAAGAAAGGCAATCCTTGTTATAAAGTGGCAAAGAACTTGGCTGAATTGTGTTCTAGTTTTTTGTGGAAGGTAGAACTTGTAAGTGATGAAATTGGATATATAACAGAGGAGATTTCTAAGCCAAATATTGAAGGTATGGCTTGGGCCCTCTTGACCACTTATACTATTGATATAATGTGAGAGGAGAGAAGAACGGAAGAAAGGATTCTTAAGCAGAAAGGAACCAGAACTTAAGGAATTGGAAAATTTTCAGTCTATTCATATTGCAAAATATGAAAAAGCACGTTCTAAAGAGAATACCAAGAGTGTAACTGGACTATCATTTGATGAAGAGATTATGGGATTATAGAAGCAGAAACACCACCAGTTTGAACTCAGTGGGATAAAGATGAGATGAAATGAAGAAAGGCAGTTGGACTTAGATTCTGTAGGATAGGATAATAAAGTTATTCAGTTGCAAATGTGTATTGTTCTTCAAGAATAAGGAACGATGACTCTGAAGTTGATTCAGAGATCATCAGAGCTGTCTCCTTGATTTCAAAGTGGGGGACACCACCCTGGTTTCAACAGGCTAGATAGCCCCTGCCCAAAGCCTTGGTTGTGGGACCTCCACATGGCAGAGACATGGGGGTGTGGGTCTTGCCCCAGTGAGTCCAGAAGCTGGGAACATTGCCCTAAGTAGATCTGGAAGGTGGGGCCACTGCCCTAGTGGGCCCAGAAGGCAGAGCATCAAGCCAAAGAGGATTATTCTCAAGCCTTAAGATCTAATAGAATTTACCTTGCTAGGTTTTCAATTTGTTTGGGACCCATCACCCCATTCTTTCCTATTTCTCCCTTTTGGAATGGAAATGTCTATCCTGTGACTTTTTCACCATTGTATTTGGAAACACATACTTGTCTGGATTCATAGGCTCGTAGCTGGAGAGGAATTTTATCTTAGGATGTATTGTACCTTTAGTCTTGCTCGTAACTGATTTACATGATATTTAGATGAAACTTTGGACTTTAGACTTGATGTTGGAATAAGTTAAGAGTTTCGGGGCTGTTGGGATGGAATGAATGTATTCTGCATGTGAGAAGGACATGGATTTTGGGGGGCCCAGGGACAGAATGTTATAAACTGAATATTTGTGTCTCCTCCAAAATTTATATGCTGAAACTCTAACCCCCAGTGTGGTTATATTTGGAGCTGGGGCCTCTAAGGAGGTAATTAAGGTTAAATGAAGTCATAAGGGTAGAACCCTGATCTGATAGAATTAGTGTCCTTATTATAAGAGGCACCAGAGAACTTGTGCTCATTTTCTCTCTCTCCCTCCTCCAGCACAGGCACTGGGGAAAGGTCATGTGTGAACAAAGCAAGGTAATGGCTTCCTACAAGCCAAGAGTAGAGACCTCAGAATGAAACCTGCCTTGCTAGCACCTTGATCTTGAACTTTTCAGCCTCTAGGACTTTAAGAAATAAATTTCTGCTGTTTTAGCCACCCAGCCAGGGGTATTTTCAGGCAGCCTGAGCAGATACTCTACTTTTTGCAAGGTGGAAGTGGGATTGACATGCAATCAAGACATGACCAAGAAAAAGGTTGACCATGTCCCCTTAACTGTAGACTGTGACTTCTCCTTATTTCTGAACCCAACACTTTCATTCTCTTAAAATATCTTGGGTTAAGTAAATATTCCCAGAACATTTTGACACTAATCTACTGATTCCACAGTTATATATAAATGTGTAAAATGAAATATTCCAGATATCATGTTTTTAATCTCAGAGACAATAGTAGCCTTACACTGAATGACTGTCTTTAGAGAAGAAAAGAAAATTCTATGGGAAGGGAATTTTTCATGTTCTCTTCAGCCCATAGATTCAATTTACCCATTTACAGAAACTCCTATAGTCAGATGACTGTGATATTTACTAAGTATTTCAGACTCAATTTGTTAATATTTTCAATAGAACTTTTAGACATTAAGCCCTAGGACCTTTAAACAGACTCTCCCTTTAAAGGAATTTATGATCTAAACCGGGAGGCCTACATCTGCTCTCAAGAGATGGCTTTCATCAAGGGCCTTCCTCCTACCCAACTGCCTCTCCCCTGGTCCCTCCTCCATTCACACCCATGTTCCCATTGTCCTAAAAATAATGAGTGCTGAGGACTCCAGACTCACTCTGGTCTCTTACTTACTGTCTGGAGAGTGCTTCTCCACTGAGATAATCCTATTTATCCATTGTATCTATTGAATTAACACTTAGTGAGAGATTAATATTGGACAGATGTGTTCTACAGAGATGTTGACTCATTTAGTCTTCATGATACTCTTATTTCCCCAATTTGAATAGTTATCACTGAGATGGAAGTTAAATAACTTGTCCACCTACGCCTCTGGTATATAATACTGGGATGTGAACCCAGTATTCAGAACCTCAGAACTTCAGTCTGTGCTCGTAATGGTACACTATGCTCTTACTAAATCACCCCACAGATGTCACTTTCCCTGGGAAGCCTTCTCTCTAGGGCTGCGTTTATTGTTATGTTCTGTTTTTCTCTGTGCCCTGACAGCTCCTTGTGTTCACTATCATTGTACTTATCACTGTGCTGTAATCTTTGCTTTCTTTCTTTCCACAAATACATGGTGAGCTACTTGAGAGAAGTCACTGTTCCTTTTGTATATATTTTTCTCCTTCTTTACTTGGCATATAGTAGGCTCTCAGAAAATGTTGAAAGAACAGTCATGCAGGTGAAGCCTTATATAATCATCAAGAATTTATAAAGAATCTATTATTTTCCAGTTACTGTTCTAGGCACTGGGGATATTGGCATCTGTGAACAAGACAAATATTCCTGTTCTCAAGAACTTTATATTCTTGTTTTAAGCCACAGATTAGTTTCTCTGGGATGGAGTTTAGGGACCAAGATGTTTATTATGAGGTACTCTTGGTATCAAGATCTGTTGAAGGAAAGGAAAGGAAGCAGGATTAGAAAGAGGGAAAGTTGAACAGCAATGCAGGCTTAGTGACAGTCTTGGTTACCCCATGGGGAGATTTAGAGTTAAACTGGCCATCAGAGTTATCCGCACTGAAATGGCTGGGTCTTTATCCCCCACCTTGACTAATGGTTGTATCTGAGCTCTCCCAAGAAGGGAATGACTTTGGACAAATTCCTTTCTGTGGCTGAGACGGTATCTGAAGGGGCAGACAGCTGAAGGCTCTATGATGAGCAGGAAGGATGTCATCATGTCCACAGCCTCATATGTTACATGCTATACATCATATAGTTCCAACATAGGTCTACTAAAAATAGGTGAGCCTAAATCCCAAATCCATAATTTTTTTGGTTTGTTTTTGGCAACAGATTATTTTTTTTAAAAAAATAGAAGCAGTTGATAGAATGTATATGCTTTGGGAAATAAGAGAACATTATAAAGTTAATTATTATACAAGGGACAGCAAACAGTATAGAAAGGTGATGATTCCAATTCTGTATAATTTTATTATTTTCAATACATGCAATTTTTAAAAATAAACAGGTACTTTAAACTATCTTTATGGAAGTGGCATGGAAAAAATATATACGTGCTTATATACATACATAAAAGAGAATGCTTAATGTCATTCAATGTTTATAACCTTCTAGACTTCAAAAAAATTAATTCACCAAGAAGAGCAAAAGTTGTCAAAATTCCTGTACCAAACTTTGGTTTAGAAAATATAGTCACTGTGCCATTTGGGTTCCCTCCAATGTTTGGGGATAAGTAAGCTGATGAAGATGATGTGACCCATCAAAGAAAGACCTCTTCTTACTGGCTCTCCAATCTCTGATTATGCATTTGTCTTGTGCCTTAAGTGCTGATAAGCAATGGCTTTCTGCCCTGACCTATGGCAAAGTAGACCTCTCACAATGGACCGGGATGGCTATCCCATTGAATGAAATGGCCCTGTCAGCACAAAGCAGGGTCGGGGACGGAAAATGATCCTTATGCCTAGAACCCAAGGTAGAGTAATGAGTACATAGTTTACAGCAGAACCTCGGGCCCCTCTTGGACACCGTTCTCAAGAAACAGCAAGGTGCTCTGTCAGGTTAGGAGACTTCATGGAGTAAGTGGAGAAATAAAGAGAAACACAGAAACACATGCATGTGTGTGCACATGCACGTGCATGTGCACACACACACACAGACACACACAGATTCTCTCTGTGTTTTCCAGATAACTCCAGAATTTTCTGGGCAGATAATTGTCTCTTACCCTAGAACCAATGATTTCTTCTCCCCTACCTGGTAGAATTTAGTCTCTTATGAGTGGGGTTAGCAAATCCATCTTCCAGAACCCAGTCATCCCTGAGTGAACTGTTAAAAATCTAGTTTCTGAATAAGTAAAATGAATCCCATAAACTGTATCTGTGAGTGGATGCAATAGAGCAGAAAGGCAGTGCCCTTGATGTTAGACCAGGGTTAGGGTCTTAGTTTTACTATTGAGTGACTGTCTTTGGCAAGTTCTTTGTTAAACTCTCTGCTTTCCATTTTCCCCTTTCTTTACTAAAGGGATGATAATGACAATTTCACACCCGGTAGTTGAAGAACGCTCAGTGGATACATGGTATCATCATGATACACTGAAATCATTATCCCCTGAATGGAAGGCATTTGAGAGATTGTTTCTTTGAGACCCTACCTTTAGAAAAATGAATGTCTGAATCAGCACCAAGAGAGCGCCTGGTTGATTTAATTTCAACTCAAAGCAAGAAAACTTTGCATGTGGGGAAAATACGGCTTTTCAGCTGTCATAGCAGTCTCTCCATAAATACTCATCCAATTGAATTAGGTTGGAAACATTTTATGTGTAGCTGATGTTAAAACTTCAAGTATGCAAAAACTATCTTATTTTTTCTATAATTGGTCTTTCTCTCCTTGACCTCTATTATGCTTACTGCAGATTGCTTGATCTACTCGCTTCCAGATGATTTCAGTCAATTCAGATGGAAAGCTCAGGCCCATTCAGAATTTTCTTCTTGTTCTCCAGTTTTCCCTAGTCCCTGCCACTGGGGTCTATACAAGGTCCTCAGCACTGTGTCTTCTGGGAGGTACAGTTGTCTAGTCTGTTCTTTAATCGTCTGCTGAAGAGACTGAACCTTCCCCATATCTGCATCTCTTGAAAGGTCTGTGTCCCTACTTGGCTTCCATGGTCCACAGTCTATGCTGCCTTCTTCATCCCTTTGCTTACTTCTTCCTCCACTTCCTCATATCCCTCTTACCTTCTTCCCCTTTTTCTCTTCTTCATGTGTTTCTTTGTTTCTCTCTCTCATGCCCTGACCACCCAACTCCCTGACACACACACTCACCATTTATTGAGCACATAGTAAGCATCAGCTCTACAAAAATTACTAAGGTGTGGTCCTTGGCCTTAAGGAGCTCTCAAATAAAGGAGCCTGCATCATCAAGGTGAGGCCAAAAACTTCAGCCTTAAAAAAGCCTAAATCTCTCAAAAGAACTTTTTCATTAAGGTAGCCAAATCCCCAAGCACCAAAGAAACTGTATCCTGAAACTTGTCTCTGAATCATTTAAGACCAAATCCTACCCATCACCTGGCTCACTGTCAGAAATAAGAGTGTTGCAGGGAGACCAGAGGCTTCCTTTTTTTTGAGGGTATAAAGGGGGGTGCTCATCTTCATCATCTCTTGCTAATCATCAGCACTTTCACTGTGGTTACTGATGAGGTAAATTCTCTCAGCAGGCTGAGGCAATATTTTCCAAAGGAAAACAAGTTTTGTTTTGCATTTGCTCCTCCTCGTCATCACAAGCCATGCTAAGGTTCCCAGCCTGGATCTGCCCACAAGCGACCATCTGGCTCACAGCTGCTCTGTCCAAGTGGAAACACTCTGGCGTGAGTAGTCCAAGGGCTCCGTTTACTTCTTGTAAATGACAATGTCTGCATTGTAGGTCACCCCCATCCTTTTCACTGGAAAGGCAGCAACTGTCATTTTCTTTCCTTCTTCTTTTCATATGCAGTTGTTTACCCTGGGAGCACATATGTCTGGCATATGGCAGGGGACTAGTTGGCTTAAACTGGTAAGCATGACCAGTTGCATTTCATCAGCTCTGTGAGTACAGCTGTCTAGAAGCTTAGAAACTGAAGTTGTAAGATTCGAGTTGTGGAATCCAGCCAAATGCATGTTCATTTTGTTGGGAGAGCCTGCTGGCTGAGGGCTAACAGTGTTCTCAGCTCCAGAGAATAACCTATTCCCTCTCCTTTGCTTGCCTTGATCAAGCCCAGTGACGTGGTCAGGAATACCAATAGTTAATATTTATAACATGATTATTATGTGCCTGGCACTGTGCTGAATGCTTTACATGCATTATCCTATTAAATACTCTCAACTACCTTATGGCATGGTTCTAAACATTACCTAACTTTAACATTTTGAAATCTGCAGGTGAGTCATTTGTCCAAGGTCACATAGCTTGTCTGCCTACTTCTTTGCTGTTGAGCAGGATTCTTGTAAGCTCCTTGGGGGCAGGAATCATGAATTGTCCAGCATTGAGTCCTCAATACACAATGCCTCACTCACAGAAGATGCTAAAAACAAAAATGAAAACAACAACAAACGAAAACCCTCAAATTCCCCCAAACCCAACACTTGTGGAATGAGTAGATGTCAAATGAATCGAGAACAAGTTTGTGCCTTTACAGTAGAAGGATGTTTCTTTTCTTCCCTAAAAACCATGACTCTCCAACCAACTTTACTGGAAGTCATCTACACTCAGGAATATGGTAGAGAAAAATGCCACTGTTACACTGACCTCTCCAGGGACTGCTCTCACCCCCACATAGCCTGGCCGCTGGCCCCTCTTACCTGAAAATAGATCACAATTAATGTCTCATTTATTCTGGCCTGCAGCTTTCCCTTTAGTCATGCTGTTTGCTTCATTAACATGCCCTTTTTCTTCAACTTGTTCAATTCTGTCCCCTTCCAGTTTTAGCTCAGACCCCCTCTCCTCCCGAATGCCTCCCCCAGAATTCCTTGATCTCTATTTGCTCCTACAGTGATTACATCACTTTAACACCAATTACAGGGTAGTAATTGCCAGAAGCCCCAACAGATTATCCTTAGAGGCTGAGAGTTTAGGTCCACTGGGTAAAGAGGGCTTTAGGCAGATATAGTCCTGTGTCCTGGACCGTTCCTGGGATGGTGGTTAATAACGGCTTCATGATCCAGCTTTTGTGGCTAGACTTTTGGTTTTGTGTCCTTCATGGCTAACACATCCATCTTTCCTCAGCTTCTTTACATCTGTAGGGTTCAAACTGTACCTAGTAATAGATACAACCTTATAATGAGAGTATTTCTTCATATTGAGATTTTAGACAATATTCAAATTGATATTTAAGTGTCTACTCTGTGCCATGCAGTTTACCTACATCAGCATGAATCAGTGCTCAAAGAGCAGGGCCAATCTAAACTGAAATAAAATATGCAAGTTTCCAGGGCTAGGATTTCAGGAGGGTTATGGAGGTCTTGTGGATTCCTTCTTTCTGAATCTTCTTTCTTACTTCTTGCTCCTTACCCATGTTCCATTCTTAGAAATTTATTCTCTTGGTTGGTCTTATCAAGAGGCAAACATTTGGGTTTTTATGACCATAATATTGTGCCTTGAAGAGCTTTTCTTGGAAAGGATGACCATCCAGAGATTCCAGCTGTCAGGGTGGCTGTGAGTTTTGTTTTTTTCTCTTACAAGACACTTCCATGTGTTAGAACTAGGGTCAGAAAAACCTCATAACTGATATTTGCTCTGAGTATCATAGTTGCGAAGTGTTTTCAGAAGACCTCTTCTGAGCCTTAAATTTCCCTATAAGAGATAAGAAGATTCTTATCCTCATTTTGCAAATGAAGAAACCAAGACTTAAAGAGACTGAGATTCCTATCCAGGGTCTCACAGCCAGTAAATGAAGGACTGATGTGTTCCATGTCTCAGCTTTTTTCACCCTACCATGTTTCCCATTCTTAACATTCCCTCAGACAGTGCTAAACACATTAGAACAACCAGGGGAGACAAAAGACCTGTATGCAGAAAACAATAAGACACTGATGAAAGAAATTAAAGATGATAAAAACAGATGGAGAGATATACCATGTTCTTGGATTGGAAAAATCAACACTGTGAAAATGACTATACTACCCAAAGCAATCTACAGATTCAATGCAATTCCTATCAAACTACCAATGGCATTTCCCACAGAACTAGAACAAAGAATTTCACAATTTGTATGGAAACACAAAAGACCCCGAATAGCCAAAGCAATCTTGAGAAAGAAAAACGGAGCTGGAGGAATCAGGCTCCCTGACTTCAGACTATACTACAAAGCTACAGTAATCAAGACAGAATGGTACTGGCACAAAAACAGAAATAGAGATCAATGGAACAGGATAGAAAGCCCAGAGATAAACCCATGTACCTATGGTCAACTAATCTATGACAAAGGAGGCAAGGATATACAATGGAGAAAAGACAGTCCCTTCAATAAGTGATGCTGGGAAAACTGGACAGCTACATGTAAAAGAATGAAATTAGAACACTCCCAAACACCATACACAAAAATAAACTCAAAATGGATTAAAGACCTAAATGTAAGGCCAGACACTATGAAACTCTTAGAGGAAAACATAGGCAGAACATTCTATGACATAAATCACAGCAAGTTCCTTTTTGACCCACCTCCTAGAGAAGTGGAAATAAAAACAAAAATAAACAAATGGGACCTAATGAAACTTAAAAGCTTTTGCACAGCAAAAGAAAACTTAAACAGGACGAAAAGACAACCCTCAGAATGGGAGAAAATATTTGCAAATGAAGCAACTGACAAAGGATTAATCTCCAAAATTTACAAGCAGCTCATGCAGCTCAATATCAAAAAAACCAACAATGCAATCCAAAAATGGGCAGAAAACCTAAATAGACATTCCTCCAAAGAAGATATACAGATTGCCCACAAACACATGAAAGGATGCCCAACATCACTAATTGTTAGAGAGATGCAAATCAAAACTACAATGAGATATCACCTCACACCGGTCAGAATGACCGTCATCAAAAAATCGACAAATAGGGGCTTCCCTGGTGGCGCAGTGGTTGAGAATCCGCCTGCCAATGCAGGGGACACGGGTTCGGGCCCTGGTCTGGGAAGATCCCACATGCCACGGAGCAACTGGGCCCGTGAGCCACAATTACTGAGCCTGCGCGTCTGGAGCCTGTGCTCCGCAGCAAGAGAGGCCGCGATGGTGAGAGGCCCGCGCAACGCAATGAAGAGTGGTCCCCACTTGCCACAACTAGAGAAAGCCCTCGCACAGAAACTAAGACCCAACACAGTCATAAATAAATAAATAAATAAATAAAAGAACGTGAATTTCTAAAAAAAAAACTAAGACCTGGCACAGCTAGAATAAATAAATACATAAGTAAATATTTTAAAAAAAAAAATCGACAAATAATAAATGCTGGAGAGGGTGTGGAGAAAAGGGAACCCTGCTGCACTGTTGGTGGGAATGTAAATTGATACAGCCACTATGGAGAAAAGTACGGAGGTTCCTTAAAAAACTACAAATAGAACTACCATACCACCCAGCAATCCCACTACTGGACATATACCCTGAGAAAACCATAATTCAAAAAGAGTCATGTACCACAATGTTCATTGCAGCTCTATTTACAATAGCCAGGACATGGAAGCAACCTAAGTGTCCATTGACAGATGAATGGATAAAGAAGATGTGGTACATATATACAATGGAATATTACTCAGCCATAAAAAGAAACGAAATTGAGTTATTTGTAGTGAGGTGGATGGACCTAGAGTCTGTCATACAGAGTGAAGTAAGTCAGAAAGGGAAAAACAAATACCATCTGCTAACACATATATATGGAATCTAAAAAAAAAAAAAAAGGTTCTGGAAAACCTAGGGGCAGGACAGGAATAAAGACACAGACGTAGAGGATGGACTTGACACAGGGAGGGGGAAGTGTAAGCTGGGACGAAGTGAGAGAGTAGCATGGACACATATACACTACCAAATGTAAAATAGATAGCTAGTGGGAAGCAGCCACATAGCACAGGGAAATTAGCTCGGTGCTTTGTGACCACCTAGAGGGGTGGGATAGGGAGGCTGGGAGGGAGACGCAAGAGGGAGGAGATATGGGGATATATGTATATGTATAGCTGATTCACTTTGTTATAAACCATTGTAAAGCAATTATACTCCAATAAAGATGTTTAAAAATTGCTAATGCCAAAGCCCTATCCCAAATGATTTAAATTTGATTTGTATAATTGGATCCTGGACATCAGTATTTTTTTCATGTGCCCTATATCTAATGTGAGTGCCACTGATCCATAGTCTTTATTTCCATGACACTTGGTGAATTGCAAAGGATTCTACAAACTGATAGCAGTATAAATTTCAGTGTTTTCATCTCTGCATTGGTTACCAAAAGCCAGGCTCTGTTAAACTATTGAATCCCTGGATGAGTAAATTTTTTGTTGATACATGAGCTTCAAAATCCAACTCTTCTGTCATTCTAGAAGACAGTTTTCAGCTCCAGACTGCATGCTGCTCCAAGCAAAAGAAAAAAAAAAAAAAGGCAGAGGTTATCTCCTTCAACTGTCCAGCTGTTGATATTTATAAAGCTGTTCGTGCTCTTAGAATTGTTCTGCCACGGAAATCATATTTATTTACAAAACTATCACCAGCTGACTTCTATATCTGACCAGCTGTCCATAGAAAAAATGTTAACTAGTTTACAGTTAAACTTTCTCAGAAGTTTTATGGTAAAAGCACATTCTCCAATAAGTACATTCCTATTTCTCTGGGTTTCAAGCATAGCACTTCAGATGTGATCAGTGGCTTGAGCCTGGAAGCACAGTTGTCTACTCCTGGTCAGTGAGGCCAGTGTGCTAAGCAGCAGTGGGCCAGTGGCAGAGCCATGTTGAGTGCTGGGTCCTCCAGGTTCATGTGGAATAGATGCCCACTGCATTCTCAGGGGTCCTCATTTTGAGTAAAGAGCAGGGTCAGTTCTTTCTGTTTCCGGTAGAAAGTGGGTCTGATGTGTTGGGAAAATTACAGAGAAAAGTGAAGAGAGGTAAAGTGGAGAGAGACTTTTGTCTTCCGAGTAATTAAAAGCCAGCTAATCAGAAGCTTCAATTAATCAGAACTCCCTTCCATTTCAGTAAGAAGAGATAAACCCTAACCAAACACATTTATTGTAAAAGCAATGAAAAAAAAAAGACAACCTTCATGACTATATTCTAGGTTCTATTAGAGTATAAGAATTTGAAATCGGACATGGCCTTTATTCATCTTTGTATCCTTCTCACCTAATACAGTGCCTAAGTATCTTTGTACTTAATGTACTTGTTTTCAAACTCATTTTTATTTTCATTAAACAAACATATGCTCACAGTTTTAAAAAAAGCCAAAATACTTTCAAGTCTTATAATGAAAAACAGCAGCCCCTTGATTTTTCCCATTACACCCTAGTTCCATCCTCTAGCAGCTTTAAAATATTTGACTATTTTTTGACATTTTCCTTCTTATTTCTAAATGATACATTAATGCTGACTTCTTGATTTACCAATTTTAAAAATTATTTATTCATCTGCTATCAACTTTAAAAATTATCCATTGACCTACTATGGTAGATGAGGATTTAGTTGTGTTACCCTCCATATCCTTTAACTTCTCTATTCCTGCCCTCCCTTTGAGCATAGTTATGTCACAATTTTGTTAAGTACTCATTTACATTACTTTGTCATGTAAACATTATTTGCTGCTGAGCCAAGTAGTATACTATGATTCTATTTTCTTTCTTGAAAGTTTTGTTTCCTTTCTCAAGTTCATTGCCTGCTTTTATGTTTATTTCTTTTCCTTTACTGAAATTGTCTATACATTTTTTTCAATAATTCCTTCTTAATGCAACACAATTCCAATATGCTTCTCAGCACTATTTTTCACATGTATTGATATATTGTAACATGTATCAAATAATCTCTTAGTTCCATTTTGATATTTTCCCTTGGAGACCTCTTTCTCTGTCATCCTTTCTGTAGTCAGAAGTCTCTGAGATGCCCTCTAGAGAACCCATCTCCTGGTATTCATGCTCTTGCATAATCTTCTCCCCTTGAGTGGGGGTGGGAATTATTTACTCACTTCTAACAAACAGAATATGGCAGAAGTAATGGGATGTCACATTATGAAAAAAAAGGCCATGGCTTCTATGTTGGAAATGCTTTCTTAGGCATATGGGCTCTCCCTCTCTCTTATACCTGGCACTTTCTTTTGATTTCATGGTTACAGTATCTTCTCTTACCTCTTTGAGTTCACTCCAGTTGGTCATTCCAGGTATGGCGGTAGAGTAGAAGCTGTAAATAAACACTGAGCCCAGACTGTGAACGCACTATAAAGCTAGGGGCATTTTGTGGACAGCAAGGAGATCAGATGACTTAAGTCATGTGTAGTCCTTAGCAATCTAAGAGTCATATATATATAACACATATAATATGTGTAGTTCTTATGTGTTGAGAACACTTAGCACATACATCTTCAAAAAATATTAGAAGAAAAGGGGAGAATGAGGCATAGTTTTTAATAGTTCTGGTAAGAGATGGTCTTGATTTGAACTAAACTGTAGCATTGGATATAAAATAAAAGAAAGGATCAGAGACCTCTTAGAATAGGTGGAAAACCATGCTGTGTGATCAGTCTGGCTATTGTTCTTTGATGATCTGTTAACACAGTCTACTTAATTAGATTGTTAGCTTCTTAAAGGCAGAGAGGAGTCTTCATATAAGTTGATTATCTGAAGTTTTCAAGTTAAAGCTGTGCATAAGTTGGATGTGATCAGTATTTGTTGCCTTTCACACATCACCCACTGACCCTCTCCTCTCCTGACCTTCTTGTCCAGGTCCTTGCAATTCTGCCAGATGACCAGGCTCATTAAAACTCAATCATTTTCACTTTAGCCTTGCATAAGAGGTATTCAGTCTATGCCATTTTTCTTTGGTTACTTAGATTATTGAAAACAGAATGCCATTTATGGAACAGGCCTTATAGAGAGGGGAAGAGCAGAAATGACAGGCTGGTAAAACATTTCCACTGTTAGCACCCCAATAAACCTCACTGCTTCTTCAAAAATAATCATTCATTCCTCTCTCTGAAAAGAAGCAATTTATCTAAAGCCAGAAACATAACAAGAAGAAGACTAAGTTTCTACAAATGAAATTTATATTAATTCTATAACATCTAAGCAGTCCATGGGACTCTATGAAAAAATACTTCCTTTACCGCCTCTTGCAGGGATCTGTATTCATTGCAGTTAGACACAGAACATAGATTTGCCTTTGCCATTCATATATGCAGTGTATATAGCTCATACTATTTAGCCAAAAGAAATTTTGGACAGATACTCAGGATACCTACACAGGCATTAGACAAAGAAGGAACAGATAGTAACATTGTGCTCTCATCATCAGCATTATATTGATACTTCAATCTAACACCCCTAGAATATTTATGGTCTAATTTTCTACTGGGTAAATGGGTAAAGAAAAAAATATATTTATGGTTTTAGGATGGATAATTATTGATAAAAATAGGATACACAGTTTCCTCCCTCCTTCCTTTCCTTCCTCCCTTTCCTCCTTCCTTTCTTCTTTCAGTCTCCTCTTCAAGCTCACCTCTCTCTCTTCCTTAATTAATTAACTATTATATTCCATCCACTGGGTAAGGCACAGTTAGGAAGATAAAGCTTCTGCTATATTAACTGCAGACCTGGGAATCATTTCTACCATTGACCAGGCTTTAGGTACTATATATAAAAGCAATCCCTCTCACAATCTAAAATAGAGTTCTGCATGGGGCCCTGCAGGCTGGTGACTTCCACATCCAGCCTGTTGGTTTCTTTATTCCTGCCCCTGTATTAATGCGTCTTGTCTGCTTCCCCTTCATCCACCTCCTTCAACTCTTCTCAACTGTGAACTCCTGGCAGGGCAAGAGACTAACTTTCATTTTAATCTCTCTTCCATGCATTCTGTTCCTCAGTTCCTTACTCCTCTGTCTGATAGCCAGAAATGTTATTCTTCACGTTGCAGGGGTTCCATAAAGATTGTTAAAATAGATATCGTGAACAAACAAAACACATTACCAGAGAGGGACAGAGAAATTGCTGTGGGAGTTTGAAGGGGAAATGTCACAAAGCAACGTAGCAGTGCAAAATCAAGGAATGAATACGTAGAACCCTGGAACGGGTGAGCTGGAAACATGATTTTAAAGTCTGTTCCCTCTGGGGACTCTGAGAATATTACCTACCCTCTTTGAACACTGCACCTTGCTCTAAGAGAAATAAGCATAGTAATATCTTTCTCTACCTCCCTGGACTGCAGGAGTCCAGAATAACATGTGTAAAAGCAATCGGAACTCCTTGGAAGTCAGGAGTGACAGACCCAAGGCATGGTATTATGATTTTCTTCCTGAAATTTGGCATTTAAAACAGTAACTTAAATAACATTATTCGAAGTTAAAAGAATGAATATATTTCATTTATGATGATCTTTTAATTGCAAGAACCTAAAGGCATATAAAACATCGGTTCAGATTTTTTTAATTTAAAATAGTTGCCTTACTTTATTAGTCAGGAGAGGCTAGGCTTACGCTGTGGTAACAAACAACCCCAAAATCTCAGTCGTTTAACACCTCAAGTTATTTCTCACTAATGCAAAGTCTGTTGGCAGTCCAGTCAACTGCCCAGGGCAGCTGCCAGGGCAGGGATTCAGCAGTCCACACTGCTTCGGTCTGGGGCTCCCCCATCTCAATGTGAGACTTTCTCCGTGATTGCCGGGACAGAGGGAAGGGAGATTAGAGAGACATACAGAGCTTTTCACTGACTCAGACTGGAATTGCCACATCCCATCCTCACTTATATTTTATTAGTCAGAACTAGGCACATGCTCCTTCCTCTCCCTGAAATACTAGGAAGTGTAGTTTCCTCTACACTGGACTCCAGTCCTAATTCCATGCGTAATAAGACATGATAGTGATAAAGAAGATAAAGACAATCCAGAACTAACAACTCATTGTAGAGATACAGACACTAAGGGTTTATGCCCTAGGCTATGAGGGCAGTATTGAGGAGTCAGGACTAGAACCCACATCTCCTGACTCCCGGTCCAGAACTCCTTCTCCTCTAACAGCCTTCCCCAAGTGCCTTTTCTGGAGGTTAATACGGTATCTCTGTCTCACACACAAAAGTGATTCTGAGGTCAAATTAATTCACAAAGACAGGGTTAAACACTAGGATAAATAAGGCTAAATAGGTTTATTTGCAGAAGAGCTTCTCAAAGCCTTTAGCATAATAAAACTCCTTGTGAATCCTAAGTTAGCAGAGTATTCAGAACTTACTGACCATTTTTGAACACAGGATCCATCCCCTCCCCCCAGTATTTATTTTCTTGTAAGTGAAGATCACACTTTAGGAAATGCTACATTATCACATCATTCTTGCAAAATTGTTGATCTTTGGAAGTTAGCCTCATCAATATGGGTTAATAAATAGATATTTTTTCACCCTACCCCTCCTTTGGCACCCGTTTCTTTCATATTCTGATTTTGAGGGCCTTATCCCACTGATGTATATCATTATTCTTGCATTCATATATATCTTCACTCATATAATAAATATTTAGTGAGCATACACTCTATGCCAGGTCTGATATTGATGTTGGACCCTTAAAGATGAACAAGATGTAATCTCTGTTTTTAATAAACTAAAATGAGAGACAGATTCCAAATAAACCATAAAACAAAATGTTCTAAGTGCTATTATAGACATAAGAAGGATATCCTATGAGTGCAAAAATAGATGTGACCAAATTCTGCTCTTTCTAGTGAATTTCTAGTGAATTAAAACTCCTAGGAGATTTTCACAAGAACTATTATTGTGTCTCCCACCCTTTATTTGAATAAGTGATATCCTGGATCTCAGTGCTGGGCTTTATACTCTATACCACTTACACTGTATCTTATCCATTTTGGCCTACTGGGGTAACTGGACAATGTCTTATGGAAGCTTGGTTTAGTAACTCATGCGGTAGCTCTCCTTTCCTGCTCCTGCCATTTGCAGATTTGATAGACTTCCCTGTACATTTTCATCCAAATCCTTAATAACAACTTTGCTCAAGGCAGGGCCAATGACCCATATCAAGAACTACTCCTATTATTAGAAAATTTCATGCTACTAGAAAATTATCTGCTGTCCTTAAACCAATTTCAGTCTAAGTGAAAGTTCTGAAAAAAAGAGAAAACATTTAAATTGTTCCAAATGGGCCACTGCTTTCCAAATATCCTTCTTATAGAAATTTGCATCAAGAAGAGAGACCTTTTAGTTGTTTCTAATCCTTACTTTCTTCTCTACATCTCCTTTTCTAAATGTTAATTGAGGTCCTACTAGGATCTCAGACATGGTGATAAGCATCCTAGGGACACTGAACTCAATCCCTATATAGTGACCTTCCACCTCCTGTTACACATACAGACATTGAGAGAACGAGAATTTACCTGCCTTGCCCAGAGATACACATGCCAATAGATAGATGAGCTGAAACTAAATCTGGGTTTGTCAAATTCCCAGATCCAAAAAGTTTTTATTTATAATATACCATGCCTTATCCTGAGGTTTCACGAGTCTCTGAACACAAATATACCAACCCTTTTATTGACCCTTGAATCCTCTTGCCTTCTTACTTGCCAGGTCTCTTCCAATTATCCTTGGGAGACCACAGGGATATCTTACATATATTCTGCTCCAGTGGTTCCTAAATCCATCATCATTAGAATGATCCGGGAAGATTTTAAAAATCAGATTCCTGGGTCCCACATTTAAAGAATTTTGATTCTACAGGTCTAGAGTAAGGCTTAGGAAACTATATTTTTAAGAAAGTATCCAAGTGATCTGATGACCAGCCAGGTTTTGTAACATTTTTTGTTTTTCACATGTCATCATATGCTGCGATTGCAGATTGAGGTCCAGCTGGAGAATAAATGATCAGCAAAGCTTCCTGTGACAATAAAGTTTAGAAAATTAAATAAAACTTTTAGTCCTTTCTCAGTGGTCCCTTTTCCATCTTCCCTCCTGGGAAGTACAGTCCAGGAATCAAAGAACTAGACTTTGGTCCTTTCTCCTTCCTTATCTACTAAAGAAGACTGAAAAAGGATAAAGAACTGTGATGACTATATGACCACAATATTTTTGGAATAGGAACACACCACCCCACCTCACTCCCAGCGTAGCCTAAGTCACCAGCATTTCTCTGTGGGGCTACAGCAATAGCCTCCTAACTTGGTCTCCCTGCTTCTATTCTTACCCTCTTGCTCTAACCACACTGACCTTCTTGCTCTATTTTGAACAAGCCAAACTTATTTAAGCCTCATGATTTCTACGCTTGTAGTCTCTGCGTGGAATAATTATGGAATAATCTATGTGTGCTTGTTTTCTCCATATTTTTCAATTTTCTCCTTCTCCACCTTACTTCTCTCACTTCAAGTAGGTAATCAATCTTCGTAATGCCTTGCTTCAGGTATCCTCAGAGGGTAGAAAAGACAGTTTTAAGGTTACAGCTTTTCTAGTTTTGTAGAAGGCTAAAGGCATTGAAGAAATTATGCAAGGTGTTTTGGAGGCAGAGGGAAAAGTGCAATCATATTTGGTGGGCATCATATCAAAGAAGAGATATTGCTCCATTGGGAAGGTCAGAGATGTTGGTGGGACTCAAGAGACAAGCTTCTGAGTAGATGGTTGGCAGGTGCTACATGGTAGCAGAGATGCCATATTTAAAGAAAATATCACAAGCTATGTCAGTGGCTTTGTATGTTGTGACCATGATAGATTGGAGATTAAAATACTTCATCTCCCACTTTTGGGATATTTACCCTATAAATATCCAAGATCCTACATACCTTGGGAGGGGAAGAGTTTCCCAAAATGATAGATAAAGAAGTACACAGCCCTGTGGGATATGGGTGCAGCATATTGACAATGGATATTGATAATGGGGAAGGGTTGAATTTAGAACTAATTTAATTTTTAGAAAATAAAGTTACTGCTTCTTGCACACTTTGAGTTTGTCACCAATGGTATGTGCCATAGGAGAGAGAGATGGGGATATTGATGAAGGGCATCCAACTTAGCACCCAGAGTCAGGCTGGTTGTTACCAAAGACATCCTGGGGAAATGACTCAGAGTCATTCGTATGCAATGCTATCCTGTCTGTCAATATGTCTGTAAAACAGTCCATAATTTTAGGCAAATTGTTTTATTGACAATAGTGCAAACCAGGAGTAAATTCCTGATTATGTGCTACTTCTAATTTTAAATATTGTTGGAAAGGCTTTATCTGATAATGTTTTATTTGAGCTATATTCATAGTAACAGTCTTGAATATAATAAGCAGTTCTACTAAATCAGTGAAAATACATTTCATTTTTTCTCATCTTCAGCAGGAGATTGTGACCTCCTTGAGTGCAAGTCTCTAGAGTTTTAAATTTTAACTTACTTATTTTTGCACTGCAAAGAACAGTGCCTAACACTAGTGGGTGATTGGCAAAACCACAAAAGGAGAAGAAGAGCAATCAATATTAATAGAGCAATCAATATTAATAGAGCAATCAATATTAAGAGGCGGAGAGAGATAGAAGAAAGAGCTGCAGGTGATGGAAAAGGGTGATAGTAGAGAAAGAAAAGGAGAAGAAGGTTGAGGTAGGAGGCAAGAAGAAAAAGAAGAGGAAGGAAGGTGAGAAAAGAAATGCGAGGATTTGCCAGGGAGAAGGAAACAGGGAACAGGCCAAAGTGGTTAGTCAATTTCTCCCATTTCCCCATCAGATCAGAATGGGTTGTGGCTTCCAGGCCCCTTCAATATACACTTCCGTCTTTCTTGGAAAGAGCGACCCTACTTAGTGAGCAATTTAGTAAAGCTTGGCCATCCACCAGTTTTTCTTCACTGACAAGTTTGGAGCCTTTAGTGTAGAGTACACAAGATTTTGAGGAATGTTCTTACTTCCCCTCTGGTTGTTTTAATATTGGACAAGGTTGTGTTGTGTTCAAGCGGAGAGAAGTGCTTAAGCTTTTGTGCTTCTTGCACAGAGCTGAGCCCAGGTGTTCCAACTGGAAGCGTCTTCCAATGATATCATGATTATCATTGAAGTGGATTAAATATATGGCAGGTTTTCTCCTCCTGGAAGTGTGAAAGTAAGCTTTTCTTGTTGCTTCCTGGAAAGAATGCTTTTTCTCTAAACACATTATTGATTTTTCTCTGTTTCTCCAACATAAACCCAAACAATTGTATCTTGTTTACTTTTCTCTTTTCATTGTCATCATTCGTGCCAGCAGGAAATCTCAACAAATTGTGCTGCTCAAGCGGCTGCCACCAGGCTAACAGACATCACCATCACCAGGCACTGGCAAAGTCACTATGGAAACAAAAGAGGAGAAAAGATAGGTATCTACTGGAAGGATGCAGAGGAGTAGCCAGAAACTGCCATTGGCCAGATGTGCTGAATAGTGTCTTGGAGATGAAATATATACCACTTTACAGCTCCTGCATGTTAGTGCATTAAGTTTCCTTAGAAATGAACAGCAGTGCTTTTTAGGTTAGGCACCTTTACAAAAGCTTCTTTTCTGTATAAATGATTTTTCTCAGAGTTAAAATTGTTCATTTCAATCCCAAGACTGTAAAATGTTAAGTTTTGGTATCCAAATATGTATTCTCTACCCTTTGCCTTCTTACACAGGGAATACTGAACTTGTAACAATTTTTCTAATCAGCAAGGATCGGTCCTCTGGGCCTACATTCTTGTATTTGATGGTGATAAAAGCTTGTGTTGCACTGCAGTTTTCTGTCTTCTTCTTCTATGTTAAATAATAAACATTTTCAAATGTCTCTCCCTTTTTTTCTCTCTCTCTCTCTGAATCTCTCTCTCCTTCTCTCTCTCTCAGACTTTTCTACTCTTAGGCTTATTCTATAAGCCTTTCAAGGTGTATGGTTTTGGTGCTTGAACTTTCTGATGGCTATTTCATGAGGTAAAGGGGGCATTTTTTGCTTAATTTAAAGGCATATTTGAATTTGCTAGAAATATGGCCTGAGGAAAATGGAACATCGCTTTATCAAAATTCACACATTCCTTCTTAACCACTGCAAGAAACTCTCCAAATAGTCATTTGTTACTTTTAATCACACAGGGTCTTTATAGTGTGAACTACTCATCGAACCACTTTTTTAACTTTCTGCCAAATTACTATTTTGTGTGGTACAAACTGTTCATCCTAGAAAAACACACTGGTCAAGTCCTGAGTGACTGTGTGTGCGTGCGTGTGTGTGTGAGAGAGAGAGAGATGAGAGTTTGTCTCTCAATCTATTCTACTCTTTTTAAAAAAAGACAAGTTTTGCACAAATAAATTGAAGTCATTAGGATGTTTTTGACTTAAACCTTTTTTTTAAGGCCACCATTTGGAAATAACAAGGAATAGAACAAATTTTGCTTTTGTATTAAGTATAGAGTGAATGCCTTCTATATACCAGTTACAGACATTCTGTCAACCAAGGCTGATGTTTAGCAGGAAGAGATTGGAATTACATCCACTGCAAGCTGAATTTCTGTCATTCATCATTGGTCATCCATGACTTTACCCTGAGACTCAGTTGATTCTGTCCCATGAACACAAGTAATTATAGCTATAGAATTCATAGGGTTACCATATTCACAGTCTCTTAACATCAGCTTTTTAATATATTGACTATGACTAAACAGTAGTTTAAAAAATATCTTCTTGTGTTACAAATGTCTCACATGACATTCCCTACTCAGCCATGTTGCAGCAGAACATGATACTCAGCTGCCATGTGTGTTTCCAGTATAAGGCCACTGTACCTTGGCTCCAATTTGACCAAATTCAGCTGCTTCCAGGACACTCTATGACAACTTGGAGAGAGTCTATAATCAGCGGAAGATTTTTGTGGCTTGCAAATGCACCCCAAATTGCCAATAATGAATATTCCATAAGCAAGAAGTCTTTTTTTACTTCCAAATGCTATTAGGGAAGCAAAGATTTCTGTCAAAAAATACTTATTTTGCTAAATACTTTTGAACTTAGCAAATGACTTTAGAGATGAAGCAGAAAGACTCCAAGCATGAGTGCTATTTACATCCAAAGAAGGATTTTCATGTACAAGCTGACTTCAGATGAAACCCTCAAAATCATACTCATCTTCCAAAGGAGATGAGAAATACGATCATATTTTCCAAAGGCTCAATCTCTAGGTGCAATCAATTTTGTTTATATTACTGGAAGATTCTATTTATAAAAGATTGGAAGCGTTCCTGCCAGTGACTAGGAAATAAATTGTTCACTGTTTGGAAGACGATCGACTTTCTCAGGTGGCTAGATGATTTTAGTATGCTTTGGGGTTTTGTTGAAAAAGTAGAACTGCATTAAACAATTTGATTTCAAACAGATATGTTTGGAACATTTTAGAGCTGAATGGGCCTTTGAGAGTATCTAGTTAAGAGGCATGATTTTAAAAATGAGAAAACCAAAGCCTAGACGGTGAAAAAAATGTATCCAGATTTATGCTATAAATTAGGTTGATCTAACTCTTCTGAGTTTCAGTCCCTCAAGTATTCCATCACATTAACGTATCATCATTTTTTCCACATTTTTAATCAGTCAGTTATTTAGGACATGCTGTATACCAGACACTATGGAAGGTTCTGGAGATACAAAGATGTATAAAAGAATTTCTGTATTCAGGGAGCTAAATGATGCAGTGAGGGCAAAAGAACAACTACAAAACCAATAGCGTATTTTAAAAAGTTGTTATATTCAATGTACTATGAGAACATGGAGTAAAGTATGAATACCTTGATAGCGGAGGTAAGAGGGGTTAATAAAGGCCAAGAAGGGGGTTTAAGAAATAAGTCTTAAAGCCTCATTAGGATAGAGGAGAGAGGAGAGCAGGTGCTGAGAATATGGTGCATTTGAAGGACAGCAAGTGGTTTAGTGTACAATGGGATCAAAAGGAGATGAAGCTGATATGATAGACAGAGGTCAAATAGTGAAAGGCTATGTATATTAAATAATGGTTTGAACTCCACCACTAGCTTACAGGAAGATACTGAAAGGTTAAAGTCAGGGCATTATGTGATACTATTTGCAATTTAGAATCACAGAGATATCAGGGTAAAGATTATATCGGAGAATAAAAAGACCAGAAGCAAGGAGAACATATCGGAAGCAAGAGCAGCAGGGGGGCAAGAAGCAGTGATGGTATGAACATCATGATAGTGACAATGAAGAGGACAGAAATGCAGGGATGGATCTGACAGGTCTTCATAATTGATTGGATATGGGAAGTCAAGTTGGAAGAATTGGGGATAATGCATAGATTTCTGTCTCAGGCTCCAGGTGGATTAGTATCTTTTATCATGATGGGAACTCCAAAAAGAGAAACAGGTTTGTGATGGGAATTTAAGGCATGTTGCGTTTGAGATGCTACAGTGTACCCTGATGGAGTCATCCAGTGCATCTGTGGTTCTAGAGGTCTATTGGGGCTAGAGTTAAAGATTTAGGAGTGATTAATTCTCCCAACCATAATAGCTACACAAGGAGTTCTGCCGTAATAGAATTTGACAGAATTAGCAAGTATATCCCACCTAAGTTATCAAGAAAACTTCGTGGGCCTCATTGTTCTTTCTTCATTCTTTTCCTTCTTCCATTTATTTTTTTCTTTAAAAAATTACTTTGACTCTGGAGCCATAAGCTTGAATTTTGGGCAACAGCTCTTCCAATGTTCCAGCCTCATAATTCTGTTCAAGTTCTATACGGTCTGAGAAAATTAGGTTTCTCTTCTGTAAAAAGTCAATGATCTTCCACGGGGTTGAAGTAACTCTAAAATGAAGTAATGAATGTGAAGGGATTTTGAAATGAAATGTAGCATGGAAGGTTTTGTATTATTTTGATGATGAAAAAGCCATGGTTCCAATGAGATTTCATAACCTGAGACTATAAAAGTGCATGTGCATGTAGGCTTGTGCATACACAGACACACACAAACACACACTGTGTATTGCTGTCTTTTCGCTGTGTTGGGCACTATCCTTGTTAAGGTCTTTACTATCTTCCATTTGGATTGCTACAGATTCCTATTCTTTCTTCTTCCTGTTTGTGATTCTCTCTCCTAGTGTCCTACATGCTGCAATAATTTCAAGACTGCTTTTCTTTTAGTATTTTCAGCTTACTACTTAGTAACCTGCTAGATCTTGGTCAAGTCACTTTAACTCTTGAAACCACAGTTTACTCTTCGTTAAAATGTGGTTAATAACACTTAACCCCACAGAGATATAAGAAGTGAAGATCATGTATATGAAAGACCTTCACAAAATACAAATCATCATATATTTATATGTTTTATTCTTAAATATTCTATCATGTCATTTCCATAAAATTAAAAAAAAAACTTTTCTACAGCATCAAGATTCAACTCATCTTTTTAGTTTTGAACAGCCACTTTTCTGATTCCAGAAGAGCTTCCTGATGCTATATTCACGATCCTCTCTAATTCAGCGCCTCCCTTCGCTATGCTCTGATCTTCACCCTTTTGAAGCCTGTGCCCTCATTGCTATGGTAACGCTCATCTTAAAAAATACTCCCCATTCTTCTTTAGCTACCTCCCCCTTCCTTTGCTTACTTTCAGAGCACAACTCCTCAAGTATCTCTATTAGCTCTCTAAACTTTTTTGCCTTCTACTCTTTCCACAACATTTGACAGGGTTACTCACTTGTTCCTTCCTGAGACACCTTTCTTGCTTGAAATCTATGAATCTAGAATCTCTTGGTTCTTCTTATGATACAATCACTGCTCCTTCTTAGTCTCCATTGTTAATGTCCTTCTAATCTCCTGGTTGTGTAAACATTGGAGTGTCTCAGAGCTCAATGTTTGAATGTCTTCCTTCCTCTCACGCACTTCCCAGGTGAGCTCATTCTGTTCCATGACATTAATTACCACTTATATGCTAATAAATCAAACATTTACCTCCAGCCCCAACGTGTCCTTTAAACTCAAGACTCACCTATTCACTTTCCGTCTAAACATCCACATTTAGACGTCTGATAGTGATCTCAAACTTAATATGTCTAAAGCCTAATTTTTAATTTTTCTCTCCTCCAAACCTGTTCCTTTCTCAGTCATTCCTATCTCAGTAATTGCAAACACCATCCCTTCACTTCATCAGGTCAAAATTCCTTAAAGTTATACTAGATCTCTCTCATCTTTTATATACCACATCAAGTCTGTGTTAGTTTCATGAGGCTGCTGTTAACAGATTACCTCAAACTTAGTACCTGAAGACAACAGAAATTTATTCTTTCACAGTTCTGGAGACCAGAAGTCCAAAATCTGTTTCAGTGAGCCCAAATCAAGATTTCAGAGGCTCTAGGCTAGATCGAATCTGTTCCTTGCCTCTTCCAACATCTGGTGGCTCCTGGCACTCCTTGACTTGTGGCTGCATCCCTCTGGTCTGTGCCTCCATGGACACATTTCCTCCTCTTCTTTTTTGTACTTATTGTAGGTCCCTCTACCTCTCATCACACTTATAATTGCACTTAGGCCCACCTGGATAATCCAGGATTATCACCTTAGCTCAAAGTCTTTAACTTAATTATACCTGCAAAGACCCTTTTTCCAAATAAGGTAACATTTCCAGGTTCCAGAAATTAGGACCTGATATTTTGGTGTGGCCATTATTCAGCCTACTGCAACATCCATCAACAAATCCTAACAGTTCTGTTTTCAAAGTATATCCAGAATCTAACCATTTCTCACCACTTCCACAGCCGCTACCCAAGTCCATCACCTCTCACCTGGATTATCACCTAACTGGTCTTCCTGCTACAGAGTTTATCCTCTTCAGTTAATTGTCAAAGCAGCAGCCAGGAAAATCCTTTAAAAACTTCAGTCAGATCATGTCACTGTTTCTGCTCATAACATTCCAAGAATTTCCACTTCCTCAGAATAAGATTCAAAGTTTTAACTGGGGTTTACCAGGCTCTCTTTAATCTGGTCTCCTACCACCTCTCTGACTCATCTTTTATTACTAATTATTTTCTAGGTTACTCAGTGAAAAACATGCTAGTCTCCTCGAAGTCATCAGGTGTGTTCCCACCTCAGGCATATTAGTCTGCCAGGAAGGCTCCTCCTTAAATTATCTTCATGTTTTCCTCCTTCGGTTTATTCAAGTTCTTACTGAAGTACCATATTTTCATAGTGACTTTCCCTGACCACTTAGTATGGAAAGCAACCCTTTTCCCTGTATCACTTTCAATCCCTAAATGTGCTTTATTTTTTCTCTTTGAAACGCTTATCACCTGTCATTGTCCCACAATACAATGTAAGGTTCCTCAACTGGAATATAGTCAGCACTCAAATTTTTTAAAAGGTGCTAGAAGACACTACGATACAATTGCAATATATAAAATAAGATACTTAAGTATACCCTGCTGATAATGAAGAACAGCATTTATTTCCTTTTTAATCTATACCAGGGGATAAGCTATGCATATTTAACAGAATGCTGTCATGAGATTCTTTTGTTTTCGTATTGACTGATACCCCAAAGTCTGAGAACAGTACAAGAAGTTCTAAGTGCCCTCACATTCCTGAGTGAGGTGTTGATCACCTATGCAGATCAGCAAAGGTCATAGTTGAGAATCAGTTTTGTGATTCTCAGTTCAACAAATTTCTCAATAATACTTCAAATGTTGGAAGGTGGGAGAGGCCCCTTTTAGAAATAATTTCTATGGAGAAAGTTGTTGGACTTGAGTAATGTTCTACTTTGCCCAACCTAATCCCATACCTCCCACATGAAGTTGAATGTGGTGGGCTGTTTATCTTTCATTTCAAGCCAAGTGAGAATGGCTTCAAAAGAACCAGGCAAGGAGTTTGACCTGTATCCTGGAGTTTGTGGGGTACGGAGACTACTGGTAGCCTGGTGCTCAGAATACTCTAAAGGTAACAGATTATAGCTTTGTAGTATCTTAGAATAGCTGTATTGCATAGTAACTTTACTTCTACCCATAGTAAATCCAAGATATATTTTTTTTATTTTATCTTATCTTATCTTATTTTATTTTTTTGGCCATGCCATGCATCATGCAGGATCTTAGTTCCCCGACCAGGGATCGAACTCATGCCCCTTGCTCTGGGAGCACAGCGTCTTAACCACTGGACCGCCAGGGAAGTCCCAAGATGTATATTTTACTGATGATTCATTTTATTGATGGTTCTACAGATGGAGCCAACTTGGGGTCATTTTGAATTCTTCTCCAAGGAAAAACTAGAGGGGAAACAGAACCCCTATCCCTGCCTAAGCTGAAAAAAAACCCCTCACCCCTTGCTGCTGTTTTATTTTTGGGGCTTCCAAAAGAGTTTATGGAATAATTTTGTATGGCTTGAAACACCAGCTTGAAATCCACTGATCTTTTGGTGCAGAAAAACAAAAATAATCACTGCACAGTGTGATAAATATTATATATTCTGTTTAGAAGGTGAGAACACCAGCAAAGAAGTGGAAACAATGAACTCTTCCTGAAGAGGACTGGCAGGGTGTTTTTAAAGAAGTAAGCTTTGAACTGAATTTTGAAGAAAGAGAGAGGCAGAGAGAGGAGAGAGACATTCTGAGTAGAAGAAACACTGTGTGTAAAGGCTCAGAGGAAAGAAAGAAGATGTAAAATTCACAGAAGAGTCAGAAGTGTAAGACTTCTGTATGGGTGTGGGTTTGAGAGAGTGGTAAGAGATGAGGTTAAGAAGAAGCTCCCTGGAAAAGGTCACAGATGAACATGCCATAAATCAAATTTTTCTCATAGTTAAGCTCTGGAGTATATTCACTGGTACTATTGCATTAGCCTTCTAAAGTGTCTCCCCTCATTTACTCCTAATGCTTTCTAATCCATCTATGCAAATACAATAAATGACATCTTTTTGCTTAAATCAAGCTTGTTATAATCCTCAGGATGAAGTAGTAAAATCCTTAACATGGTTTACAATGTCCTGCTTGGTCTCACTTCTGCCCACTGCTCCGACCTCATGCATCCCATGCTGCTCTCCATTCCCTGCACTCCTCTCACAGTGATGCCTTCTTTCATTTCCTTTAATGCGTCATGCCACAGGGCTTATATTGTTCCTTGCACCTGGAATGCACTTTCTTTGGCTCTTTCTTCCTCCTTGACCCTTGACACCTAAAGTGACTGCTGCATTCTATCTCTTACCAGCATCATTGTCTCTTCACAATGGCACCTCCAGAAAAAATCAAATGCCCAGAACATATAGTCTCACTGCATCATGTACATTTCTCATAGTTGCCCTTGTGCATTATCTGTGCAATTTCTGTAAACTCCCTCAGGAAAATTAACATGTGTTTTCCTGCTTGCCGTTGCATCTTTAGTGCCCAATGCTCAGGCTCTAGGACCCTTACACATAGTAGGTATTTAATAAATATCTCTTGAATTAATTAGGTATTCAGTTATGTAGAAGATAAACATGGATAATGATTTTTGACTCTTTAAAACAAAAAATATGAAGTGATAACTATTGATTAATCTAACATGTACACCCAAATCTAACTCTAGCATTTAGTATCTACATTAAAAATTTTTCTATTCTCCTTATGCATGAGGAAAAACATGAAACTGTCTCTGAAGTAATTTTTATGAATCAGAATTGAATGCATTGCAAAATATGTAACAGAGATGATCTGCTGTGACAATAAAAATAAATACTTCCACTATGACTTTGAGCAATTGCAGATGTTTTGGTGTGGCATTTTAATAAAAATGTCTTCTATATTACCACTGTCAAAAAAATTTGCTTTATATAAAGCTCTGGTATATGTTATACGTGAAGCATACAAAAGAAAACTGCAAGGTTTACAATGGCAAAATTTCTAAATAAAATATCACATATGGTTTGAGTAATTGAATCAAAGAGTTTTTATTTCAAAACCTGAACATAATGTTAAGAGCCAAGCCATCTTCTCTAAATGAGGGAAAATGCCATCACTTAGTGATAATTTTTATTATTTTGTGGAATTTAAATATGTGACTGTTTTAGTTCCATAATGGTTTTAGTTCCAACAGTATAACATCTATTTGTAGCTTCTTCTCCAGACCTATAAAGGATCCATAAAGTGAAAATAGAACAAACTGAGGCAAAGTGAGACTTTGTTTTATGATTCTTTTATTCATGTAGTCAACAAGCACAATAAAATTCCTTTAATCAGATTAGTCTAAAGAGTAAACAATTGAGATTCAGCCATCTAATTAACTGACATTCCCTCTTCCTATCCCCAGTGTAGGCCAGAGCAGTGCCTCTAGAAACGTATTTTGCATACTAATCACCATGGAATCTTGTTAAAATGCAGATTATGATTCAGTTAGTCTGCAGAGAAGCCAAAGCTACTGCATTTCTAACAAGCTCCTAGGTGGCTTAAATGTTGCTAGTCCTGAGACCACATTTTGAGTAGTTAAAAGCTAGAGTCCTGAGACCACAGGGTCACAGAAGACTAGAGTGCTGGCTTTTTACTGGAGCTCTGAGTTCTGCTGGATGGGTTGGATGGCACTAAGTGTTTGTGTTGGAGAGGTGAGATCACCTTGTACCATGTTGTTTTCTGTTCTTTCAAACTTGAACTTACCACTGGCTGATAGCCCTGGTTTTATTAATGGTACCATCATTCTCCCAGTTATAAATGTTTGAGAGTTGTCAGTTATCTCTGACTGTTCCTTCAGCCTTTTTCTCCATCTCCTAGATTCAATCATATGGGAAAGCAGATTGCTAACCCAGCCCTGTGCCTGCCCCTCCTGTCGCCTGTCCCCATTGTTCATCTTCGTCAACATTTACTGAGAACTTGCAATAGGGGCATTATATGCATGATGCATTTTAAACCTTAAAACAACCATGAGTCAGGTATTTAAAAAATTTAAAATACATTTTATAGGAACATATTTGCAAAAGCATCAGAGTACACCCAGAACTGTCTGTAAATGACAAAAGACTTAAAAATGACCACAGTTAAAGATTTGATGAAAGTTCATAATAATGCAGTTGGCAAGAAAATTAGTTATTTCTGAGATACACATTTTAAAGTAATAACTAGGATTATTACTTATAACATTGTACCAGAACATATAAGATTTTTAGAAATTTCATGTAATGTCTGAAACATTTATATTAACATATTCCATACATATTTCCATACAAATACAAATATAAGATTTTTAGAAATTTCATGTAATGTCTGAAACATTTATATTAACATATTTCCATACAAATAACCCAATGAAAGTTTAGTATTAGTTGTTTTGTTTGTTTGTTTTTTTATACTGCAGGTTCTTATTAGGCATCAATTTTATACACATCAGTGTATACATGTCAATCCCAATCGCCCAATTCAGCACACCACCATCCCCACCCCACCGCAGTTTTCCCCCCTTGGTGTCTATATGTCCGTTCTCTACATCTGTGTCTCAACTTCTGCCCTGCAAACCAGCTCATCTGTACCATTTTTCTAGGTTCCACATACATGCATTAATATACTATATTTGTTTTTCTCTTTCTGACTTACTTCACTCTGTATGACAGTCTCCATGTTCTTGGATTGGAAGAATCAACATTGTGAAAATGAGTATACTACCCAAAGCAATCTACAGATTCAATGCAATCCCTATCAAATTACCAATGGCATTTTTTACAGAGCTAGAACAAATCATCTTAAAATTTGTATGGAGACACAAAAGACCCCAAATAGCCAAAGCAGTCTTGAGGGGAAAAAATGGAGCTGGAGGAATCAGACTCCCTGACTTCAGACTATACTACAAAGCTACAGTAATCAAGACAATATGGTACTGGCACAAAAACAGAAACATAGATCAATGGAACAAGATAGAAAGCCCAGAGATTAACCCACGCACCTATTGTCAACTAATCTATGACAAAGGAGGCAAAGATATACAATGGAGAAAAGACAGTCTCTTCAATAAGTGGTGCTGGGAAAACTGGACAGCTACATTTAAAAGAATGAAATTAGAACACTCCCTAACACCATACACAAAAATAAACTCAAAATGGATTAGAGACCTAAATGTAAGACTGGACACTATAAAACTCTTAGAGGAAAACATAGGAAGAACACTCTTTGACATAAATCACAGCAAGATCTTTTTTGATCCACCTCCTAGAGTAATGGAAATAAAAACAAAAATAAACAAATGGGACCTAATGAAACTTTAAAGCTTTTGCACAGCAAAGGAAACCATAAACAAGACGAAAAGACAACCCTCAGAATGGGAGAAAATATTTGCAAACGAATCAACGGACAAAGGATTAATCTCCAAAATATATAAACAGCCCATTCAGCTCAATATTAAAGAAACAAACACCCCAATCTAAAATACATTTTATTAATGAGGAAACTGAGGCTGAAAGCACAATTTGTCAATTCACATTAGTAATAAGGAGTGAAGCAGAGATGTCAGTCCAGTCTGTCTGATTATAGATATTGCTCCTAACCAGTGCTTTCCCACTCATCTCTCTTCCTTTGAGCCTACATTCATTTTTACTAGGATCTCAGCAGATTTATTACTGCTTACCATAACCTTAACTAGTATGCTACAGGTACATGACCTTAAAGATATTATAAGCATTTAAGTCATTGAATCTATTATACACTCTAGTGCCAGTTTCTTCCCAGCGCTCATTTCTGATGATGTCTTTACTGCCTCCCAAGTGTCTCAGTTGCGTTTGAGCTCCTACACCATACGGTGACACTGTACCCTCCTTCACTAAATTTCCACCTTTGCCCAATTTAGATACGTCCAAACCTCAATGCCTTTTACCAGGACTGTCCTTCCCCATCTCAATATATTAATCATATCACAGAGTCAGGGCTAAAATATTAAATATCATCTTCTTTATGAAGTAGTTTTTGGCTTTTGGACTAAAAACATTCTTTAACTTATGTAGTATATGTAGCACTTTATACTTACTTTTGGCTCTTATTACATAAGAGGCAATGAGAGGGTCATGATTTAACTTCTAGTTAATAACCTGAATTCAAGTCAGAACACTAATAAACCAAAACAACTCTTAGGGCCACTGTATTCAACTGTGTTGATGAGGAAGAGAGTAGGTGTTAAATCCAGTCTAAATCTGAGTCTAGCAATCTTTCTCATTTGGACTTCCATGAAAAAATCAAGCTCTATGCTCTAAGGCATCCGTTGGATTCAATAAACTAACATATCTGCTATGCATCTAGAATGGTATCATGCATGTACCATTCTTGGGAGAACTGAGAAAAGAGTCACTGAAATCATTTTTGGTGTTTTGTTGTTCAGATGAGGAACTCTGTTTGTGACAGGTTGGGAGGAAGAGAGACACTTTTGTAATGTATACACCTGGAAGGGGCACTTTTTTGTAATCTGCATAAGGGCACTGTAGGTGCAAGCGAAGGACTTGGATACTAGAACAATTTATAAGCTTACCTACTGTAAAAACTCAACAGATTATTATTATTGGTATTTCCTCTGGTAAAATGTAAGTTCCTTGAGACAGAGGCCATGTTGTGCTCATTTTGACATGTGCCTTGTCGTCACTCTCTCTGTCCCTTTACTTGTATTCAAATACCTCATTCATACCCAATCCTTCATAACAAGTCTTTTGCAATTTCCTCTGGTTTAAAGAAGTTTGGTCTTGCTACATCTGTGTTTTGTCCTTAAGGGATTATAAATTCTTTTTTTTTAATTTTTTTTAATTTTTGGCTGTGTTGGGTTTTCGTTGCTGCACGCGGACTTTCTCTAGTTGTGGCGAGCGGGGGCTACTCTTTGTTGTGGTGTGTGGGCTTCTCATTGCGGTGGCTTCTCTTGTTGCGGAACACGGGCTCTAGGCACGCGGGCTTCAGTAGTTGTGGTATGCAGGCTTAGTTCCACCACGGCATGTGGGATCTTCCTGGACCAGGGCTCGAACCCGTGTCCTCTGCATTGGCAGGTGGATTCTTAACCACTGCACCACCAGGGAAGTCCCTGGGGATTATAAATTCTTTTTTTGAAATTAGATAGGACAGAAGGAAAAGAAGAGGAAAGGTAGGCAAGAAACAATTATACTGATTGAAAAAATATTGCTGTCTGTGTTTAATTTCTACTGTAGACTTCCCCTGCAAAAGGGATTGGAGGGCACTGTCCTATGGCACTTGGCACTAAGCTTTAGGAGCTTTGGGCAGCTTCTCATGTTTCTCCTCATGGAGTAATGGGACTGTTACAAAGCTCCCCACTTTCACATGGGTACTGGGATTTATAAAGAATTATTAATAGGTGTGATCCCAATGGACTGAGAGCTAGAATTAGCTTATTTCTTCTTTTTCTGGGACTCAATGCTGGATATTCTAATACCACACTGGGCATGGGGGAGGATGATTCTTAACAATAACAAATATTTTTCGCTAATCTTGTTGATGGGTATCAATCTGGATTTAATTTAAAAATAAAAAAATTGGGACTTTCTTATGTTGACCTGAAAAAAACAGACTGTCAGATATTTCTCCAGCAATGATGGGTTTATGCAGGATCAGCAGAGAATTGTAATTCGAGGTCTGCAATCACGGTGAGCCACACACACATATCCCACAGGGCAAGGGAAGGAGAACTCTTTTATAGAGGGGAAACAGAAGTTGGAATTAAACAGTCTGGTTTTTCATTGGCTGAGTTGTTGCCAGGACGGGAGTCTTTCCTCTTCTTTTTGGGCTCTGCTATTGTCTCAGAGCATGAGAGCTCTTCCTTCTGGTCTCCCGACTCTATTTAATTGAGGTTTCTGTTTATTAATTTTTAATTCCATATATTTTAGAATAATTTATACATATTTTGCAAGAAAAAAGGAAGGGAGCAAGCAAAGGAGGCTGAGTTGCATTTATACCTCTTGTAATGCCTCAAATTGGTTGCAAAATAAATAACATAAATTAATTGGTTCATCATTTTAGAAGCCCCTACAGATCTCTTGTTTTAGGTTTACTCTCTTCTTTTAGACAAAAAAGCCAAAGACAACACTACTACCTGACTCATTGTCCAGAAATGCTGTAATTTCTCATGTAGCTGTGCACAGAAAAAGCCCCACTTAGAAAACCAGTAGTGCTTAGTTCTGCTCTCTTTCTACTCTTAATCTACTCTTTCTTGCTCACTCCTTGGCTGGCTCTTCTCTCCACTGCTGCCTCCAGTTTTGTCTGCTTCTGATCCTATGATTTTGAAAACCCATTCAAAATTCACTCTCCAGTGCAGGTTCCTAATTAGGACTGATATCTGTATTCATCCTAACTCTGCTATTTTCTGCATCCCTGTAAGTTTTCGGTAAAAGACTCTACCAGCATTTGCTCCTCAGGACCCCACAACAGGATGGGTCTATGGTTAGAGGAAAGGTATTTATTTAATGACCGTAGTGTTTCTTATTTTCCTCCAGATTGTTTTTCTTGGTACAGATACCCATCTCAATGTTAACAGATCTGCATTTTTGAAAACTAGCAGTATAGAGAAGAAACATTTGGATAGCCAACTGAAAGTTTGTTCTCAACCAGAAAGCTTAGGAATCATCTATCATGAATTATACTTTTAAGGGAACACTCTCTCTCCCACTATTTTTTCATCAATTCTAATATTAAAATGTCCTATACCAGAATTTCCTCTGCTGTGATTCTCTGAGAGCCTAACAGTAATTTCTGGTTGAAACCATTTGCTGATATCACTATTTTTTATGATAGTCCTTCATTCTTTGTTGATAAGCCAAATTGCCATAGGAATCACCTTCTTTCAGAATCTGAACTTCTGTCACTTTTACCCACTGATTCTAGTTCTATATTCCGAAGCAATTTCTTCTTTCCTATGGTATCGCTTCAGATGGTTGAAGAAAGTTATAGTTCTTCCCCTTATGTTAGCCAGAATACAATGTTTCAGTCCTTTCTACTGTTCCTCATACAACTGCTTTTTCAAATTTGAGACTAAAATTATTGCCTTCCAGTTACAGGTTCTAGAAGTGGTCTTACTTGGGTTGGATCCCAGCTCTGGTATCTACTGTCTGTGTAATCTCAGGCAAGTTGTTCAATGTTCTAGTGTCTGTTTCCTCATCTGTACAATGGGACTAGAGATAATACTACCTAATAAATTTCATGGGAATTAACTGAGAATGTATGTAAAATGTTTGCACCTGTTAAAAAATCAATGCAATGTGTGAGGTATAGTTTAGACAAGTTCAGGAATAAAAATGGAAATATCACTTCTTCTCTTGTAGAAATGTTATTTCTATCCAAGAAATAAAGACTCCATTGGCTAATTTAGGTATTTCACTATATTATTAGATTATATTGTTCTTGTAATAAACTGAATGTCCTACAAAGAACTCCTTTGGGATCTCAAGACTCCCTCAAACTATAGTTGAACAATGAACATTTAGAACCAAACTGTGTGACTCTATAGTTGACTTTTTTTGGTCCAATGTTTCAGAGTTTTGAAACCTAAAATATTTACTATCTTTCTTGATTACAGCTAGCCACTTAACTAATACTAGCTCATGGTTTTGCTTAATGTGTTTCTTTAATGTTCCTTAACTATAAATTGAGACACCAGAAACTTTTAAAAGGACGGTTTCCCCTGCCCCGCCTTGGAGGCCCTGAGAAGGCTTATCACTGTAGAACTTATGCATAGCAGATGCAAGTTTATTGGCTGTTGAATTTCCCCTGTTACAAAGCATTTTTTAAAAGTATGAGTAACTGTGCTTTCTAATCAACAAGAAGTAGTATTTTTCCAAATGGTGATGCTATTTGAAATCATCAGTCATTTTCAACTGGTCAAAACATCTGTGTTCTACAACTGCTGGAGTCAACTTGACTGATGTCCCACAGCTTTACGTTACAGTCCACTGCAGGTATTACTGTTAGCAGTTTTTAAATAGGGAGTTATAAAAACAATGACCTGATTTCTGTTGTCTAGATATTCTTTCCCACATGACTCCATCAAGGAAGGCTGAGATTCAAGCTGTCCCAACCTGCATAATTTATTTACTTGAGGCCTATTTTCACTGTCAAGAAGCCAAATCCCTCAGGCAACCTTGCCAAAGAACTGTTCCACTCATTCTTTCTAATCCCCAAGGCCTTCGTTCTAACATTGGCTTCCCTTAGTAACAAAAAGCTCCTATTTGTGAGATAGTCTTTTCCATGAACAGAAGTTGAATCCTCAAAGAGAATTGTCCCTTTTCAAGTTGTTCGCTTTCTGTTTATATCTCCAATGCGCATGACTTGATACTTGAATTAAGCCTTCAAACATATTTGTTGGGTTCAAATGACTATATGGATTGTGTTCCTGAGAAAATGACATCTTTCTTGGTCAAATGTTTCTAAATGTCAAAAAATATTGAAGATCGGAAGGGTACTTTTCGGTCTAGTTACTTCTATACTAGCCTTTTGGAGAGTGGAAGCAGGGGGCTGGGAGTCAGATCCCTAAATCCTAATTTTAAAAAAGTATAAGATTATAATTAAAAATTATTTTATATGACAGATCATATGTTAACTCATATTTTTTTCCATTATGACAAGGCATGAAGGTAATAGAAGAAGAAACTGGGTGAAAGTTAGAAGACCCAGGGTGTAATGCTGGCTAAAGTATGGTTTTGTGACCTTGATCTAATGAATTTTCCACTCTGGACTACAAATTCCTCATAGAAGGAAGAGGAATCTGGACTCAGATAAATTCTATAGGTCTTCCCAGCTTCAATACTTTAGAAAATATAGGCTGAGGCCTCACCTTGAATGAGTACAGTGCACCGAGTATAATGACTGAGAAAAGAAGAAACAGGAAATAAATTTGGGGGCATGGAAATGTTTCTAGAGCCTGAAGATCAGGAATGGAGGAGCAGAAGAAAGGAGTAGGGTGTGTAAAACACAGTTCAGTTTTGCCTGAGGCATCTATTTTCATATAACAAAAGAGAGAAATTTTATGCTTAGAGACATGGGGAGAGGGTATGTCACCAAACTTGCCCTCTTACCTTTCTATTTTATCTTATTTTCCACCCATGGAAACTGTGATTTCTGTACTTGAACAGTAAGACACATCCAGATAATCAGGGACTAAAATATAATATAGGTGTAATTCTGGAGGCGTAGTGAGTGTTCTGTGATGCACTTGATTTCGAGCACTGCAAAGACCATGGAATGGGCTGGTACAAGTTGTCCCATGATTTAAGGGACCATATGGATAATTCAGAGGCATCATGTTTTTACTGCCAAGAGAAGCCCTGCTAAATGTCTTTCTTATGCCACATGGTATAAAAGAAATGAGGGACTAGGGTGGCTTGAGAAATCGTAGGAAATGTTCACATACCAGTTTTATGGTAGAAGGCAAAGAAATGTAGCACATTTAGTTTGAAGGGTTTTTTTTTTTAATTTAAATTTTATTTTTATTTAGTTGTTATTTATATCCAAATTTCTTATAACTCCCTCTCCAATCACCAAAACCATCCAAATCCTACGAAAAATTATGATTGGGGCATTATCAGGAGAGATGGGAAGAGTGAAGACTAAAAATGTGTCTTCTTTTAGGCTTTATCTGGTACTATATCATCCTTGTGTGGGCTCTTGTCATCCTGGGACATTTTGCACTTGTCTATGAAAACTACAAAAGGCTCCAGTTCTAGCATACCTAACATCCTCTTACCAAATACATAACTTACATTTAAATGTATTCAAATAAGTTTACTCCATTCTGTCCTTCATTGGGTGAAAGATATTAGATTATTTAACATCTACATAACAAAAAGGATCCTGATTTGACTTTTTAAAATATCTTAAAACAAAAGGAATTAAAGTGCATCATTAAATGGCCCTTTCCATGGAGAAGAAAAAACAGAACCATGGAGAGCTTTATAATGTCTAACTATAATATTGAAGGAAGGAGGAACTTTGTGAATATGTTTTGGGAAGTTCCATTGATTTTTAGAACTTTGACCCTTTGTGTTTCTTTCAGCTCAATTTCAATTCCATAAGATTCTTTAAGCCTATTAAAATTATACTTTTTTATATTTGAAGGCAATCATTGATGAAAATTTGAGTTGGGTTCTTGAGTTGGGTTCATCATTTCAGGAATAATGACAAAGTTTTATTAGGTTGGCTTCCTAAGAATCTGTTCATTCCAAAAAATCTATAAGATATTATAAATCCCATAATCCTACAGACATTGGAAAGCATTACTACAATTGTGAATCTCAAATTATCTGTGGAACATGATGATTTGATAATCCTGGGGCTCATTGAGTTTACTATATATTACACTAATTGTACTCTATTTCCTTAGTCATCATTTTAGGCAGATTGGCTCAACTGTGACAAGTGTATGTATATGTGCTGGGGCATAATACAAAACTCAAATCAATCCAATCTGATTGGTAGGTGTAATTGTCAAACATGTTAAGGATCATTGAGCTTCACTAACCAGCTCCTGCTCTAAAGTTTTTACTTTTCAATTCGTTGCTACTCCAAGGACCATGTTTTGAGTATCAAGAGCGTTGGCAAAGTCCAACAGGTGACTTTGATCTCCCCTTCACCTGAAGCTGAGCAAGTGTCAGCTGCAATCTGTCAGCTTTTGCCAGCCTGGTAGCTTGGGAGATGGTAAAGCAGAGAGGGCTCCTTCTGATGGCATTTGTGTGGCCCAGGTCACACGTGTAGAGACCTCTGTGCTTCTTGCCAATGAAAGGGCTGATGCCACTTAGGGCACCTGAACAGTTCTACCTGAGATCCACTGATCAGGCAAATAAAGTCAGCAAACAGAGAGAGAAAGAACAAACAAGACACAGAACAGGTGGCTCCCAGAGGAATGATACTGCAAGAGAAGTTAGACAACTTTTTTTTTTTTATGTAAAAGATCACATATAAGGAGTCAAATACAAAAAAAAATCCTTAATCTTTTTATTTATAAACATGACTTGGGAACTAAAAAAGCACCTAGTCAAGTAGAAGAAAAGGGGGGTCATAGCTGAGACCTTAGTTAGGGCTTGGAATAAATACAGGTACCCCCCCCCCCCTTTTTCTGAAAGTTCATGTTACCACCACTTTGCTTTCGCAAAAGATCTACATTAGTACCTGTTTTCTCTAACCAAAAGAAATTCAAAGGGAATATTCACTTTTATGAAAAAAGCAGTTACTATACTAATGTAGGTCTTTCATAGAAACAAAGTGCCGTAAAGTGAACTTTCGGAAAGTGGGGGGATACTCTTCATTTCATGCCATGTCTGCCTATGAAAGATTTCATAGGAACTTTCTACTTTCTATAAAAACATAGCAAGAGATGGACATTATTAAGGAAAGGAGTTTTGGAGAATGGAGCCAGGATATCCAGCCTGTTAAAATAATCAGTTTTCCAAAGGAGAAAACAAAATAATTGGAGAAAAACAACAAATAAATCAACAATTTATTATGAAAATGGAAAAGTACCCACTGAATTTTAGATAATGGTGATGAGAGAAGATAAAAAAAATCAAATCAGCATCTGATTCTCGTATGAAACACTGGAAGCTAGAAACTGGTGGAGTAGCAGGTACAGAATAGTTAGTTAGCAAAAAGGACAGCAACCCAAGTATAACATTTAATTGTATGGATAAGAAAAAAATATGTCAATATATTCAAGATATCAAAGAATACTTACCACTCATCTATCCCACTTGAAGGAATATTTATGTAGGAACTCCAAACAAAAAGCAAATAAATCAGAATTGAGACTTCGAGACAGTGGAATATGGGTTGAAAAGAGAACAAGGGTGATAAGTTTTGCAATCACTGTAGTCAAAATCTAAGTGGATAGTCAGAGTGACTGGGAATGTGGAATTTAAGCACAGAGTAAAACTTATTGAACTAGAAGAGATAGATGGCAGAGGAAATCCTAATTTTGTCTCAAGCTAAAAGTACTAAAAGAACAGCAAGCTCAAGAGTTTGAGGAAGCAAATGAAGGGAGATAAGTAAATGCCTTTTACAGATTTCAGGGAGTGGGGGAATGTGGGGAAGGAAACGTCTTAAATGGTCTAGCTGTGTTGGGGAAAGAGACAACTCAGAGATGAAATAGAATATCTTGATCAAGGGAATAGCCTCCGTCATTTAAAAAAATTAACTATGTGTCTGGTTATTGTGTTCAGAAAAAGAAGTTAACTATAAATCAAAGTAAGAGTTCACTGGAAATCCCAAATTACAGGAAGAAATGAGTAACCATTTGACCTAACCAGTAGAAATAAGATAAACAAGAGTATAAAGGTGAATAAAACAAGCGAAACAAAACAAAACTAGAAATAGATTGATTTACCTAGAAGTAGTGATCATGGGTCTAACTTATCATGGTAATAGTAGAGTCTAGTACATAGTATACACTCAAGAAATATTTATTGCTCGAGTAAACAAATGATAAGTATGAGATCCTCCTTCTTGGTCAGATTAGTAACATTACAGGTTGATAGCATTTTTATTTTATTTATTTATTTATTTTTAAATTTAATTAATTAATTAATTAATTTTGGCTGCGTTGGGTCTTTGTTGCTGCACGAGGGCTTTCTCTAGCTGTGGCGAGCGGGGGCTACTCTTCGTTGTGGTGAGCGGGCTTCTCATTGTGGTTGCAGAGCATGGGCTTTAGGTGCGTGGGCTTCAGTAGTTGTGGCTTGTGGGCTCTAGAGCACAAGCTTAGTAGTTGCGGCGCACGGGCTTAGTTGCTCCGTGACATGTGGGATCTTCCCGGACCAGGGCTCAAACCCGTGTCCCCTGCATTGGCAGGTGGATTCCTAACCACTGCACCACCAGGTAAGTCCCTTGACAGCATTTTAAATAAAAAATCCTAAATGAAAAATATGATTATTCAGTGGAAGCTATTTCCACTGGCCATCCTTTCCCGTGGTCTCCATGCTTAGCACTAAACAACATCTGTGAAATTGCTATAAAAAGATGTGTTGGAACAGGAATTCCATATTCCCAAACTGGGTGGAGTTGCAACACTTCATTTTTTGCATTCTGATGCTGGTATTCCATCGCCCCCAATTTTCTAAATGGGCATCAGAGGCCTTGGAGTCGAATAGATTAGAATTCAAATTAGCACAGGGATTCTTTCCTAGTTGGGTGGTCTTGAGGAAGTCAGTTAACCTCTTTGGGCCTCAATTTGATTGTAATAGTTATGACAATGATGAAGGCGATGATGATAATTTTTTAAAAGTGTATAAGTTATTGGTCATGTTGTGACATGCCCTGTGCCAAACACCCCCAGTTACTTGCTTTCTTATACAGCCTGACTTCTTTCAGCTGTGTTTCCTCATAATATCAATACATATCAGTTATCAAGTATCAACCATAACTGGCAGATACTCTCCAGGCATGGACCAGTTCTGAATCACTCTAATCCACTCACTACTGCTCTTATTCAACTCAGTTGACATAAATTTTGCTCTTTTTTCTCTATTTTCCAGTCTGATTTGCCATAGGAATTCTGTGTTCTTTTGTCTTCTGGCTGCAATATTCTAAATATTAATTTTAAATTAAAAAATAAAAAGTTGAATTTCTTTTTCAGAAAAACAAAAATGAAGGTAAAGATATTCTTAACATCAGAATTTTTACATATCAAAATATTATTAATATTTTATATCCTTAACTTTTACTCTGCATTGTCATTTTTAATGATTGTCTAGTTTTCCATTTATTAATCAATCATTATTTATTTTTATCAGTCTTATTTTAGAAGCTATTTAGAAGCTATATCCGATTTTTGCTCTTTTAGCAATCCTACGCTGTTGTGGCTCTAGAGCTTTCTGTCCATCAACAGTTATTGCCTTGGGAAAAATCACTGAGATGATGAAGGCTTGGATAGATAATTCCAAAATAAACTTAGAAAGATATTAATTTCTTCTTCCACTAGCAGAATACAAGATTTCATATTTATCCACATCCTACTAAGACTGGATATTTATATTTTAACACATCTGCCAATATTATGGATGAAAATGGCATTTAATAATGACATTTATTTGAGATGAACTATTTTAATATATTTATTATTCATTTATATTTCTTCTCCTGTGATTTATCTGTGGTTTCATTGAATCATTTATCTATTATGGTATTCTTTTTGAATATGGATATGAAACAGTTTTTTGGAAGTATAGTTGATGTACAGTAATATTATGTAAGTTACAGGTGTACAATATTGTAATTCACAATTTTTAAAGGTTAAACTACATTTATAGTTATTATTAAATATTGCCTATATTCCCCATGTTGTACAATACATTTTTGAGTCTATCTTACATCTTACACCCAACAGGTTGTACCTTCCACTCCCCTACCCCTAAGTTGTCCCTCCCCCCATTCCCCCTGGTAACCACTAGTTTGTTCTCTATATCTATTAGTCTGCTTCTTTTGGGTTATATTCCCTAGTTTGTTGTATTTTTTAGATTCCACATATAAGAGATATCGTACAGCATTTGTCTTTCTTTGTTTGACTCATTTCATTTAGCATAACGCCCTCCAAGTCCATCCATGTTGCTGCAAATGGCAAATTTTCATCCTTTTTAATGGCTGAGTAGTATTCCTTTGTGTGTATATACTACATCTTTTTTCTTTAACATTTTTATTGGAGTATAATTGCTTTACATTGTTGTGTTAGTTTCTGCTGTGTAACAAAGTGAATCAGCTATATGTATACATATATCCCCATATCCCATCCCTCTTACATCTCCCTCCCACTCTCCCTATCCCACCCCTCTATGTGGTCACAAAACACTGAGCTGGTCTCCCTGTGCTATGCAGTTGCTTCCCACTAGCTATCTATTTCACATTTGGTAATGTATATAGGTCCATGCCACTCTCTCATTTTGTCTCAGCTTACCCTTCCCCCTACTGTGTCCTCAAGTCTATTCTCTACGTCTGTGTCTTTATTCCTGTGCTGCCCCTAGGTTCTTCAGAACTTATTTTTTTTTTTTTTTTAGATTCTATATATATGTGTTAGCATATGGTATTTGTTTTTCTCTTTCTGACTTACTTCACTCTGTATGACAGACTCTAGGCCCACCAATCTCACTACAAATAACTCATTTCATTTCTTTTTATGGCTGAGTAATATTCCATTGTATATATGTGCCACATCTTCTTTATCCATTCATCTGTTGATGGATATGTAGGTTGCTTCCATGTCCTGGCTATTGTAAATAGTTCTGCAATGAACATTGTGGTACATGACACTTTTTGAATTATGGTTTTCTCAGGGTATTTAACCAGTAGTGGGATTGCTGGGTTGCATGATAGTTCTATTTTTAGTTTTTTAAGGAAGCTCCATACTCTTCTCCATAGTGGCTATATCAATTTACATTCCCACCAAAAGTGCAAGAGGGTTCCCTTTTCTCCACATTCTCTCCAGCATTTATTGTTTGTAGATTTTTTGATGATGGCCATTCTGACCAGTGTGAGGTGATAACACATTGTAGTTTTGATTTGCATTTCTGTAATGATTAGTGATTTTGAGGATCTTTTCATGCGTTTCTGGCAATCTGTATATCTTCTTTGGAGAAATGTCTATTTAGGTCTTCTGCTCATTTTTGGATTGGGTTGTTTCTTTTTTTGATATTGAGCTGCATGAGATGTTTATATATTTTGGAGATTAATCCTTTGTCAGTTGCTTCATTTGCAAATATTTACCCCCATTCTGAGGGTTGTCCTTTCATCTTGTTTATGGTTTCCTTTGCTGTGCAAAAGCTTTTTAGTTTCATTAGGTCTCATTTATTTATTTTTGTTTTTATTTCCATTTCTCTAGGATCTGGGTCAAAAAGGATATTGCTGTGATTTATGTCATAGAGTGTTCTGCCTATGTTTTCCTCTAAGAGTTTCATAGTGTCTGGCCTTACACTTAGGTCTTTAATGTATTTTGAGTTTATTTTTGTGTATGGTGTTAGGGACTGTTCTAATTTCATTCTTTTACATGTAGCTGTCCAGTTTTCCCAGCACAACTTATTGAAGAGACTGTCTTTTCTCCACTGTATATTCTTGCATCCTTTATCAAAAATAAGGTGACCATATGTGTGTAGGTTTATCTCCAGCTTTCTATCCTGTTCCATTGATCTATATTTCTGTTTTTGTGCCAGTACCATACTGTCTTGATTACCGTAACTTTGTTGTATTACTTAAGTCCGGGAGCCTGATTTCTCCAGCTATGTTTTTCTTTCTCAAGATTGCTTTGGCTATTCGGGGTCTTTTGTGTTTCCATACAAATTGTGAAATTTTTTGTTCTAATTCTGTGAAAAATGCCATTGGTTGTTTGATAGGGGTTGCACTGAACTTGTAGATTGCTTTGGGTATTATAGTCATTTTCTGAACGTTGATTCTTCTAATCCAAGGACATGGTATATCTCTCCATCTATTTGTATCATCTTTAATTTCTTTCATCATTGTCTTATAGTTTTCTGGATACACGTCTTTTGTCTCCTTAAGTAGGTTTATTCCTAGATATTTTATTCTTTTTGTTGCAATGGTAAATGGAAGTGTTTCCTTAATATCTCTTTCAGATTTTTCATCATTAGTGTATAGTTATGCAAGATATTTCTGTGCATTAATTTTGCATCAGGCTACTTTACCAAATTCATTGATTAGCTCTAGTAGTTTTCTTGTAGCATCTTTAGGATCCTCTATGTATAGTATCATGTCATCTGCAAGCAGTGACAGCTTTACTTCTTCTTTTCCAATTTGGATTCCTTTTATTTCTTTTTCTTCCCTGATTGCTGTGGCTAAAACTTTCAAAACTATGTTGAATAATAGTGGTGAGAGTGGACAACCTTGTCTTGTTCCTGATCTTAGAGGAAATGGTTTCAGTCTTTCACCATTGAGAACGATGTTGGCTGTGGGTTTGTCATATGTGGACTTTATTATGTTGAGGTAAGTTCCCTCTTTGCCTACTTTCTGGAGTGTTTTTATCATAAATGAGTGTTGAATTTTGTTGAAAGCTCTTTCGCATATATTGAGATGATCATATTGTTTTTCTTCTTCAGTTTGTTAATGTTTTATCACATCTATTGATTTGCATATATTGAAGAATCATTGCATTCCTGGGATAAACCCCACTAGATCATGATGTATTATACTTTTAATGTGCTGTTGGATTCTGTTTGCTAGTATTTTGTTGAGGATTTTTGCATCTATGTTCATCAGTGATATTGGCCGGTAGTTTTCTTTCTTTGTGACATATTTGTCTGGTTTTGGTATCAGGGTGATGGTGGCCTTGTAGAATGAGTTTGGGAGTGTTCCTCCCTCTGCTATATTTTGGAAGAGTTTGAGAAGGATAGGTGTTAGCTCTTCTCTAACTGTTTGATAGAATTTGCCTGTGAAGCCATCTGTTCCTGGGTTTTTGTTTGTTGGAAGATTTTTAATCACAGTCTCAATTTCAGTGCTTGTGATTGGTCCGTTTTTATTATCCATTTCTTCCTGGTTCAGTCTCGAAAGGTTGTGCTCTTCTAAGAATTTGTCCATTTCTTCCAGGTTGTCCATTTTATTGGCATGTAGTTGCTTGTAGTAATCTGTCATGATCCTTTGTATTTCTGCAGTGTCAGTTGTTACTTCTCCTTTTTCATTTCTAATTCTGTTGATTTGAGTCTTCTTCATTTTTTTCTTGATGAGTCTGGTTAAGGGTTTATCAATTTTGTTTATCTTCTCAAAGAACAAGTGTTTAGTTTTATTGATTTTTGCTATTATTTCCTTCAGTTCTTTTTCATTTATTTCTGATCTGATCTTTATGATTTCTTTCCTTCTGTTAACTTTCAGGTTTCTTTGTTCTTCTTTCTCTAATTGCTTTACGTGTAAGTTTAGGTTGTTTATTTGTGATGTTTCTTGTTCCTTGAGGTAGGATTGTATTGCTAAAAACTTCCCTCTTATAGTTGCTTTTGCTACATCCCATAGGTTTGGGTCCTCTTGTTTTCATTGTCATTTATTTCTGGTATTTTTTGATTTCCTCTTTGATATCTTCGGTGATCTCTTGGTTATTTAGTAGTGTACTGTTTAACCTCCATGTGTTTGTATTTTTTACAGATTTTTTCCTGTAATTGATATCTAGTCTCATAGCGTTGTGGTCAGAAAAAATACTTGATACGATTTCAGTTTTCTAAAATTTACCAAGGCTTGATTTGTGACCCAAAATATGATCTATCCAGGAGAATGTTCCATGAGCACTTGAGAAGAAAGTGTATTCTGTTGTTTTTGGATGGAATGTCCTATAAATCAATTAAGTCCATCTTGTTTAATGTGTCATTTAAAGCTTGTGTTTCCTTATTTATTTTCATTTTGGATGATCTGTCTATTGGTGAAAGGGGGGTGTTAAAGTCCCCTAAAATTATTGAGTTACTGTTGATTTCCCCTTTTATGACTGTTAGCATTTGCCTTATGTATTGAGGTGCTCCTATGTTAGGTCCATAAATATTTACAATTGTTATATCTTCTTCTTGGATTGATCCTTTGATCTTTATGTAGTGTCCTTCTTTGTCTCTTGTCATAGTCTTTATTTTAAAGTCTATTTTGTCTGAAATGAGAATTTCTACTCCAGCTTTCTTTTGATTTCCATTTGCATGGAATATCTTTTTCTATCCCCTCACTTTCATTCTGTATGTGTCCCTAGGTTGAAGTGGGTCTCTTGTAGACAGCATATATACAGGGTTTTTTTGGTATCCATTCAGCCAGTCTAAGTCTTTTGGCTGGAGCATTTAATCCATTTACATTTAAGGTAATTATCGATATGTATATTTCTATTACCATTTTCTTAATTGTTTTGGGTTTGTTATTGTAGGTCTTTTTCTTTTCTTGTGTTTCCTGCCTAGAGAAGTTCCTTTAGCATTTGTTGTAAAGCTGGTTTGGTGGTGCTAAATTCTCTTTGCTTTGCTTGTCTGTAAGACTTTTAATTTAATTTAATTTAATTCCATTGACTCTGAATGAGATCCTTGCTGAGTAGAGTAAACTTGGTTGTAGGTTTTTCCCTTTCATCACTTTAAATATATCCTGCCACTTCCTTCTGGCTTGCAGAGTTTCTGCTGAAAGATCAGCTGTCAACCTTATGGGGATTCCCTTGTATGTTACTTATTGCTTTTTGTCTTGGTATTTTTAATATCTTTTCTTTGTATCCAATTTTTGATAATTTGATTAATATGTGTCTTGGTGTGTTTCTCTTTGGATTTATCCTGTATGGGACTCTCTGTGCTTCCTGGACTTGACTGACTATTTCCTTTCCCATATTTGGGAAGTTTTCAACTATAATCTCTTCAAATATTTTCTCAGTCCCTTTCTTTTTCTCTTCTTCTTCTGGGACCCCTGTAATTCAAATGTTGGTTCTTTAATGCTGTTGTCTGAGAAGTCTCTGAGACTGTCCTCAATTCTTTTCATTATTTTTTGTTTATTCTGCTCTGTGGCAGTTATTTCCACTATTTTATCTTCCAGGTCACTTATCCGTTCTTCTGCCTCAGTTATTCTGCTATTGATTCCTTCTAGAGAATTTTCAATTTCATTTATTGTGTTGTTCATCATTGTTTGTTTGCTCTTTAGTTCTTGTAGGTCTTTGTTAAACATTTCTTGTATTTTCTCCATTCTATTTCCAAGATTTTAGATCATCTTTACTACCATTACTCTGAATTCTTTTTCAGGTAGACTGCTTATTTCCTCTTCATTTGTTTGGTCTGGTGGGTTTTTACCTTGCTCCTTCATCTGCTGTCTATTGCTCTCTCTTCTCGTTTGGTCTAACTTACTGTGTTTGGGGTCTCCTTTTCCCAAGCTGCAGTTTCGTAGTTCCTGTTGTTTTTGTTGTCTGCCCCCCTTGGGTAAGGTTGGTTCAGTGGGCTTCCTGGTGGAGGGGACTGGTGCCTGTATTCTGGTGGATGAGGTTGGATCTCGTCTTTCTGGTGGACAGGACTGTGTTCGGTGGTGTGTTTTGGGGTGTCTGTGAGCTTATTATGATTTTAGGCAACCTCTCTGCTAATGGGTAGAGTTGTGCTCCTGTCTTTCTAGTTGTTTGGCATGGGATGCCCAGCACTGAAGCTTGCTGGTCATTGAGTGGAGCTGAGTCTTTGCATTGAGATGGAGATCTCTGGGAGAGCTCTTGCTGATTGATATTACATGGGGCTGGGAAGTCTCTGGTGCTCCGATGTCCTGAACTCGGCTCTCCCACCTCAGAGGATCAGGCCTAACACCTGGCCGGAGCACCAAGACCCTGTCAGCCACATCACATTTACTCACAAACCAGAATGGAAGATTCTTTTTGACAGGGATTATCCTTGTTTATGTAGTGCCTATTACAATGCCTGGTCCATTGCAGAAATTCAATGTGTAATCGGGAAGGACAAATCTGACTCCATACTGGATCCGTTTCTTTTACTTTTCTATATTACATCTTCTTTATCTATTTATCTGATGATGGACACTTATGTTGTAAAGGAGATCTTTATACATTTACGATACTAGTCTCTCATGACTCATTTAAAAATAATTTTCACACTTTGTCATTTGCTTTTAATGTTTTTCTCCCAACTTCTTCTGTTATGATAAGTTGAGATTTATAGAGTAGTTGCAAAAATAATACAGAGAACTCCCATACGCCCTATATCAGCTTCCCCTTTGTTATTTTAATAACCACAGAACAGTAATCTAAACCAAGAACTTAACTTTGGTACAATTCCATTAAAGTACACAATTTATTTGGATTTTATCCACTTTCAGTAAGTGTTATTTTTCATTCTGGGATTCCACATTGCACTTTGTTATCATATCTCTTTGGTCCCTTCCTGTCTGTGGCAGTCCCCCTGTCATTCCTTGTCTTTCACGACCTTTACACTTTTGAAGATTATGCCTTTAACTTTTAAATGTTATTTATAGATATTCTTAAGTTTTTATAAATGTTTATGTTAAAACATTAATATCCCTCTTTGTGGTTTCTACCTTTGGTGCCAGATATAAAACACTTAGAAAGTCATGCCCTGCCACAAGATATAAATATTTAATAACATCTTATAGCACTTTTATTGTTTCATTAAAAATACATTTAATTTTATTCTTCCTGGAATTTGTTTTGTTATAGACCATGAGGTAGCAATATAATCTGCTCATTTGTCCCCAGATATCCAGACATTTGTCCCAATGTTATGTATTAAAAATCCATCTCTTATATAAAATTTTAATGTCCCTTTGTGATTGGTCTATTTTTCTTTTCCTTTACCATTCCCAGACTGTTTTAATTTGTATACTTAATACTGTATTTTAATACTGCTATGTTCTATTGAAAAATGTACTGTACTGTCTATTTTGCTTATTTTTTTCTTCTAGATCAATTTCAGATCTTATCAAGTTCTAAATATTTCCTATTGATGTTTTTGTTATGACTTTCTAAAATGTATAGCTTTATGGAGGACTTTACATTTATTCCATATCTTGAAGTTAGTTTTCAGTTATGTGTAAATCTTTCTAATTGTTCAAATCTGGAATTTTTCTCTTACTTTTTATTGTTTTCATTTTAGTGATAATTTTTAAAAGCATTTATTAACTTTTATACCTACTACACACATAGGATTAGAATGAAGACTCACTGGTCAATCCTAAACAACTTCAAACTGCCAATCAATTTAGTAAAAAACAAAAACAAAAACAAATAAACATGTACAATACTCTACAGACAAAAAAATAAAAATAAAAAGCCTTTGGTGGTAGATATTAATTCATTCTGTTGGGATATTTTTAGTTGACATTTTATTTCACATAAAAAGTTGTGTTGAAAATTGTTAGCAATAAAACACCAAAAACATCACCTGCTTTGTGAGATACATAAATTTTGTCAAAACTATGTTGTGTTCTTACCATATGATTTTATACAGTCATGACAATTATGTTTCAAAAAAGTTAATAGCCATGGAAACGCTTATGATATAACATTGTATGTCTTAGTAGTTGATAAGAAAGAAAAATTGCAATTCCAGTGAAATAATTGAGAAACACCTTTGGATTTAGCTGAACAGGACCCACTCAGAAGCAGCAGTTGCAAAAAAGGCTTTCATCTAATGTATAAAAATATCAAAATACTGAAAACAAATATTTGTAAGGTAGGCCTTTACTAGGCTATACTATGAAGTAATGATTATAATAAAACTTGTGCACTTCCCCTGCCCACACAGACACACATACAGATTAAAAGCTGTAGGGTTGGTTAGAGGTGATAATTCTAACAGACTGTATAATGCACAAAATCAAAAAGCAGGACCAGCGTAGTCGGATAATATGTGTAGGTAGAATCTTTTTGGTAAACACACCCAAGACTTGTTCTCCACTTCTAAATCTTCACTCATCATCTTCTGCCCCAAATCAAACCCTCTCTTTAGGTTGGCAAAATAAAATAGTAGCTCTTGGAAGAATAAGAAATCAGAATCAGAATAAGAAAAAAAGATAGTAGAAAAATAAATAGAAATTCACTATGTTTAGCACTTTTAAATGGTTTTAATATAAGTGTATTGTTGGCTTTATGATTATAATAACGTGAGGATTTTGTCTGAGGGAAAAGATGATTAAAATATTTAGAATAATCTAGTATATTTAATTTGCATATTTTGTGACTAGGAGAGTTGATTGGATTTGTAGTCAAGGGATAAATATTGGAAAAGCCTAATGTGTTAAATGAATATTATTGGTTGTGCAAGTGGTATGTATATATTTAGTAAAATGTTTATTTTTATTAATTAATACATTGGATGTTAACAAAGGTCATATAATACTGGATTGCTTTCTATTCATATAAACCATTCAAGTACCAAAGGATTCATTAATACACTATAATTTGCTTTCAACTAAGTTTGTTAAATATAGAGGGAAAATTTTTTTTGTATAGGAAAATGACTGAAAGTACACTGAAATGTTTATAGCAGATATTTATGGCAAATAAGAGTAATTGTTATTTTTAAATATTGTTTTGTAACTTCTAAAAGTTCTACAAGAATTGTATTTATCAGTCAGTTTGAGCTGGATTATGCTATAATAAAAAACAACCATAATTGTTAATTTTACCTGTCAACTTGGCTACATTATGGTGCCCAGCTGTTTGGTCAAATACTACTCCAGATGTTGCTATGAAGATATTTTGTAGATGTAATTAATATTTGCAATCAGTTGAATCTAAGTAAAGCAGATTATCCTCCATAATGTGGCAGATCTCATCCAATCAATTGAAGTTTCCTGGAGAAGCAAAAACTGAGGTTTCCTGGAGAATATGGAATTCTACCTCACCACTCATATAGAAATCCTGCCTGAGTTTCCACCCTGCTGGCCTGCCATATAGATTTTGACCCAAGACTCTAATATCAACTCTTACCTCAATCTCTATCCTGCCAGCCTGCGCTTCAGATTTTGGACTTGCGAGACACCACAACTGTATGAGCCAATTCCTTAAAATAGTTTTTTTCCATATACATCCTATTGGCTCTGTTTCTTTGGAGAACCCTGACTTATACAACAACCACAAAATCCAAGTGGTGTAAAACCACAAGAATTTATTTCTGCATTCTGCTCTCTGACCACTGTGGGCTATCTATCTAGGAATGCTGCTTCCACGTTGTTGCCATGCTTCTCTGGTAGGTAGGCTGACAAAACAGCTAATACCTATAATTTTCCCAGGCTCTGTGGCAGAGGGAAAACATGGTGTGGCCAAGATCTGCTAGCCCCTTAGAGCTTCAGCCTTGGTAGGTATCACTTCAACTCATATTTCACTGGCAAAAGGAAGTCATCTGGCCACATCCAAGGCCCATAGGAGGAAAGTGCCCTCCAGCCCTTGAACCAAATTGTGAACAGCCCTAATACCTACCACAATGTGTTAATAAAATCAGAAAATTTCTTATACAAGTACATTTAACAAAATTGCCAAATTTGGTTGAACCAGTGGTTTTGTGGAATATGAAGATATTTGAAACTGTATCTCTTAACTACCACTGTGTCTAGTTGTAGGATCCCAAGTGGTTTGACATCAAAATCTTTTGGAAGAATCTCCTTTCCAATACTTCCTTTTTTCTCCTAGGGTTCCCTCAGCAACAGATAGCTAAAGAGAAGGGAGACTTCTTTGGCCTTCCAGCCTTCTGGAACAAAAAGAGGAAGATTTTTTCCATGTCCTCTCTCTTACCATAAGGAAAAGCAGAAGATATAAGAAAAAATAATATAAATGTTGAAACACACCTTATGCTGCAAAGCTAGGATAGGGCCAGAAGGAGTGCTAGGTTGTGCTTCAGGAATGTGTTTTGATTTTCTTCTCCAGGTGTCCTAGGGATGTTCTAAGGAATGAAAAGAGTATAAATGCACGTTCCCAGAAAGAATTGATGTTCCTGTGGATAAATCAAGGCCATTCAATAATTTAAAGAGGAAAAGGAATGGATACAAATATTAAAAACAAAGCAGAGTCAGGGATTTAGAGGCAGTGTTATGGCCTCCAAATAAGGGCACAAAAGAAGCAAAGGGGATCTGATTTGAGCTGACTAGCGCGATTAAAAACCCTGTGTCTGTGGCTTGTTTTTCTCATTCCTAGCTATATGGTATAATGGGTGCTTGAAGTTGGATTAAACTTTTGAGTCTAGTGTGGCTTTGTCAATTAATTTCTAAGATGCTTCCTTTCTAGGTGCTTCTATCCTTGGGCACAGAATTAGCCAGAACTCTTGTTTGCAAGTTGGAAAAATAATTCCCTCAAACTGGGACTTGATTGCTTCACAGAACCAAAAGGTCCAGGGCTATGCCAGCTTCTAGTATGGCTGGAAATAGGGCATGATTTGAGGCTTCGATGGATTTTTTTCCCCCCTTTTTGGTCTCCTTTCCTCTGTGTTGACTTAATTTTCAGCTAGTCTGTTTCCTTGTATCGTGAATATGGCTGACAGCAGTTCCAGACTTGCACCCTAATATCACACTAACTCCAGTGGAAAGAGAGCACACCTTTTCTAACAGTTCTAGAAAAAAGACCTAGAATGGCATCTCAGCTCAACATTAACAGCGATGGGTCACATGCCACTTTAGAATGTAAGCTCTGTGAGAGGAGGGAACTCGCCTGGACATCTCATAGGTGTTCAGTAAAGATCGTCGAGTTAGTTTATTTGATGGTTTCAATCCCTGGAACTAAGGGTGGGATAGCCCAATTCAAACCCCATTACCTGAAAGGAGGGACCTAATGGACTCCTTCATTTCTCCTCTTGGGTATACCCATCAATGGCACTCTTCTGGTGTCTATCACTGCAGAAGGGTTTTCCTTGTTTTTGAAATTCATATGAGTGAAATCATACAGTATAAATATTCTTTCAGTCTGATTTCTTTCTTTCAACGTTTGTCTCTGAGATTCACCTGTGCATATATATGTACATATATGATAACACAAATATAAAATGATATGATATAATACAACTGTGAATATGTATGTGTGATTTTATTGCTGTGTAGTATTTCATTATATGAATATTACACCATGATCCTTTATTCATTTTACTGTTGATGTGTCTGGGATGTTTTCAGTTTCTGGTGATTATGACTAAAGCTGCTGTGAATATTCTTGTTGATGTCTTTTGGTGGATATAAAACTACATTTTTTAGGTATATTCAGGGGAAGAATTGTAGGACCTCCATAGAGCATAGAGAGGTTTAGTTTTAGAAGCTACTGACAAATGTTCTCAAGTGGTTGTACCAATTTATATTCCTGCCTTCAGTGTGTGTGTGTGTGTGTGTGTGTGTGTTCTAGTTGGTCTACATCCTTCCCCAAATCCGGTATTGTCAACCTTTTAAATTTTAGCCATTCTGGAAGGTATGTAGTGCTATCTATTCGTGATTTTAACTTGCTTTCCCTGATGCCTAGCTATTGAGCATCTTTTTATATGTTTATTGGCCATTTGGATATCCTCTTTTATAAAGTACCTGTTTAAGTTATCTTCACTATTTATTTATTTGTTTATTTAATATATTTATTTATTTATTTATGGCTGCGTTGGGTCGTCGTTGCTGCGCGTGGGCTTTTTTTTTAGTTGCAGTGGGGGGCTACTCTTCGTTGTGGTGTGCTGGACTCTCCTTAAGGTGGCTTCTCTTGCTGCGGAGCATGGGGTCTAGGTGTGTGGGCTTCAGTAGTTGTGGCACACGGGCTTAGTTGCTCTGCAGCATGTGGGATCTTCTGGACCTGGACTCAAACCCGTGTCCCCTGCATTGGCAGACAGATTCTTAACCACTGCGCCACCGGGGAAGCCCTATCTTCACATTTTAAATTTGGATTTATCTGTCTTTTTCTTATTAATTTGTAGAAATTAGTTGTATATCCTAGGATATGAGTCTGTTTCAGTTATTTTTTGCTATCTGAAAAACTACCCTAAATCTCAGTGACTTAAAACAAAGTTTTGTTTTGCTCACAATTCTGTGGATGAGGTATTTTATAATCATTTATCTGGGAAGTCTGTACCTGATCCCCAGCTGTGGTGTCTGGGGATGGAGTATTTACTTCCAAGACGGCTTCTTTACTCATCCATCTGAAACCTCTGTCTTCTGATTTTTCCCAGATGGTGATCTGAGGCTGGTGCACTTCTTACATTGCTGCTGTCTTCCTAGAGATAGAAAGCAGAGCTGCCAGGTGTGTTAAGAACATTTACAGAAATTGGCACAGCATCAGTTCTGCCTTATTCTATTGCTCAAAGAGTCATGGGGTTGGGCCAGATTCAGGGAAGTTTGACAAACAGATTCTGACTCTTTACGGAGCAGCAAGGTCATGTGGCAGATGAGCATGTATGACAGGAGATACTGCGGACATCTTTGGAAAATACAAGTCTTTTCAGGAAAGGCTTTTTGAATAAAAATTAAAACATGTCTTATTGCATGTGACCAAATCAGTAAATTGTTTAACTATATATCATTATAACACTTGAAAGTTACATATTTTGAGCCTAATCACTCATACTTGGTCCTCACTGGCTATTTCCTTTCTTCTTCCATTCCTTCCTCCCTCCCTTCCTTACTTCCTCTCTTCCTTCCTTCCTTCCTTCCTTCCTTCCTTCTTTCCCTCCTTCCTCTGTTCTGGCTGCTATAACAGAATACCATAGACTGAGTAGTTTATAAATAATAAAAATTTATTTCTCATAGTTCAGAAGCTGAAAAGTCCAAGATCAAGGTGCCAGCAGATTCAGTGGCTGGTGAGGGCCTGCTTCTTGGTTTATAGACAGCTGTATTTTTGCTGTGTCCTCACATGGAAGAAAAGGTGAGGGAGTTCTCTGGGCTCTCTTTGATAAGGACACTAGCCCCATTCATTGGGGCTCCACCCCTCACCTTGATGACCTAATCGTCTTTCAAAGGCTCCACCTCCCAATACCATCACATTGAGGGTTAGGATTTCAATATATGAACGTTGGTGGGACATAAATATTCAGTACAATGCTTTTTCTTTTCTTTCTTTGCTTGTTTCCACTGTCCAACTTCTAAAACTCTTACGTACAATTTTTGATAAACTTTCTTGGGAAAATCCAGAAGCCTAGGGCTAATTGAAAATAAGCACGGCCTCATCATCATTCCCAACCTCAAGCAGCACATCTTTTTCTCAAAAAAAAAAACAGAGAACGGCTCACAGCCTACATCTACTTTTTAAAGGAATTTTAATCTTTCTTATTCATCTGAGTCATTGCACAACTCCCTTGTTAATTTTGAAATTTTCATGGTTCATTTGGAGGGTAGAAGGTACAAGTAGCTATATAGTCATGGTCTAATTCCAAACTTAAGACTTTTTGGTTGTTATTTACTTTTGAAACTAATACTAAATGCTACCATATGTATTAGAAAAAATGATTTCAATTTCAATATCAATATCAAAATTCATAATTTAGAATAATAGATTGAGGGGAAAATGTCAAGATTTGTATTAGTTTTTAAAGTTTTTCAGATATACATCATCTCATTAAATGTCATAAAAACCCCATGAGGTTGGCATTATTATTATTCTCTTTCATATAAGGAAACAGAATGAATGACGGTCATTAACTGGATTCAAGTCACACAGCTAGTAGATGACTATTTAGGAAAACAACATTTCTGACCCCTTACCTTTTTCACTACACTAAATATTCTGCATTAAAATACAATATGAAACTGCCACTACAATGACAGGAAACTCCATTCTTTTCAGTAAAAATGTGTGATGGAAATGCACATTTGATGACAATAATGACAATAAAACATTAGGTTCTCTATCATATTCAGTAAGAATTATAATTCAAAGTGTTAATTCTGCAACCCTGAATGTTCCTTAGTCATCAAATAAATATTTAATTATTACCTGATTAAACCAGAAGCCTTAATTGAAAATTACAATGTGTCAAGTCCTATGGTCGGCCCTATGAGAACTCAAACGCATCAACCACATTGTCCCTGCCTTCAAAACACATAAATCTAATTAGGGAGACCAGAATGTCTGCTCAAAACGATTAAATAATATTTATGTGGCTTCGGTTGAGTGGGGACATGAGGTCAACCATTTTGCAGATCATCAAAATGTGGGCAATAGTGAGACTCAGGATAAGAAATGTCTTATCAGTGCTGGACCCATAAATGTTCAAATGTGTCTATGAAAACAATTAATAGTATTGATAACCTTCCAAGACTGACCCGACTGCCCACTTGGTCACTAAATGAGGATAACCGATTTGATGTCTAGAAGAAGACACAAATTGGAAAGAAGGCCAGTCCTTCCTTTTTAGAGACTGAGAAGTAGAGACAATCTTTATGAAAGGGTGGTGATAAGCATGTTTTCAGGAAAACCTGGGTTAAGGGAAAACCTGGGTTTGATTGGGCATTGAGTTTGCAATGGGTAAAAACTTCATTTAGAGTAAAAAGAGTATTCTCTCCTTCTCCATGGGATGGGGGGGGGGTGGTTCTCTAGGATATGCTTCTCAAATCCATAAGTGAATGAAATGCTGCTGGAGATCTTGTTTAAAGAAAGATTCAGATTCAGTAGATCTGGTGTGGGACCTGAGATTTTGAACTTTTAAAAATTTCCAGTTGCTGTTGGTCCATTCACCACACGTTGAGGAGCAAGAACCTAGGGCACAAAAAAGAAACATATGAGGGAAAAGGTTCAGGAAATTCAGGTGAGGAAGCAGGTGTAGGTTGTTTTGGAAAGTGGGCACAGAGAGACATGTAGCTGTGCGAGTTTCGTGTGGAATGAAGCATCCAGGTGGGAGGTAAGATAGAGAGTATAAGGAAGAGCAGAGGTGGATTAGCTGTGAATCTAATGATGTTCAGCTTTGGGGACTCTCACTTAATAAAGCTGACATAGTAAGACATTTTTAAGCATCATTGCTTAAGGCTGCTATCTCTTTCCATTCTCACGTCCACTCTGTTTCTTGTCTGGTGATGCCAGTGTGACTCTGGGTATTTTGGGGATCTAACTAAAGGGAAATTGAGTCAAGGATACATTTAGTGGCCGCAGTCACCTCTGTGTATACTTAAGTTACTGCTCACCATCTCAGTGTAGCAGTGACTTGAAGGAATAATCCTAACTCCCAGGATACCAACTCACGCAGTGGTGAGGCTAAATGGTGCAGGTGCCATGTGATGATACGAACTTTCCTAATGCACCTGGGCAATGGAAGACTGGAGGTAGTGGAGGAGAAACAAGCTTAGAAATGAATGGAACCAGAATCTAGTCTGAGGAAATTTTTTAAATTGTCAACTATAATATTTAATGCTGCATAGTCAGCTCTTAATAACATCTAATTCAATTGAAGTTCTCTCCTATTGGGAATGTTTTCAATAATGTAGCATATAAAATTATTAATGCCTCATACAATGAAATTATTTTTCATAGTGTACTGTATGCAATCAATAGAAATTATCCTGATACTGAAAAGTATATTGTGACAATTTTTTCTCATTACATTTAAAGCAGTAATTTATTAAGAAGAGATACATTTTGAATATAAGTAATGAATAGGCTATAATTTTGATAAATAATTAAATTAACAAACTGGAATGAATCATATGAATTCATTAGAAAAAGAAGTGGATATCCATTATTTTGAAATGAAATACTAACATGGACAAAAACAACATAAAACTTACACTACAACAGTACAGTGGAAACATCTAGAACAAACTGGTTAAAGATTATCGTTAATTAAAAAGTTTTAATGCCATTTACTGACTAAGAAAATTTGAACTTCCACAAAATTTGAGAGTGCACATGTGAAAAAATATATGTTTTTTTCCCAAATTTGACAGTCATCTTAAACATTTACATGAAATTAGCAATAACTGTTTGGAAACTGAAAGAAACTTCTCTGAAATATCAATAATAATAAAAAACACACAGACAAGTTTTGATCCACAATGAGAGAAGAAAGTTTGGCTTATCTTTCTATTCTCTCTCCAGAAAATTATATCACAAAATTATCATATTGTTTGTCATATTATTATTTTATTATTGTCATATGAAGAGGCATTCAAAGCGTATGCAGGCCAAGAACTACAAGACAAAATATAAAGATACATCAGGCAGGTAACAAAAATCTTATAGTTCTGGAGTTTTTGATATTTATGATATACACCAGCTTTGTAATTTATTTTGATTTCTTTTCTCGTCTAAATAAATAATCTGGTCCTCGGTTGGGGAGAGAGACCAGAGGTGCTGGGGGATTCTTTCACATGTAACAGTGGGGAGGGATAAAACATGGAAGGACAGATCCTCTGAGAAGCAAAGCAGGGGTGAGCAGGGCTATGCTCCCATAGTGATGTTTGGATACACACAGAGGCACATATGCTCCCACAGGCACACTAAACCTCAAGGTTCTAAATGAAATATCTACAGGTAGTGCTCAGATTCTCTATTCTTGAGTTTTAATACTTTGGGAGACAATAACTGAACAGTTCAGAGCTTACTTTTTAGGTCATAGTTGTGGGATCCTAATTGAGTTCTTACATGGGTCCTCGGACAAACTGATTAGCTTTGTAAGGCATCATTTTCCATATTGGTAAAATAGGGATCATAGTGTGGTTTACACGTCTTCTTGGCTCTCATCGTATTATCTGGGATGCTTGGTATAATCACTCAGTTGTCTCCCATGGGAAAAGAAACAGAGAAGGTCCTGGGAGAAGTATGAAAGTTCAAAGGCAAGTAGTCTCCCTTTATCTTAGTAATATCTTAGGAAGATTTGCAGTAGGCAGACTTGAAAAAGCAAAAAAAACCAAAAAAGTATGTTTGTGTTAAAATTAAATACAGACCCAGGGCTATCAGGTTGAAAACTAGGGGTAACTTTTGAGAAAATAACTCAAAATAATGTAAAATTTTGGGACACTAGCACTAATTATAAATCAGCCATAAATTTACTAGGTAGAATGTGAAAATTAATTATTATATGATTTTTTTTTTGTCTTTTGAACATGTATTATCTCTACCTATATAGATAGTTTGGACTTTGATTTAAGGTAGGCTTGATCTTGAATTGTAACTCTATTACTCCTAGGCTTCTGTGGTTGATAGGTGATGCACAGATGTGCTTCCCATTTTCTAGAAGCTGGCAGTGGTATCAATATCTGTAAGTGAACGCTTTCTATTCCAGGCACTGTGCTAAGGGCTTGTGATATTATCTCATTTAATAATTATAATAACCCTATTTGGTTGACTCTGCTATTATCACTATTTTATAGATAAGGCATTTAAGGCACAGAAAAGCCAGAAACTTGCCCAAGGTTAAAAAATAACTAGCAGGTGAAAGTTAGGATTTGACTGCAGAAATTCTGATTCCAGAGCACATACTATAGATCATCTAAAATGGTCACCATTTTAGACTTGGCGGGAAAGAAAGAATATGAAGAAAACAATGTAAGAAAAGCAAGAAGACATATTATGCAGCACCTTTTGGCCTCATCCTTAAAACTCTTCATTTGTTGCAAAGGCAGAAAAGACCACTGAAGCCTGGTCTGAACTGGGGACGGCTTCATGAAGGAAGTGACTCAAACTGATGGCTGCAGGAAGAACCAGCATTTAGGTAACCAATTAAAACAACCACATAACATGATGTGTTACCACTTGTGGAGCCAGACCTCAGAGGTGAAAAGAAACAAAACCTTGCCCTAGCAAATATTTTGACCCAAGTTAGAGAAAACCAGTAGAAGTAAGCCCAAACAAGACGCTGAAGTTTCCTCCTGCCTTAAAAGAAATGGAATGTCCTGATTCAAGTCATAAATCTTGCTAGTGAATCTCTCAAGAGTATTAGCAATAGATTATTGCATGTGCATATTTAAGGGACAAATGACTATTTCTCCCTCAATAGAAAGTCATTTCAAAATCATACAGTAAGCAACAGAAGAATCTGAGTCAGTTTGTGCCAAATCAAACTTCAAGGACTGTCTCTGCAAAGTTTACCTGGATTTTCCCTGGCAGAAAATCTGTTATTGAAATATGTGGGCCTGGTTGTACAAGAAGGAGTTAGACCAGTTCTGGGGAAATCATGACTCATGGTAATTCGGTCCTCATGTGATCTTGGCAGAGATCAAGAACGACTTTACAACAGCTGGGGAATCTGCAGGGGATACCTCTGTGAATGGTCGATGATGAACGGCCGACGGGACCATGGGGCTTTGATTTAGTTGAAAGGGTTCTAACTGACATAGTATACCTGTGAATATGGCTCTGTATTTTGGGGAATAGCAACAAATGTTTTTCATTCTTTGGTCCCAGAACATCTAGTTATATTTATTGAGTGGATAACTGAAACAAGATGACCCTGGCATCTCAAAGCATTGTTGAATTTCTGAGATTTTTTTTTTCAAATCACAGGGCCAAACCATCACTTCGTTTTGAGCTCCTAATGAGCTGAGGATAATATTTAGCCTGACATTGATCTTTAAGTATAAAAGCTTAAATTATCTGAGTTCATGTTAACTCTGCAGTCATGCCAAGAGCTGCCAACTTCTTGAGATACCTTAGGCTCCAATGAGGAGTAATTTCGGTAGCACAGTGGCACTAGGGATGAATGGTTTTGCTTTTTAACTACATGATTGGCTCCTAAGTCTAAAATTTAGAATATAGAATTGTTATTCGTATACGTCTGGCTAGTGATAACTTCATAAAAGTGTGGTCCTTGACTCACAGAATTTTGGGACCTTAGAATTTCAAGTCCAATTTTTTCCATTGCTATTTCTCTCTACCTAGGGTGATAGTTGAAATATTTAACAATTAGGATGGCTAGACACTGACCAATGAGAAACAAAAAAGCATTTGTTTGTTGAATGACAACACTACCTATTTCATAAAGGTAAGGGCAGATTAAATGAGGAAGCATTTGTAGTATCTAGATAGTAGGTACTCAGTATATACACAATACATATTTATTAATTTATTTGATTTCATCATATCACTGTATTCTTTCTCAATGTGTATTCCTATCTATTGCTGAATTTTCAGTAGATTCTCTCCCTCCCTCTGTCTCTCTCTCTTTGGGGGGATTTCAATAAACTGGTTTATGGTTTCAATAAACTGACATACAGGGCCTTCCTTGGTGGCACAGTGGTTAAGAATCCACCTGCCAATGCAGGGGACACGGGTTCGAGCCCTGGTCCAGGAACATCTCACATGCTGTGGAGCAACTAAGCCCGTGTGCCACAACTACTGAGCCTGCAAGCCACAACTACTGAAGCCTGCACACTCTAGGGCCTGTGCTCTGCAACGAGAGAAGCCACCGCAATGAGAAGTCCGCACAACGCAATGAAGAGTAGCCCCCACTAGCTGCAACTAGGGAAAGCCCTTGTGCAGCAACGAAGACACAACGCAGCCAAAAATAAAAATAAATAAAATAAATAATTTAAAAAAAACACCTGACATCCATTTGTTTAAGCTGCTACCTGTAAATACCTATAGCATAGATTTTATCACTCAGTCAACTAACGTTAAACTCTTACTCTTGGCTCTAGCATTTTCTAGACTTTGTGAAAAATAAAATAATTAGATATAGTGATGCCCAAAGTAAAACTTACATGTATAGTTGGTGTAACACTTTCTAAACTATGTACTGCAGAATATTAGTGGGTTTTCAAGGTGTTCATGGGCCAATAAATTGAAGATACTCTGGTTAAACATTTTTTTAAAATTATAGGACTTCACTGACCTTTTAATATCTCATGACTGCTGTGAAAATTTAAAGGCAACCATAAAATTATATCATGCAGTGTTTCTCAAACTGATGTGACCTTGGGACACTTATTTTTATTAGAATACTTACTCACATTTATTAGGACACTAGTATTCCACAGAACTGATTCTGCGAAATGATTTAAGGGCTGAGAATCAAAAACACCTGGGCACTCATCATTTGTCTGCCACCAAGCAACTATATGAAATTAGGCAAGTTGCTTAAACTTTTCTGTGCCTCTATTTTCCCAACTTTTAAATGGTAGTAATAAGACCAATACCACCATCATCTAACTACCATATAGAAAAGGAAGTAGGAAGACAAATGTGAAAGTAATTTTGAAAAGTCTCATCTGTATACAATTGCATACCCTCGTAAGTCAACTAGAAGAAAATAATGAAAGACAATTTATAGAATCATACTGGAAACTACTTAATTGTGTGATACTGTTGGATCATTTCCTGTGATGATCATGAATATCTTACAAACATTGCTTTTCATTAAAAATTGAAAACAATAGCTATAAATTGTCAATCAAGGATAATAATGATTCTAAATTTATCAAAGTCTGAATACAAATGACTCTGTTTTCTGCACTATTACTCTAACAACTTGATAGAAAGCCCTCGGAAGCAGATGGCTCATAGTTGCTAAATAGTTTCACATGAAATTGTACTCATGAAGAAACAAGCAGCATGATGTAATTTTTGGACTGTCTTCATAAAACAAAGTTAATGTGTTTCACTTAATTCCCAATACATGTTCAATTATAGGATTTTTTTCTATCAAAAGATATGTAATAGTTTAAAAAATTCTTTTTAGAATCATCAAATAAGACCAAAATAATTATGCATCAGTCCTTTGATATGTATGTGGAAACATGTATTGGACAAACAGTTTCAGGAGAACAGAAATTTCTCTTTTGGTATGTCACAGGGAAAGTGGTTATCTTTGTTTTCATGGGTTGAATGATTCCCAAAGACATTACTGGTGTTTTGACTTGGGTTTTTAATTGTCTTTGTGGTTTTCATAGACTGCTGTCACAGCCAACAAGGAAAACCAGTATAAGGATGGTGTACTGTCCCCCAAAAAGTGCAAAAAAGGAAAGGACACAAAGAAGGCTAATGGGAAGGGTCAGGGATACTCAGTGACTAAAATGAACGTGATGAGAGTTGGCAATTCAGCCTTGTCCTTCTCTGTGCTACAAAAGGCAATGTTAGTCTGTGAGAAGAAGTCAGAATGCTGCATTCAGGTTTAAGATGTGTTAGATAAGAACCTTTGCTTTCTCACTTTCAAGCTGTATGATTTGGGGGCAAGTTACATGGTGCTTAAACCCTAGTTTTCTCTCCTGTATTATGGGGATATTATTATTTACCTCAGAGGTTGAAAGAAGTGTTCAATAAAAAAACCAAATCTATAACAGTGACTGGTGTACAGTAGGCACTCAATATGCATTTCAGAACATGAGTTGTGAAGAGAAACCCTTTCACCAATTGATGGTAGCAATATTCCCATTATTTCTAACAGTCACTTTATATGTACCATTTTAATGAGAAACCAGCCCCTTTGAAGTCCCTGGGAACAACAGAAAAAGAATATAGGAGAGCAGTGCTTACTATGGATACTCCAAACACTTCCCTTGCACATATGGGACCTTCAGATTGGATCTGGAAACTCTCTGTGAGGTTCTACCTTTGGAGACCACCCAGAAGCTCCAGCTGGAGCACACTGTGGCTCATTTTCCCTGGATTAGGAGCCAAGAGGAACCGATTACACATCTGCTCTGCTCTCTGTCCTGAATACCCAGTCTCTTTATAGTATAGTTCTAAGAAATGGACCCAAAGTCTGAGCCACATGTCTTGAAGATTATCTTTGTGAGCTTTCTCCTGACTCTAGTCAGGGATTCCTGGCCCTCTTAATTGTATCTGAATCACTTTCTTAAATTCTGTTTACAAGCAATGTCTCCTGAAATATTTTTCATTAAATTGACCAACCCAGAAATTAATGTGTGCTTTCATGGTGTGAAAAGAATTCTCCAAATCTTTGCTATTTGACACATTAAAGATTCTACCCTTTGACACAGGTTTGTATTCAGTAAACTGCTATTCCACTGGTTTATTGAAGACAGTAACACCTCAGAGATAACAACAGTCAGATGGTAGTCTCATGCAATGATTCACAGACGACTATGAAGTGCTACAGATCTGAGTTCAAACTGCAGATTCACTAGTTACTATTTCTATGATACTGAACAAGACACTTGACTTCTCTCAATGTCACTTTTCTTTTTTTTAAGTTTTTGGCTGCACCCCATGGCATGTGGGATCTTAGTTCCCTGACCAGGGATCGAACCCATGCCTCCTGCATTGGAAGGCAGAGTCTTAACCACTGGACCATCGGGGAAGTCCCAATGTCACTTTCCTAATCAATAACATGAAGATAATAGTGTCTGTCATAGGACTGTTGTGAAATTTAAATGAGAAAATACATAGAGAGTGTAAAGCATAATGCCTTGGTCATAGTTAGTCTTCAATCCCTGTTACCTATTCTTATAATAATTATATTTTTATTTGCCTGTCACATCAGTAAAACAAAGGATGTTGCAGCCACCAAGCCATCACATTACAGCCGCCCAGGCAGTGAACCCTGAAAGAACTCAGGATGGAGACAAACAAGCTGCTCACTGCCAAGCCTTCAGCCACTGCAGTCACTGCCAACTGTGCACCTTGAGGGGATTCAGGATGGAGAGAAGCAGGATATGGCCCCAGAGAGCTGAGGTGCATTTCAAAGGAATGATTTCAGTGAACCCAGTCTCTTGCATCTTCCCACACATAGAAAAGCACTAAATTCCTTAACTTGAGGTATCTGGTTTTCTTTAATTAACAGTAACCTTTGATGTTCAGACTACCTGGTCTTTGTTGCAAAAACTCCTGTATTTACTAGATCCCCCCACCCCCACCCCTTGCCTCTTTGGAGCAGTCTCTCAGAGTTATCTGAGATGCTATGTCCCAGGCTTGAAGTCCTCAGAATGTCCACCGAATAAAACATAATTCTCAAAAAGAAAATTATATTTTTATTAAAAATAAAACATAGGGAGATAGTCAAATGTAACGTTGCTTTTTGATAAATTGAATTAGGGAAAGAAGAAGGTGCAGTTTAAACTAGAAAGCAACTAATGAAGAATTTATTTTGGGAAAACAGATTCAGTTTTGGAAAAGAATTCAGAAGATGCAAATTAGTATATAATGGGAAGTAGCCAGCTATTTCCCCAAAGAGTTTTCTACTTTTCCTTTGTATCGTCAATATATAAAAAAAAAATTTCTAAGTAGAGGATAGTTCTTTAACTCAGCTACTAGATGTATTTTGCTAACCAAATTATATCAAAGATAGTTTAGATTTGCATTTTGTTGTAGTTTTTAGGTTAAGAATGACTTCAGTGACTTTTTAGAATCCTTTTTTCTTGCATTTATGTACAAGATTTTTAAAAAATTATTTGTTATTTCTCATGACTAAAGAAAATTATACTTTCTACTGGTGAAATGTGGGAAGTGAAATGAGGTGGCTATTTTCTAGATTTATTGAATTTGTTAACATAATCAGAAAATCTTTAACTCAGTTTCTTATTTAGTAGATTTCTTTCAAAATATGAGGAGTCTGAAGTTAAATTTTGGTCTAGTGCTAAACTGAAAATACCTGTTAGTGCAGCTGAAATGCCACTTTTATAAACTTTTGTTCTTTATTGCAACTGAAAATGACAAATTCAATAAAACTTGTTAGATTCTCTCATAGTTTCTTTCTTCAAACCCCACCATTATTTAACTAAATGTAAAAGTTCATAAATAACAATATAATACTTTCAAGTTTTCCATGGTTAAGCTACACTGTAGATACATGATCCCATAATCACAATTCCTGAATCTCTAATTATATAATGGCTATGGTTAGTGGAATGGATACTAAAACAATTTTTTACAATACAGTTTAGAAATAGAATGATTTCATAGATATTTAGTGTTGCAATATATCCAAGGATAAAGAAAGCAATTTGGATATTATGTACTGAAAATAAGACCTTATCTAATATATTCGGATTACTGGAAATTAATTTTTCTGTACCTAATTTGCTTTAATCTTCCAGTTTGCTGTATTTAGATACAGAGACAATTAAGTTTCTAATTTTGCTGAAACTGCTCTTGTGTGACAATCACAGTCACCTCAGACCAACTTAGACCAATGTTAAATCCATAGGCTTTAGTTTAGCTTTGTTTTAATTAATTAATTTATTTATTTATTTTTGGCTGCGTCGGGTCTTCATTGCTGTGCACGGTCTTTCTCTAGTTGTGGCGAGCGGGGGCTACTCTTCGTTGCGGTGCGTGGGTTTTTCATTGTGGTGGCTTCTCTTGTTGTGGAGCACGGGCTCTAGGCGCACGAGCTTCAGTAGTTGTGGCATGTGGGCTCAGTAGTTGTGGCTCGCTGGCTCTCGAGAACAGGCTCAGTAGTTGTGGCATGCGAGCTCAGTTGCTCCGTGGCATGTGGGATCTTCCTGGACCAGGGCTCGAACCCGTGTCCCCTGCTTTGGCAGGCGGTTTCTTAACCACTTCACCACAAATACAGTAAATCTAATTAACAAATTAGTCTCAGGGAAGATAAGCATATTTAAAATAGATACGTATTTTCCAGACCAATCAGAATGTTTTCCATCTAAGGACTATTGAAAAATATTTTGAAGGCTCATTTCCAAACATCTGTAACGTGTTTTTTGTTAAAATCTCCTAATTCTCTATGGCTATTCTCTATATTTTACAATCTTGTAAGAAATCCCTAATTTAGCAGCAGGATATTACTGGAGGTCATTTTTTTAGGGGAGCCAAAGACCTGCATTTTAAACCCAGTCTGGCACACACTCTCTCATTGACCCTGGGCAATATGACAAGTCTCTCTGGAACTTGGTTTCTTCAACCGTGAAATTAAAGACATAGTCTATAATCTCCTGTTTAGGGTACCAGTATTCATTAATAGGGCTCCAAAAATAAAGGCCTTATTTGGATCTGTTTTTTTCCCATGGATGAAATAGATGATTAATTATTTAGTTCACAGAAAGGACTCTGGGACAAACAGTATTTCTCCTTATAGTCTTAGGGACTAAAAGTTCCGTAAGGACATCAGCTGATCAAAGCATATCATTTTCTGAAAGGATTCATTAGTTAATTAGAATTTTAGCAGGTGTGAGTTCTCTGATTAAGCTATCTCCTCTCTTTGTCCCCTAGGATGAGTTTGGGACCCTGAAATCCCCAATATATTTTGATGGTAAATAGAGACTCAGGATATGAGGCATTGACAGGCTGGTGACAGGCCTAGTGATGTTTGGGGAAATGGAATTTAATAAGAAATGTTATTGAAAAGAAGTGGAAATGGCAAGATAATCCAGTTCTTTCAAAATTTTGCATGCTACTAACTCTTTTCCAATCTAGGAGAAAAGTCAGCAAGGGTGCATGGTACTTTTGAGGGAAAGCCTCTGAGCAGATCAGATTAAGAAAAGTGAACTAGGAATTTTGCAAACACTAAGCTTATCTCAGCGACCTTCAAAGCAAGAAAGTTACACTTAACCTTAATTAGGTAAATTATTTGTCTCCAAAATAAAGTCACATCATTCTGTCCCTGTTTTCTATTTTCAGCCCGAGTTAATATATCTCTTTGAACTCTCTTGAATACATTTTATTTTCAAATTGCATGAAATTGTGTTGAAGAAACTTCCCACTACATGCTTTCTTCCAACTGGCTTCCTTGTAAAACAAACAGCCTATTTTACCTTAAATGACTGTAATAGTAAATGCCTGGTTGACTTTGAAGTCCAGCCGGGTTGTATGAGAAGGTAGCAATTATCCTCCAACTGAAAAGGGGTCTTACTGTTTTCTTTTCTTAACCCTCCATGGACATAGTATTTATGAACCATTGATAGAAATCTCAAGATTATTTTCAATCTTTCTTGCTTTGCCAAACATATTCACATTATAGTATTAACCAGGCATTCTGGAATCAGGGAACTCATTAAACTTTTAGGATTTAATTCTCTCCATTTATATTTTCATTTCCTAGCCATCATCTACGACTAATTTCTAAATTCACCTATAAACCAGACTGGAAAGCAAACTAAAAACTGGAGTTTCTGTTCACTGGAAAAGTTTTCCCAAGAAAATATGACTTGCCTTTAATTACTCCAGCATTGCTATTATTTAACTTTTATTGGGGGAAAAAAATCTCAGTAAGGTAAAATCCCATCATCACCCAAAAGCTGTTTTGCTTAAATACAAGTGTCAAGGTTAAATAGGTCTATTATAGTTTATTGGCTTTCCTTAATGGTTGATTTGAGTAATTCAGCAAGGACTATTTGCCCTAAATTACATTATATACGAAGTTTCTAAAATTTACCAGTTGGTTATATTCTAAGTTTCTTTTTACACATACAACAAACTCAACTAGTAATTTACACTAGAGAAAATGAATAGTAATAGACTGTTAAAGCTAAGAATAACATCCAACTGTTTAAAGGATAAAATTTTATAGAAAGCAATTTATATTAAGTTTATAAAAGGCAATTTAAAAACTCTATTATAAAATAATTCCATTTTTGTAAATAACATACATACAAAACATTTGAATAATAAGATTAGAGTGGTTTTAATTTTGGTTTTGTATTCTAAAATGTCCGCATTACAAATGCATCAGTTTTGTAGTAAAATAATTTAAATTTTCTTTTAAAACCTAAGTAAGGTCATTACAATTGTTGTGAATTTTTTCATCTATTTCATATTTCGTTATATATAGTATAGTCTTAAATAAATTAAGCAAATAGATCAAGGAGCAAAAATAGTAATTTATACATATAAACCAAAATAGTATTTATTATTTCTGTAACTTCCTAAAATGCACCATTGCATTTATTTCTCTATATTTTTTTCTTACACTTTAAACATTTCAAATTCTTCACACGTATGTTTGACATCAATACCTTTATCACCACCAGGAAAGGCTAAATGATCAACAGTGCTGGTCTTTTGACTATGTGAATGATGTTTCCCCTTAGACTTTTATTTAGATGAATTAAGTTGTAGCTCTACATAAGTTTGGCCAAATGTTTTCCCCACTGATCATGATCAAGATGGCTATCCCCACAGGTATGTGTCATAGGGAAACAATCTTCTCAGAACAGATCTTTCTTCTACTGATGAAGCTTTAATCAAGTCATTGTCATTTCATGTACTTGTATCTCATGAAATTCTTGTGTCAACTAACTTGGGTTTCATACTTCTTTTCAAAAGAGTGTTGCATTTGAATTTCAATGAAAATTTACTCCTTTTTTTAAAAAAAAAAACATGTTTTATTTGGAAATTATTTCAAACTTGTAGAAATGTTTCAAGAATAAAAATAGTACCTTGAATATACAAATGCCCTTTACCTAAATTCACCTATGTTAACATTTTGCCCCATTTGCTTTATCATTTTCTCTCTCTTTTCCCCCATATGAGCCTAGGTTGCATGTGTCATGTCCATTTACTCTTACATACTTTAGTGTATATATCATAAGGATAAAAATAATCCCTTACATAGCCACAGGATAGTTATCAACTTCAGTAAATTTAACTTTGATATACTGCTTTTTTATCTATAGTATGAATTTCAATTTTGTTAATTAGCTCAAAAATGATCTTCATACACACTGATTTATGGTATCTCAATGTTAGGACACTGACCCTCATTCATTGAGGAAAATTATCATAAATACAATCAGACGAAACTTTTCATGATATCTACAATGAAGATGTTGTCCACTGTATTTTAAGGTGTTTCCTTTATGAGAATCCATAGCAGAAACTTGAGTCGAGTCTTACCACCAGAAATAGATGTGTGCCTCTTGAATACCCATGGTCATTGAGCATGCTTTCATGTTTACCTCGGCTATCAAGAAATCTAAAGCCAGAATTAGGTGGCAATTCTTCAAGAATGCATGGTGGGGGGGCAAAGTCAAGATGGCCTACTAGAAGGAAGCAGAATTCGCATCTCCTCATGACTATGTCACCTACCAGGCACTGGTGGGGGACCATGGACAAGGGGATGGGAGGAACCCCCAGTGACTGGGTAGGATGTGGGGCGTGGAGGGAGTGAAGGGGAGGAGAAGTGGAGGCGGGAAAGGACTGGCACCCCTGAGGGGAGGCTGAGGGAAGGGAAAGGATCCCACACCCAAAGGGGGAACTCAGGGAACCATTGGGAGGGCAGAGAATCAAAAGGGAGTGTGGCCAGGTTTCCCCTGCCCACCTGGACCCCCAGGAACCTGTTGAGATCCCGGGCCTGACCCTCTGCCCACCTAGGTCCCTCCAGCTGCGCGGGTCCTGAGGGAGTGCGAGGGAGGGAAGGGGGAGCAAAAGTAAAAGCCAGACCTCCAGAACAGGCACCCCTGAGGGGGGGTGGCTAAGGGAGGGAAGGAGTTCCTACTCTCAGTGGGACACACCCACAGTTAGGGGTCCAATGGCAACAGGGGAGACCCTGGGGGAGATGGTGGGGGAGTGGTGGGGAGGAACGTAAGGGAAAAAGGCCAGTGCTTTTCCTCTCCACTTAGGCACCAGGGAGCCTGCTGGGCTCTTGGGCCTAACCCTCTGCCCTTGGAGCCTCCGTCCTGTTGTGCAGAGCCCAAGCCCCACCCCTATACCCCACCCAGAGCCCTACCTCTACATTCGGAGACCCCCTCTGTGACCCCCTCCAATAAAATGGGCCTAAACCCCACCCACACACCCTCACTCAGGGCCCTACCTCCAGTCACTGGAACTCCACATTCCAGAGGCCCTCCTTTCGATGTGCTGCCTTTCCCCTTCCACGCAGGTCCTAAGCAGAGGCTGTGCCCCATGCTCGAATGTCACCCCCCACCCAAATAGCCAAAACAATCTTGAGAATGAAAAACGGACTGGAGGAATCAGGCTCCTGGACTTCAGACTATACTAAAACATTACAGTAATCAAGACAGTATGGTACTGGCACAAAAACAGAAATATAGATCAATGGAACAGGATAGAAAGCCCAGAGATAAACCCACACACACAAGGTCACCTTATCTTTGATAAAGGAGGCAAGAATATACAATGGAGAAAAGACAGCCTCTTCAATAAGTGGTGCTGGGAAAACTGGACAGCTACATGTAAAAGAATGAAATTAGAACACTCCCTAACACCATACACAAAAATAAACTCAAAATGGATTAAAGACCTAAATGTAAGGCCAGACACCATCAAACTCTTAGAGGAAAACATAGGCAGAACACGCTATGACATAAATCACAGCAAGATTCTTTTTGACCCACCTCCTAGAGAAATGGGAAAAAAATAAACAAATGGGACCTAATGAAACTTAAAAGCTTTTGCACAGCAAAGGAAACCATAAACAAGATGAAAAGACAATCCTCAGAAAGGGAGAAAATATTTATAAATGAAGCAACTGACAAAGGATTAATCTCCAAAATTTACAAGCAGCTCATGCAGCTCAATATCAAAAAAAACCAACAATGCAATCCAAAAATTGGGCAGAAGACCTTAATAGACATTTCTCCTAAGAAGATATACAGATTGCCAACAAACACATGAAAGGATGCTCAACATCACTAATCATTAGAGAAATGCAAATCAAAACTACAATGAGTTGTCACCTCACACCAGTCAGAATGTCCATCATCAAAATATCTACAAACAATGAATGCTGGAGAGGGTGTGGAGAAAAGGGAACCCTCTTACACTATTGGTGGGAATGTAAATTGATTCAGCCACTATGGAGAACAGTATGGAGGCTCCTTAAAAAACTAAAAATAGAACTACCAAACGATCCAGCAATCCCATTATTGGGCATATACCCTGAGAAAACCATAATTCAAAAAGAGTCACATGCCACAATGTTCACTGCAGCTCTATTTGCATTAGCCAGGACATGGAAGCAACCTAAGTGTTCATCGACAGATGAATGGATAGAGAAGATGTGGCACATATATACAATGGAATATTACTCAGCCATAAAAAGAGATGAAATTGAATTATTTGTAGTGAAGTGGTTGGGCCTGGAGACCATCATACAGAATGAAATAAGTCAAAAAGAGAAAAACAAATACCGTATGCTAACACATATATATGGAATCTAAAAAAAAAACCAAAATGGTTCTGATGAACCTAGGGGCAGGACAGGAATAAAGATGCAGATGTAGAAAATGGACTTGAGGACACGGGGAGGGGGAAGAGTAAGCTGGGACAAAGTAAGAAAGTGGCATGGACATATATACACTACCAAATGTAAAATAGATAGTGGGAAGCAGCTGCATAGCACAGGGAGATCAGCTTGGTGCTTTGTGTCCACCTAGAGGGGTGGGATAGGGAGGGTAGGAGGGGGACACAAGAGGGAGGAGATATGGAGATATATGTACATGTTTAGCTGATTCACTTTGTTATACAGCGGCAACTAACACACCATTGTAAGGCAATTATATTCCAATAAAGATGTTAAAAATAAAAGAAAAGAAAAAAGTAAAATAAAAGAAAAGAAAGAAAAAAAAGCCTGCTTTAATTCCTTCCAGATCAAAGGCCAGGTATAAATAACCAAATAAATGGAATGAACACATATATACATTCATACATACATCCATAATGGACAAAAAAATCATATATATCTATATAGATATAGGTATAGATATAGATATAGATATATAATGTTGTAATTAAAGACAAATAAAATGCCTCTAACCATATGTTTGTTGGTAGCATCTCCTCACATGCCCCTTTTTCTCACCCAGCTTCTTATATTTTCATCAGAGAATCAGGCACTGAAATCACATCCTCTCAGAAGGCTATCCCTCTGATCCTCTTACCAATCTCAGAATTCCTAGCAATCTATGCAGAGTCTAATCATGGCAAAGCATGGTAGATCATTGCCAACTTCACCAAGACACGTACAGGTGACACTTAGAAGTAAAGACATATCAAATACCCTGGACAGCTTGAGAGTAAAGAAGGTTTTGTAGCTTTCATGCTGCTAGATTTAATCCATTTTCATATTCCAGACCCCTTTTGGTTCCTGGCATCATTCATATCCTGAGCTGCTCCACGAAGGCTGAAGTCACACATGTGAGCCAACTTCAGGAACAGGAGAAGGCTTTCAGTCTTCCATAACAATGGCTTTTGTTCTCCTTTTTTATTTTGAAAACCTTTTTGGTCAAAACCCTAAATGGAGCTGATTCAATTCAGAACACTTTGGCAGTAAAAAACCAGAGACTGCTGGGTCGGACATAAAAATGTGATATTTAGAGAACATTTTCTTGAGATTTCTTTTTTTAAAAACTCATCTTCTTACAAGTCAGGGTGTTGTTTCATGTGTGGGAAGCCCCATGCCAACCTATACCGAGTTGTCTCTAATGGGCAGCACAGGGGCTTTGAATGGTTTCATTGATCCCTCACTTGGAAATGTATTTGATAGTTTAGAAAATACAGCCACACTCATGACCTTGCCTGATCTTCACAGTAACCCAGTGAGATAATCACAACATGGATTATGATGTTTATTTTATAGATGAGGAAATTGTGGCCCAGTGAGTTTAAAGCTGTCCAAGATCAGAAAAAATCTGCCTGCGTTCTATTTGTTCTATTGCAAACCCCAAACCAAACTTACCACTTACCCATTTCACTGGTGGCATACCCATGCTTTCAGTCTTCCAGGATAAATAGTTTAGATTAATCGTCAACTTTTCCTTCTCTGGAACTTTCTACACTCTGTGAAGAAGCCAAGCTCTGCTGTCTTTGGTCTGAAATGTTCCTGCCATCTGTTCCTTCCTTCTGTCACTTCATCACCCTCTGACTGCTATTGCTGTGTTACCGTGGACCTAAATTCTAGTAACCATTTTCCAACTGGTCAGCCTGCTACCAGCTTCTTTCTGATTCTAATACAAATCTGTTACCAGAGTGCCCTGTCTCTCTAACGTATATAAACAATCATGATCCTTCCTGCTTTAGAATCTACAGTAGATTTATACTGCAAGTGAAAAGTTCAGATTGCTCAAGCTGTGAAGCAGAGACCTCAACGGTATTACCAACTTCATTTATAATTTTATTTTCTACTACAATATGCACTCCCAACCTGTAATTTGTATTACAGCTGTCGACTGAAAAAAAATGCACAACCTAAAAGTTGAGAATTATATTTTATTCAGTGGACATACTGAGGACTTAAGCCTGGGACACAGCCTCTCAGATAGCTCTGAGGGACTGTTCCAATGAGGTAAGGGAGGGGCCGGAATATGTAGTTTTTTGCACAATAAACAAACAAACAAACAAAAAACCCCAGGTAGTTGGAACATCAAAACATTACTGTTAATTAAAGAAAACCAGACATCTCCAGTTAATGAATTTAGCCCTCTTCTGTGTATGGAAAGATGCAAGAATCTAGACTTACTGAAATCATTCCTTTGATATACACCTTAACTATCTAGGGACAATATCCTGTTTTTCTCCATCCTGAATCCCCACAGCATGCATAGCTGGGGGTGGTGCAGTGGCTGGTGGCTTGATGGCCACAACATCCTTTGTTCAATGATATGGTAAGCGGCTTTCTTCATGCACGCGACCACCATGTTCTACTTGCTATTCTCCAAAAGCACTATTCATTCTTCAGCTTCTGGGTCTTTACTCAAGCTACTCACGCCATTCTCAAAACTCATCCTTAAGAATTTAGCTCAAACATTCCTCCTGCATGAAAAGCTCTTTTACTTCTCCAGCTGGAATTCATCTCCTTCTTCCACATACTCCTATGACTTTTGGTTCAACTTCTATTCTAACATACTGGAATCCAATCTTTTAATACTTATTTCTGTGTGTCTGTCTTCTATACCAGACTCTAAATTCTGCAAGGGCAAGGGTCAATTCTTTTCTCTTTGTCATTCCCTACATCTATTTCATTAGATTTCTATTTCATCTGTTACATTAGTAAGCATCCAATCAATGTTTGCCAAGTTAAATTACTTGAGGTCCTCAGGACTTTGGGTTAAGGTATTATCTCCATTTTTATTAAAATGAGGATGTCACCTGAACGTAGCAACACATTGACCAAGTACATCCATTTTTCTCTAACTATGGTTAAGTTATCAGAACAACAAAAGGCAGAGCAATGTTCTTTTTTTATTGAGGTATAGTTGACTTAAAAATATAATATTAGTTTCAGGCATACAACAAAATGATTTGATATTTTTATAGATTATACTGCATATAAAGTTATTATAAAACATTGCCTATATTCCTTGTGCTGTATATTACATCCTTATAACTTATTTATTTTATACTTAGTAGTTTGTACCTCTTAATCCCTTTCACCTAACTTGCCCCTCCCTCTGCGCCTCTCTCCACCAGTAACCACTCATTTGTTCTCAATGTTCTGAGAGGCTGGGAGAGGAAAGAGGTAAATTAGGAATAGGAAGGTTTTGTACCCATAGTAGTTTTGCATAGGTCAGTATGAAGGAAGATGGCTACTAAAGGGATACACAAGCTTACAGGGAAAACCTGATGGGCAGTAAAAGGGTAGAAGGTAAGGAAAGAAGGAAGCTAGAATTTTAGTAAGTGCCAATCCTGCACCCAGAGACTTCAGCATAGGTTTATCTTTAACCCTCCCTCACACTAGCCACAAAAAAAATCTTCTTATGCCAACTATTAACTTATTTAAAAATACACAGATTGAGACTCAAAGAGGTTTAGTGAATTCGAACCCACATACATCTGATTCTAAAGCCTATTGTGTTCTCTGCCATGTTGACTTGGATAAGATGGATGTTTGGGGGGTACAGAGGGGATTAATAGAGGTGCTAAAAAAGATACAAATGGGAGATGAATGATCAGATGTTAATGGGAAATTTCTATTTTATGATTTTGCCTCTGGTTTACTTTTTTGAAGAACAAAGGGAAATATATTCTGACAGGAAAAATAGACTTCAAATCAGATTTCAAGCTCATGTCTCATTTAGCCTCTGCCCTTCTCATTTCCAGTTGTACATTCTGCAGCTTGTCCTGCATCTGGGGAAAAAGCGGGGAGATGGACATAGGGAGAGAGCTGGCTTTTTATATAATCTCTTTTATGGAATGAAGTATGGTATGAAAGCTGGTCTTGCAGTTTTTAGACCATAAATCAGAGTGGGGCATGCTGTCTTGGCAAAAACCAGTAGCAATGTGCTAAGTGTTTATTGCCAAAAGCAATAGCATCGTGACAGCAGATAATTATGAACAATACTAGAGAGCAGTACTGGGAAGAGATAGCTCAGAGAAGAAGGGAGCGGGGGCTCTGACCGAAACCAGTCTGATTCCCAAACCCTTGCTTCCGATCCACACTTAAGCTCAATACACTTCTTTTCCTTAAAGAGCAAGGGGTTTGTCTGGAGTGAAAGAAACCCTTGAGAACCATCTGGAACCAGGAATGAAATGATGATCAAGGGTGATCAGCAGGGTTTGTGGTTGTTGTTGTTTTTTCATGCTAAGCCCAAAGCACCTTTATGCCCCCAGACCTGTAAGAAGTGTTGGTATTCCATATGGGCTCCTGAGTGCCCTGTTATTTAGGATTTTTCATCCAATTTTCGCTCGTGATTTTCAGTGGACACATTTTATGAGGTGCGATAGCTGGATCTTTCTGTCACTTTCTCTTGTCTGGAGTCGACTTATGAATGAGGGCAATTCAACCTCCACAGCATGGTTGGGAGGAAAAAAAATAAATCTAATGAATTCAGGCTGTGAGGGAAAACCCTGCTCTGGGTCTGTCTTTCATGGGGAAGGAAGAAGAAAGGAGGCAGTCAGGCTGTTACCTGGCAGTGTCTGGAAGCAGTGTGTCGTCTGGACGTAGGGTTTCCTGCTGGAATGAAAGAGGCCCTCTGTTATGTAAGCCCTGGCTGGCCTTGCTCTGTAGGCAAAGACACTGTCTGAAGGCCACACCCCAGTCCTGCTTTGAGGAGCCTTTGCCCTGGCACTTCAAGACTTTGTTCCTCTCAACAAAACACTCCTGTTTATAAGGTTTTGTTTTATCTGAACCTGTGCGCTTCTGTGAGCAAATTTCTCCAAGAGTTAATGAGGCATAGCTACTATAAGAATATTGTGTTGACTTAGCCTCATCAGGGGTTTCACTCTTATAGCAAGTGAGCGGTCTGCATAAATCATGACTAACCATTTGATCTTCAGGAAAAAAAAAATTATTCAGGGAGGATCAAAATCTTTCTTTAAAAGCAATACCTATTTCCTTGTTATTACACTTTTGACTGTAACACTACACTTTCCTTGATGACCTGAGATCATAGTTAAATGTATTGATTTATTGATTTATTGCATGGTGTGATATGATTTGTTTAGGCAGAGGTGGGAGGCAAAATATTTAGCAGTGGTACATAGTGGAACTAACCAATTAGAATAGGTGCTGGCCATGAATAACCCATGTGGTCTAATTAGTGAGCCCGTGGAGATGATCAGCCCTGTTCTTAGGGGGTCAGTGCCCTCAAACTAAGTACCCCTAGCCAAATGGCTTTTATCAAGTATCTACTTTATTTATTTTTTTTGGCTAATTTAATCCTCAAATGACATGATATAGGTAAAATCGTTTACATTTTACTTAGGAAAAAGGGTTCAGAAAGGCCAAGCAACTTGCTTAACATCACACCACAAGTAAGAGGCAAAGCCAACATTTGAATACTGCTTATTTGTCTGACATCAATGTCATCTACAACAGACCATCTCATTCATTCCTCTTGTCCCTAATTGTCTTACTCATGCCTCTTGTCTGCTATAGAGAAACTACACAGTCAAGCTTATTAAAATGCTAGTCTCAGCTGAGCACCGCATAGTCCTCTCTCCTCTGTTATTTCAGTAAACAATTTATTGAATGCCTACAGTGTGCCAAGCACAGAAAAATCAAATGGTCCATACAATGAACAAGCGATGCCAAATGTGAGCCAAATGTGAGTGATGCAGGCTCTCCTACGAAGCAGAATTGTTGTCCTTCGGCCTAACGGAGACCCTTTAGATTTTATTTCCAATTTTGTGTTTAGTGGATGAGAGAGTTGGGAAGCTAACTTTGGATAAGCAGGTTATTGATTCCTGCCCACCTGCCTGATTCACTTCAACCTAAAACACTCAGTTAAGTAGAATGTGCTGGACTTCCCTTGTGGTGCAGTGGTTAAGAATACGCCTGTCAATGCAGGGGAAACAGGTTCGAGCCCTGGTCCAGGAAGATCTCACATGCCATGGAGCAACTAAGCCCGTGCGCCACAACTACTTAGCCTGCACTCTAGAGCCCTCAAGCCACAACTACTGAAGCCTGTGTGCCACAACTACTGAAGCCTGCACGCCTAGAGCCTGTGCTCTGCAACAAGAGAAGCCACTGCAATGAGAAGCCCTCGCACCGCAACGAAGTGTAGCCCCCACTCGTCGCAACTAGAGAAAGCCCACACACAGCAACGGAAGACCCAAAGCAGCCAAAAGTAAATAAATAAATAAATAAATAAATTTGTTTAAAAGAAAAAAGAATAATGTGCTGAGCAATCCATATCCATTGGTACCAGTACAGGTGAGAGGAAAATCTCTCTCTTGGTCTTAATTCATTTCGTGTATATTTATTGAGTGCCTACTATGCGTCAGACCCTCTTATGGGAACCAGTCTTAATGTTTGTTTCGGGTTTAACCATGTTACTCAATCACTGTTCTATTTGAAGCAGCACTTGTACTTTCGTATTTCATATGCCTGCTTGAAGACTTTTCCCCAGTTATAGCCAAGAGCAACATGAAGTCTTTGAAACAGAGTTTACAGCCTTGTTTTTCTATTACTAATACAGAATGCTGTTCTCATCATAGGTCTGATTTGAATATTGACGTGGTGACACTTTGGAATGTTTTCTCAGAGTGCCATCAGTGAAAAGGAAGCAACAATGACAAAAAAGCACAAAGTGTTCAGAACAAGTAGATTCTTTCCAGAAAAGTCTACATAAAGGAATTCACTTCCTTCAGTGCTCTAAAAAGCAAGTATTTGGCATCAGAGGACAGTCTGGGTATTTTTTGAAAAAAAAAATATTATTGGGGAAACCTGGGAAGAATGTGAGGCTGACCCCTTACCCCTCCTCTTAACTCTTCAGTGGGTCCTCAGCATCTTTTGGGTAGACACAATCTCCTTAGCGTGGCATACAAGGCCTTTACTATTCAATAACTCTTCTTTCAGAGTCAGTTCAAGAATCACCTCTTCCGAGAAAACTTTCTGGATATCCCTGTCTTAATAAAACTTGCTGGTCCTTCTTTGTCTTGTTACTTTATTATTCAATAACATGTATCATGCTGAATTTCAGTATTGATTCAGCATTTAGGCTCCACAGTCAGATTGTCTGGGATTGAAACCTGACTTCCACACTTAATTGCCTGACTTTCAGCAAATTTCTTAACATCTTTGAATGTTTGGCTCAAAGATGTTAAGAGATTTCTCTATTCTTATGCAGTTTCCTTATCAGTAGAATGGAATAATAATAATAATAATAATAGTATCTTTCTAACAGGTTTATTATGAGGATTAAATGAAATAATAGGGATAAAGTGGCTAGCATAGTACTTGACATATAGATCACAACAAATCTTACACCTTACTATTATTGCATGCCTATTTTTCATACTAGACAGTGAACTCAAGTGCAAAATCTGTGTCATTTATATTTAGTGTCTGATGATGTTTTTATTTAATTCATGGATAAAAGCTTCATAGGATAGGGTATGATTCATTATGGGCTATGTTAGAAAAACACTAAACAATAACAAAATAAGAAAAAACAATACAAGTTCATATCTTGGTTCTGTAAAATTTCAAACACATCTGTCTGGTCATCAGGTATCTCTCCTCAAAACTGTAATACAGAAACCCAGGATGCTTCCATCATGTGGCTCTCCCATCTACAACACATGGCTTCCAATATCTTTATGCCCATCTGCTTCAAACAGCAAAAGGGGAAAAAGGCAGGAGAAAGCACACTTTCTTCTTGATCACCTTGCCCCAGAAATAAAATACCTCACTTCTGCTGACATTCCACTATAAAAACCATTCTTGGTCCCACAACTTTATGCCATAGGATAGGTGGGCAATTAGCCATTTCTAATAGGTCTTAAAGAGTATTTAAGAATTTGATGGGTAAAATATGACAGGGAAGGGTGTTCCAGGGTAAAGATGAGTGATGAAGGAAGGAAAGTTTAGGATTAGAGAAACAACATTTCACATTTCAACAGAAATACAGGATACCTGCTAGAGAGTACAGGAGATAAGAGTGGGAGGTTGGACTCAGTATGCACACTTCATTATGAATGTTTGCTTGGCATCACACTCAGCCTGGGACTCCATATTCCAAAGCGTGGCTTCCCATACTGACTTCAACTCCAATATGAAATTAGAAAGTGTGAAAATGCCTGAGCTAATTGTGACCATTTTAAACAGGGTTGCCAGATTTTGCAAATAAAAATATAGGACACCCAATGAAATTTGAATTTCAGATTTAAAAAAAACCCTGTTTTAAAAGTATAAGTGAGTCTCATAAAATATGTGGGGCATGTTTATATTAAAAATACGTGCTGCTTATCTAAAATTCAAATTTAACTGGGCATCCTGTATGTTATCTGACAACTCTAAGCTTAAGGACAAGAAAAGATGTCTAAAATATTTTCCTCTTGGTTGGAATAATAATTCTCTGTACTTTAGAAAAATATTTTCGGGATTATCTCTTTCCCAGTCTTACTTTATCTTTTTTGTTCTTTACCAAAATATCATCTTCTGCTAACAATCACTCTTTCAAGTTGCCTTGAAAGGTAAGAAAGAGAGATGCATTATGAGGAATCATTGTTGGTTCTAAGGGTAATCAGCCCATTAAATAAGACTGAAAATAGGGACTACAAATTCTATGGACAGTTATTTTCTATAGCGTCTGCCCTTTTCAGAGCTGGGGCTGAATGCTGGTCACAAAGCTATAGTTCATTGGCTAGATCATCACCACGGCTATAGTCCATCAAATAGATCAATTTGTTAATGATGCAAACAATTTTCCTGGGAAGGTTCTGATTTTCTCCCAGACCAGGCTGTACCTCGAACACAAGTCAGTTATCTTGTAAATATAAAGTGAGAGTAAAACAGTAGTACAGTAAGAGTAACTAACAGTAGTAGCATCTTTACTGATCACTTGCTATAAGACAGCTTCTTACACAATTATTTCATATGAATTATCTCATTTCATCTGAATAAGATAAACTTTGTAACAGAGAGGTTAACTAACTTACTCAAGTCTAAACAACTAGTAAATGAAAAAGCCCGGGTCAGGGGTTAAGGATTGATGTTAGCTAGCAGGTAGTAGTATCTCCCCACTGGAACAATGACTTAAAGCATCAACTCTTCCATATTGAAGCACAGTCTTGGAGTGAGTCAATTGACTCAGGTTCAAATATTGCCTTGTCACTTCCTAACTGGTAGTTTGGTAGCCTGTTTAATATTTCAGTACTTTAGTTTGACCTATAAAAGGAAATTAGGATAGCTACTTTTTAGGGTTATAGTTTAAAAGAGAGTTATTTTTATGCAAATAACTTGACATAACATAGACTCTCAATAAGTGGTAATCGATATTGTTATTATGAATATATACTTTCATCCAAACTGGTTTGCACAGATTTTTCTTATCTTATAGAAGTAAGGTCCTGATGTTCACATGTAGATAAAATAGAAAAAACAACTCTCTACGATTTCTCTCTTACTCTTCTATTACTGCAAAAGATTGTATGTGTTTTAAACAAATATAGATTTATAGCAACAGATATCACTGTGAAAACTAAGAAATAAAGGAAACAAAGAGCTAAGCACTTTTCAATGCTTGTTTGTTCACAAACGTCATTATATCCTTTAATTTTGTTTTCTAATGGAACGACTATGTCTATTTTCCCTCATAATGATTTAGGTACTTTTTACTACCAAATAAATTAAAACAGGAATGCCATTTTTGATGAAAAATATGTGAATATTGATTGGAAAAGAAAACACCGAATGCTAAATGCTAAAAACAGTCCCTGTTTTTCCACTTCTAGAGAATTAAACACAGTCTTTTTTATCTTCCCCACAACAATTTCAGTGTTGATACATGAGAAATTTAGTAAATGTTTGCTCAATTAATGGTTATCATAACTAGATAATTAATATATGGCATTTATTTCCCATTTTTTTCATAACCATGATACATACATGACCATGCAAGCTCATGGATCCCTTATTGGGAGTTGAACTGGACTCTGTATAAGATTAGATTGTCCCTGCATTCCCAAAACTGAATATCTAAAACTCTACTTCCAACTGACTTAACAATCCTTAGTCAACCAATTGGCTCTGATGTTGGATATTAAAAAGCAGCCATCATGAGTAGGATATTGTTGATATTTTTTCAGGGATAGAGCTCCTGGAGCGTATGGCAGATTATATTTTCAAAGATGACCATCCCATACACCTGTTTTACAATGCGACATTGATAGACCTCCAAGAAGGGGCAGGGTTTATGCCCTCTCCTGACCCTTTGAAACTGAATGAACCATTGTAAGTGCCTCAGCCAATAGTGCATACCATAAGTGACATTATGTCCTCCCCGCCTGGCTCTGTCTCTCTTTGGACATGCACCTTCAGAACATTGTCAACATGTAAAAAGTCCAGCTACCCTCAAGCCCCCATACTCGAGAGAGCATGTGAAGAGGTCACCTAGAAAGGTGCCCAAGGAGCCCCAGCTGTGCTAGCCTCCAATCCTCCCAGGTCAGGTAACAAAACATGTGAGTGAAGAGGCCCTCAGTCTGATTCCAGTCCCGGCCACTGTTTCATTACACACTCATTAGGGGCCCCCAAGTCAGGAGGCACATATGGGCTGCTTCCGGATTCCTGACCCACAAAATTGTGAGAAGTAATAAATAATTATTATTGTTTTAAAACACTAAGTTTTAGGGTGATTTCTCATGCAACCATAGTAACAGGAGCAGGACAATTGGGAAAAAAAATTTCTTCAGCCAGTTCAATCCAAACTGTCTGACAGATGAGCCATGTCTTAGAACATTCCATCCCTTAATCGAAGTGACCACTGTGATGGGTGGGTAAGGGACGTTGTCCAATTTGTGAGGTTTCCGCTGCTTCCTGGGGTTGTAGCAACTGAAGAAGTCTAAGACAGTTCTGTCCTGAAAAACTCATGGTTCTGGAAGAATAAAATATATTATCTTCTTAAGAGCTTTTCCAGTATTTAAAGTTTTATTTCCACATCCTTTTTAGTAAGTGTAAAAATACATTCCAAATCACTCTTTCCCTCAAAGTGGGAAAAGGAGGGGGAAAGGCAGAGGCCATATGTCTCCAAATAAATGTAATTACTGTCTCTGCATTTACCAAGTTCACGCACCTATACTGTGGTGGGCATAGGATGGTGCAGGGAGATTATCACATCTGGATTGCATCAAATCATATTGGTTGCAGCTTGCAGGCTGCAATTTCTTGCCAATTTTCTTGTTATTAATCCCTTGGTACCATGAAGAAAAAAATATCGTTCTAAACTCTTTATAAACTAGAATTGGGCAATAGCCATGGTGCACAATAGGCAACCCAGACTTGTTACACATTAACAGAGCTTCCCCCCTCACTACCATAAGGTGAAAAAAAATGTGAGGTCTACACAAATGAAGAGGTAAGCAGGATGGTTTTGCTTCTGGCCAGGCGTGAAGCGAATGAAAACAAAATATGCAAATCCTAAAGGGTCAGACAACAAGAAGCCCCGCAAATTCACCTGTGGAAAAGGTATGGAACAGTTACTGGGTCCATTTGGAACTTCCCCAGAGGGAATGGTTTCTTGAGGTTTTGGTCTGGCAGGGTGGACCCAGTATTGCTGATAGATGATTGTCAGACCTAGAAGTAACGAAAAGAATTGAGGAAGGTTCATGGGGGCAAGTTCTTTTTCCATGTGTTTTACTGGCCGGTAAGTAGAGTCAAAAAAAGAGAAATCATGATTCTCAAACACAATTTGGGCTCTTACATCAAGAGCTGGCATGAACTCTTACAAAACTAAGGATGGAATTGAAGTGAGGGAGAAATAAAAACTAGGTTGTTCTCTCTACCTCTTGGCTCCAGTGAATAAGCACCTTTGGTTTATAGTTGATGCTTACAAGCCTTTAAAATACCTTTTACCCTAAGCTATTTCTGGACTATAAGAGCAAGTATTTTTGAACAAGTTATTACCTGATGCTCCAAATTAGGTTATTCAGTATTATCCTTTATTCTTAATTTAGAGTCATGGTTAAGAGGATGGATCTTGGGCTTATACTCAGATCATCATTCCTTGACTGCTTGGACAGCCTTCTTAATTTCTCTGTGCCTCAATTTCCCCATCTTTAAAGCTGGGGCAATGTGTGCCTACCCCAGAGTATTTTGTGAAGATTAAGCATAACGAAACATGTAAAGGCCTTAGAGTATTTCCTGGAACTTAGTGTGCAGTAACTTTTACTTATTGTTCTTATATTTTATTATACTCGTCTGACCCATCTATACCTACACACAATTTTCTAGGCTGGCTTTTAGTCTGTTTTCTTACTTTCCTACCTATGGTGTAGTGAATTGACTGTTGTCACTTGTGGCATTTGCTGTCACAAGTCATAGGTAACAACAAACTTTCTCCTGCTTTTCACTTAGCTTGAGATAATTTGCCTGCAGTTAAAAAGGTTTTCTTTTTCACATTCAATCTTACTAATAACGTTTAAGAAAAACAGTTCTTTAAAAAACCAACCAACTAACCACCAACGTCTGGATATGACTGAAGAGATAATTGTTTCTTCGTAAGATCCAGGAGGCCAAGGACCATGTCTGTTTCATTCACTATTTTAGGGTACATATAAACTAACAACAACAACAGTTTTATTTTTATTTATTTATTTATTTATTTTTAACAGTTTTATTTTTAATGTTGTTTGCTATGACTAATTCCAGAATAGTCTGGCTCTCTACATTCAGCTTTCCATCAGGAAATAGATGGCTAACTCAAACTAGGTAATTTGAGGAGACATTAATAAATGCACTAATTTGAAAAGTGTAGGCAGGCTTTAGGAAGCCCAACAAGGTCTAGTGCATTCACTTGGACAATAAGAGCTGGGGCTACCCATTGACCTGGAGAGACCAGGACAGAAAAGAGTTACTAGAAGCCAGAGGGAGGGTAGCTGTATGGAGGGAGAGGCCTGGCAGGAGCTGTGGCCTTGCTAGAAGGACACAAGCAACCTGTGGAACACTGGCAGGGAACCAACCAAGGAGATGACTCTCCTACCTCACTGTCTCCCTGTCTCTGGGCTCCTGCCAGCGTCACCTATTGGCAGAACAGAACAGGGAGCTAGAGGTTGAGGAACATATGCTATAGTCCCTTAGGTTTAGGCTGCTGGAGCACAGCGTGGGGAGGGAGAAGTACAGAGACTGGATCTGGGGGGCAAATTGAAGACTTCCAGCACTGGATTGAATATGGCCATCTGCCACTGCTATGCTGTGTTTCTTCAAACCCTCTAACCCTAACTTTAGGCACTCAATATCCTTGGTCTGTCCTCCAAGAACTATTCAGTGATCAGGAAGTCACAGCTTCAATTAGTTCAGCAAATACTCACAGAACAAAGGCAAGCAAAATAAATAACAGCTCTTGTCCTCAGGAACCTCTCACATACCTGGGGAGGAGACAGGCATGCCAGCAAATAATTGCAATTCAACTTAATAGGTACCAGGCAGGATAGAGAGGGTAGTGAGCACTATGGGAAATAAAGAGAGAATGACTTGCTTTTCCTTTTGTCATGAGAGGCAGGGGAGTTCAAGAAAAGTTTTATAGATTAGGTAACAATGTGGACCTTGGAGAACAATTAAGCACCATGGTTATTCTTCCCAGGGACCTTATTTTAAGATTTATTTCTAACTCTTATTTTACAAGCTCCCTCTCTTTTTGTGGTAAGCAGATTCTAAGATGGTTTCCAATGATTCTTGCCTACCAGTATTCCTATTCTTACATAATCCCTGTCCTTGAGTGTAGGCTGGACCTAGTGACTTGCCTCTGATGAACAGAGTATGGCAAAAGTTATGGGAGGTCGCTTCTGAGATTAGATTACAAAAGGACCCTGGCTTCCAGTTTGCTTGGCCTCTCTTTCTCTCTGCCTCACTTTCCATGAGGGAAGCCAGCTTCCATGCTGTAAATGACTCTATGGAAATGCCCACATGGCAAGGAACTGATGTCTGCCAAGACCAAGCACCGCTGAAAACCCAAGGCGTGACAAAGAGCCACGAGTGAGTGCAGAAGTGAATACGCCCCTATTGAGTCTTGAGAGGTGACTGCCACCTCAACTGATACCTGAGTATAGCCTTGTGAGAGACCTTGATCCAGTGCCCCAGTTAAGCTAAGCCTGGGTTCCTGAGCCCCAGAAACCAGTGGATGGTAAATGTACGCTCTTTTAAGCTGCTAAATTTCTGAGTAACTTACGATGCAGCAATAGATAACTAAGAGACTTCTGGATGACATTTCAGACATCATTCATTAGGCAGAAAATGGAAAGGCAAAGCAGAACTTTCCTGAACCTCCGGGATCCGTCACACTGGATCCAAGCATTTCCTACTCTGTCAGTACCTGAGACCAAACCTGAATGGGCTCCATCTTGCCACAGCATGATAGTTATTGATCTTTTTATATGTATTTATAAATCTTTTTAAGATTAAGACTATTTTTTAGAGCACTTTAAGATGCACAGCAAAATTGAAGGGGAGGATTGCATACGCATCCTGTCCCTACCTTTGCATAACCTCCCCCATTATCAACATCCCCCACTAAGGTGGTACGTTTGTTAAGATGGATGAACCTACACTGACACATCATAATCACCCAAAGCCCATAGTTTACGTTACAGTTCATTCTATCCTTCTACCAACTGCAGTAGTCTTTGCCTGTGTCTTGCAGGTGACAGAGTTCTCTTTCTCCTTTAGAGGCTTCATGTGAGAAAAAGTTCTGGGGGAAAAGGTGGGGTTTCTTAACTCTCCTATAGCAGCAGCTGATTACTTCTCGTAGGTCTGCATTACCAAAGGGGCTTCAATCTTTTGCCTGTGCTGCCGTTAATCTTTCTCATTAGTAGAAGTTTATGGAAAAGAGCCTGAGAGTAAATGTCAATTCCCCCTGTGTCTGGGGCCCCAGCTATTTTAGATTGACGCAGGTCACATTTGTCCTTCAAAAATGTGGTAACATTTTAGCTGATTGTTTCTTGGTCACTTATATGGCAAGCACCCCATTTACCCTGTGTTCTGCTACAATTTGCATGTATCATCTCTTGTTGGAGGAGTTTGGTCTTCTTTGACATTCAGGTTATTTGACAGTTTTTTACAACCTCAACTCTCTAGTGAGCTCAAGAAAAGTCATGTGGATATAGTTTATTTGAATACTTCTCATTTTGAATTTGGAAGTGTTACTCTTTCCTAGGTAGACAGAGCTTCGTCTTAAGAGGAAGCAGAAATTGAACAATGTTTTCTTTTTTCTTTTTTCAGCGTCATGAAGGCAAGCTGCCATTTATTTTATTTTGCTTTATGACATATATTCAGAACACTGAGAGAGAACTGATCTACTGATAAATTAGGAAAGCTTTCTATATATCTCAACCCAAGTTTAAAGAATACAGCTTTCGAAAACCTATTGATATTGAATAAATGTTATTATTTTTAATCTAATTTTTATTTTACATTAGAGTATAGTTGATTTACAATGTTGTGTTAGTTTCAGGTGTACAGCAAAGTGATTCAGTTATACATATGCATATATCCATTTTTTTTCAGATTCTTTTCCCATATTGTTTATTACAGAGTATTGAGTAGAGTTCTCAGTGCTATACAGTAGATCCTTGTTGATTATCTACTTTACATATAGTAGTGTGTATATGTTAATCCCAAACTCCTCCCAGAACAATGCTTTCTTGAGGGTCCCCATGTGCATATCAACATCCTTTCTGATTTGGAGAGATACAAATATTAATAGAATTTTTATCCTCTATTTTAGGACATTAAATTTTGCAACCTAGGTAAATAATGAAGAACAAAAAGCTATTAGTTTCTAGAAATATTAATTTATTTGTAACACGATAATCTCTTTTTTAAGCCTGTTAAGAAATAAAATTAGACCTAGGTCAGCGATGGAATCATAAGCTGGACCAGACCCAGTCAGGGTGTCCATATTTATACAGGACATTTCTTCAAAGAAAGAAGAATTTTAATGCAATGCCATATAAGCTTATGGGCGTGCCTGTTGTTCTCATTTATGAATATCTAAGCTTGATCAGAAATTCTTTTGTTGAAGCTCAGGTATAACCTACTCCATTTTGTTTAAAATGTCCAATAGCATGACTAAACAACCCGGTTTGCCCAGGGCTCTTCCAGATTTAGCTGAGAAATTCACGTCCCAGGAAATCCCTCAATTCCAGGCAAACAGGGAAGGTTGGTCACTCTATGACCGAGACCAGCAGCACTGCTATTACCCAGGAACTTGTTAGTAATGGAGAATCCTGTCCCCGTCTCAAACCTACTGAATCAGAAACTGTATTTTAATAAGACCTGTAAGTGATTCATATGCACCTTAAAGTTTGAAATCTAGAAACAAGAGTTGAGAATCTGTATACCTGAAATCTAAAATACTTGAGGCATTTACAAAATGTTTTCAAATGTCTCTGTTTTCCATTCTCTTTAATCCAACTTCAGCATTAATCAATTTATGGGCAGATCTTTGTATGTGTCCCACCAGGACTTCATTCATTATAATTATTCTTTGGAAGCACAGAATGTCAATTGGGTATCAGCTGTTTTAGCTCCATTAACTTTCTGCGTGTGTGTGTGTGTGTGTGTGTGTGTGTGTGTGTGTTTGTTTTCTAATTAAATTCATTTTTTGTCAAGTTATTTTAATTCAGATATACTTAGGTCTCTGGAAAGTTATAATCAAACTCTCTAAAACATACAAATTAAATTACTATATTAAAGAACTAACTAATCAATAAAACTCTGGTAATTTTCTTCTATATCTGATAATTTGAGGTTTGAAAACTATATCATTGAACTTATCCACACAAATGGATGAAATAATTTTTCTAGCCTACTTCTTACTTCTTTGGGCATGGCAACATCTTTCATTTTCATTTTTGTGCAAATGATTATGTGATAATTATCTTAAACCTTCATAAAACAAGTTGTCAAAATGATAAATTAGATCATTTGTTTATAATGAAAGATCTGCGTAGGTCCTCCCAGCTCTATGTCTTTCCCCTTTTGGGGGACAACATCTATTATATAAAATAGTAGAAAATTTAATTTTTCATATTTTGATTTTGTCCTCTGTAAAGTTCCTTTTTAAAAAAAATTTTTTTAGCATTATGGGCTTTCCATTTCTGCTCTCAGGTCCATGGAATACTCTCCTGAACCTCCAAAGTTTGTTTAAGTTGGCATAAAATACTAGAAAAATTCCAGCAAGACTCCCTGTGGCCGCCATCCAGAAACAAAGCCCAGATTCACTATTGGCGCATTACCTGAAACCTTGACTGCTAAGTGCAACTGCAGGGTTGACTTCAGTTCAGGAATGAAAGTATGGCTTTGTGGAGCAATTAGGTTTCCCTTCATTCTCATTCCAGTTTAACTAAGGTTTTCTACAGGATAAATTTGTTAGACAAAACACCCACATTTCTTTCCAAGGAAAATGGTACTGTCAACATAATAAAAGATTTGAATCAAGACAGACCTGAGTCTGCCTTTACTCTGCCAATAAGAGTTGAATAGCTTACAGAAAATTCACAGAAGTTCTATGAGTCTCAATATCCCTATTTATAAAATGAATAATAATAAATATCTTGCAGAATTATTATGCAAGTTAAATGAATACGTATATGAAAAGCACAGAGCACAATGCCTCAGCATATGCTAGTTTCCTCCTCCTAAATGTCACCATGGTGGATCTCCATGGTATTTGTAAAATGATAGTACTTGCCGTCCTAAAAATCAAAATAAAATAAATCTATAATTCTGCACATATGGCTAGACATATGTATTTAAACATGTTCATGTGTTTTCCTCCATTATAATTTATTTGCACAATCTTTTCCTAGTCTTCTGCCCAAAGTATTAAATGTCTTTGGGGAAGGGAAATAAAACAACACATGCTATGACTTGTCCCAGGCCAATTCCTTATTTTTCACACAGACTATATCAAAATGATTTTGTTTTCATGGAATATTTATAAGTGTACATGAAAGCTCACACCAGAGCCTTACTCAATCTTGAGTACTGATTTATATTCTTTTCATGTATAGCACGCGATGAGTTTCCCCTTGATACCATTTAAGACAAAGATTCCAATTTTTGCAAACATTTAAATACATATTCTACCCTCTTTATATAGTGGACAGCATAATAAAAGGATTTGGAGTCAGAATACCTGCCCTTATAACTGTTTAATCCATGGAAGTAATTTAATCTTTCTCAGCTTTAGTTTTCTCATATGTACAATAACAATAATAATGATAAATTATTATTACCATAATAAATATAACAATAATGATAATTGTCATGAACATTTATTGAAAGCTTACTATGCCCTAACTCACATATAATCATAATCCAATTTAATTCTCACAATGATGAGGTTGGTATTAGTATTAGATCTACATTATAGATGATAAACTGAGGCTCAAAGAGATTACATGGCATGGCACAGGTAGACATCAGAGCTCGTGTTCATAGTCTATGCTTCTATGTATTGCAACTACTCCTCTCCACCAAATAAGCACACTAGTTACATTTGCTTCTCAGGACTGTCATTAGGAGCTAATCTGTTAATGTAGAAAAAGAATACTTTCTATACTCTAAAGCTAAACATGTGTTGGTTATTATCAGTTTAATTAAAGGACTCTGACCTCTGAAGCTAGGGTAAAAGCTACACTAATATCAGGGAAAATTCATGTAGTTAAAAACCCTGCCAATCCATCTTTCTTAAAGAATTGGTTCTCTAGTCAAGGATGATTTCCAAAATTTTTCTTCATTACAGGCTGATCTCATTTCCTTTATTAAGATAAAAATGGTAGATACAAATATCTATCTTTTTTCATTGCAAATATGGATAGTTGTATTTGTTTCCTAGGGCTGCTACAACAAATTAGCACAAATTTGGTTGGCTTAACACAATAGAAAATTTTCTTACTAAATTAAGCATACTTTTACTATTGCATCCAGTAATCCCATTCCTTGATATTTACCTAAATGAATTGAAAACATATGTCCCCCCCAAAACCTTTAGACAGATGTTTATAGCTGTTTTATACATAATTTCCCAAACTTGGAAGCAACAAAGATGTCCTTCAATAGGTGAATGGATAAATAAACTGTGGTATATTCAGACAATGGGATGTAGTTCAACACTAAAAAAAATGGGCTATCAAGCCATGAAAAGATGTAGAGGAAATGGACATGCATATTACTAAGTGAAAGAAACCAATCTGAAAAGGCTACATATTAATATTTGTGATGGTTAATTTCACGTGTCAACTTGACTGAGCCAAAGAGAATCCAGATATTTGGTCAAACAGTAGTCTGGTGTTTCTGTGAGGATAGTTTTGGATGAAATTAACATTTAGATGGGTAGACTGAGTAAAGGAGATTGCCCTTCAGAGTGTGGGTGGGCCTTATCCAATCAGTTGAAGGTCTGAATAGAACACAAAGGCTGACCCTCCATTAAAAACAAAAAAAAAACTTATTGGAGTATGGTTGATTTACAGTGTTGTGTTAGTTTCTGCTATACAGCAAAGTGAATTAGTTATACATATACATATATCCACTCTTTTTCAGATTCTTTTCCCATACAGGTCATTACAGAGTATTGAGTAGAGTTCCCTGTGCTATACAGTAAGTCCTTATTTGTTATCTATTTTATATATAGTAGTGGGTATATGTCAATCCCAATCTCCCAATTTATCCCTCCCCTCCTTTCCCCCCTGGTAACCATAAGTTTGTTTTCTACATCTGTGGCTCTATTTCTGTTTTGTAAATAAGTTCATTTGTACCTTTTTTAAAGATTCCACATATAAGCAATGTCATATATTTGTCTTTCTCTGTCTGACTTACTTCATTTAGTATGATAATCTCTAGGTGCATCCATGTTGCTGTAAATGACATTATCTCATTCTATTTTATGCCTGAGTAATATTCCATTGTATGTGAATACCTCAGACCCTTCCTTGACTAAGAAAGAATTCTTCCTGCCTGATGGCCTTTGAACTGGGCCTTTGGCCTTTTCCCTGCCTTCAGACTCAAACTGAAAACATTAGCTCTTGCTGGGTTTTGAGCCCGCCAGCCTTTGGACTGGAACTGAACCATTATATCTCCTGGGTCTCCAGCTTACCAGCTGACCCTGTAGCTCTTGGGATTGTCCACCCTCCATAATCATGTGAGCCAATTCCTTATCATAAATCTCCCCCTCTCTCTCTCTCTCTCTCTCTCTCTCTCTGTGTCTCTCTCACACACACACACTATTGATTCTGTTTCTCTGCAGAACCCTGATGAATACAATACTATATGATTCTAATTATATGACATTTTGGAAAAGGTATAACTATGGAGACAATAAAATGATTGGTAGTTTCCTGGGGTCATAAGGGAAGGAGGAATGGAAGGGGGAGTACAGAGGATCTTTAGGGCAGAGAAACTACTCTGTATGTTACTATAATGGCAGATACACATTATTAAATGTTTGTCAAAACCCATAGAATGTACAACACCAAGAGTGAACCGTAATGAAAATTATGGACTTTGGGTGATAATGATGTGTCAATGTAGGTTCATTGACTGTAACGAATAATGTATCTGGTGCAGGATATTGATAATAAGGAAGGAATGAATGTGTGGGGCAGGGCATATATGGGAACTCTGTACTTTCTGCTTATTTTGCTGTGAAACTAAAACTTCTTTAAAAAATAAAATCTACTAAAACAAAGAAAAAAAAAAAAAACAAATAGAAATTTATTCTCCCACAGTTCTGGAGTCCAGAAGTCCAAAATCAGGTTTGTCAGTAAGGCTGCACTCTATCTGGTGGCTCTAGGGGAGAATCTGTTCTTTGCCTCTTCCAACTTCTGTAGCTGTGGACATCCCTTGACTAGTAACCACATCACTCCTATTTAAGTCACTTCCATCGTCACTTTGCCTCCTCCTCCTCTTTTCTTCTGTGTGTTTCTTATAAGAACACTTGCCATTGTATTTAGAACCCACCTGGATAAACCAGGATGATCTCTTAAACTCAAGATACTTAACTTGGTTACTTCTGCAAAGATCTTTTTTCTACATAAGGTACGATTCATAGGTTCCAGGGATTAGGGCATGGAAATATCTTTTGGAGACTACTATTCAGACCTCTACAATGGTCAGTTACCTAATCCTGGAAAATAAACTTCAGGGAAAGTCTACTCAATAACTTATAGGAAAAGTTTTCTCCTTTATTTTTCCTCTATTTATTAAATGAGATACAGAAGAAGAAATAACTTCCCTCTACACTTTTCTATGCAGTTGTAAGAGGAAAAGTTGCCAGAAGCAGAAGCAGCCATCTGGGGTCCAAGAGGTGACAAGGCTGAGGACTTGACTGAGTTGCTGAAATGAATCTGAAACCATCCATCTCCTGATATTCATTCCCTCTGAGGCTATAAATGTCTCTATGGTTTAAATGGCTGATGATTATAATTTTTGTTACTTGCACCTCAACGCCTCCTAACAATTAAAATAGTAAAATAGATATAAGGAAAAAGAGAACTTATGTCGTATTCAAAAGATTACAGGCTTAGAACTGAGGAAAATAAGCAACTATCTCAATTGTCAAGTTGGCTGAAGAGAGAGTAGTTTGGGGGTTATTCTAAGCACACAGATAGAAAGAATCATATTTATTCTTAAGAGCAGGATGTGAAGAGAAATAGCCTAGCTGGGGGTAAGAAAAGTTGGAACCAACTTCTAGATTGTAAATTCCATGAAGTCAATTAGGACTGAATTGAAATGAATGTACACATAAATTATATCAAACATAAAGTATATACTTGTCTTGCTTCCAAACCTCACAGCTCACATGTGCAATCTTTGAGATCTTGCTGGGTATTGCAGTAAAGATCCATATTCAGCACAGTGAAAAACTCAGGTTTTTATTGTAGCAACATGTGAAAATGGTTGTGAAGTGGACAGAGCCTGATATAGGACTGCATAATTGGAGTTGGATTTGACACTAATCTTACATAATAAAATGCCAGTCAATCTTCTGCTTCTACTCCAACCAACAGTGGCTCCCTTAGCAGTAATGAAATGTTGACCCAGAAAGCTTCTCTTATGCACATACAGCCTGACATGCAGCCAGAGGAAGCTTGTGAAAATTATGAAACAACCCTCCATTATGAAGTTCATGGACTCACTCCCTCAACGTGATTAAGTGAGCTTTAATTTCAATTGCTGTCAGATTTTACAGCTTTCAACACCTGCAGTTCTCTGGTAGACTTGAGGTGGGTCTTTTTCAAAACTCCTTTTCCTTTTCCACATCTACAAAACAGAATTTCATTTCACTGAAGCCATGACAGATCTTCTCTTCTGCAGTCAGCAGGTCTTTGACTTAAGTAGGCGAAATAGCTCCCTGGTCTGACAGTCAGACTGTCTTTTTCCTGCTTCACTATTCTTCTCAATCTCTGCCCCCCAAAGCTGTCTTTACTCCACACATCTCAGAGAAAGAAAGCAATGTTCCTTCCCCAGGTTAGAATCATGAGGGATTCTCAGGGCCTCAGTCACAGCATTGTGAAACTCTGCCTTTTTGTGGGGAGTTCCCCATACCATACCGAATGACCCTAGTAACCACCCGATCAATCACCAAAAACATACCTTTGGAGTTTTGTTAGTACCTGAAGAATAGCCCCTGAGCAGTTTCAAGTTTTAGGGAGGGGGACAAGGATCCTCTCTTTTAGGAAGATATTATAATACTTAACCAAGACCAATGTCTTGTCTTAATAATACCTGGCATTTACTAAGCAATATTCATGTCTCCTTGAATCCTTACAAACATCGTATTTCATAGGGACCACAATTATCCATTTTATAGCTGAGAAAGTCCCGCTTACAGGTCAAATCACTTAAACTAGCATCACATAATTAGTAAAGAATGGAGTTGAGGTTCAAATTCAGGCCTTCCTGTGCTTTTAACGTCTATGTCTCCTCGCACGATTGAGATGTTTACCAGAGCTACATTTACTCTATGGCTCTGCTATCCTGCACTCTCATATAGACTGCCCCCAGAGAGATCTCTACCTAACCAAACCTTCATAAAAAGTGGAAAATACTCCAATTTGGGGACTATTAAGGCAACAATCTGTCGGTTATGTTGGCAGTTATGCAATTTCATTTCAGGCTCTACTTCATAATAGTTTTCACATGTTGCCAAAGGGATGGGACCAGAAATATGACATGTAGGCAGTTTGGGTCAGAGTCTAGACAGTTCCTTTGGTCTGGAAGAAAGGGTATAAGTCCAGGGGGAAAAGTGAGTTTGAAGCTCTGTGTGAGATCAAAATTGGAGAAAGAAGTTAAAGATTAAGTCCCCATATGTGTGTAATAGATGTGGGCTAGGCAGAGGATGCAGAGAGATTTCAATGTCTCCATACACAGGATCTGGGATCCCATCTGGGCCTCAACAAGACATCTGGGGGATAGAATCTCAGTGGGGGAGACCCCATACACCTATCTTCATGACAGTAAAGTATAGTCCAGCCCATTTGTTTTAATCAAATGGCTGCATTTTGGGGGTGCTAATGATGTGACTTGTACTGTGCAAAGCAAAATATTTGTTATCTTATTTTGTTCTCATGATGCTCTCCCACAGGATACAGTGTTACATCTTTTATTTTTAGAGAAGCTGTAGCTCCAAGGAATTACATTTCTTAACCTCCTTCTGGTGCTTATATCTGTATTTTCATTCTGCTTTAAAAGATGACAGAAAGTACCACACTGAAATGATATGTGCTCATAACTAAATTCATGTTCAACTATCATGTAAAACATCCACGCACAGTAATGAAGGGTTGGGTTCCAACAGATGTTCCCAGATGTTTGGTCCACATATGATGATAGTTTGTATCAGCTTTGCCTGGATACCTGATTTTTTTAAAAGTAGCTTCAAAAATCTTAGCTTTCCAGGATTCTTGAAATGTGGCCTTCTCTGCATTTTCTAAGCATAGCTTGGGGTAGGAAAAAGATGGCTTGAGAGTAGTCCATGAAAAATTTTTAAAAACTCAAAGAATTTAAATAACTGTTAAACAGGTCTGTGATGTGAATAGCTGCAAAATGAACTAATTAAATTTAGGCTTCCTAAATAATGGAAACATATTAAAATTTTTTTCTCTCCAGAATATGCTTTTAAAAGAAAATCTCTAAGGAGAATGTTCTTAGTATCTTTTCAAATCTAGGCTTAACTTAAAAATGAATACTTGTTTTAATCAAACCTTTATTCCTTTTCTTCGAATCCTAGATACTGAACTAAACCAGAATACCTGGCTTAAGTGTCACAGAACCACTCTATATAAGCCATATGTTTCTTGTGATGCTCTATTTGCTAAACACTCAAAGAATGTTCCTGGGACTTTCCTGGTATCTCAGGAGCAAGCTCTAGTTTACCTCAAGTTCAGGTATACATTTTCTTCACTGAGGCCATTTGTAGAAAGGCCAGCCCTCTGTGTAGTTATGAACATTCTTCCAATATTGGAGCTCTTGGGAACCTCTCAGAATGTCAGAAGCAGCTCCTTGACAGGGCTTCTGGATAGCACAGGGAACTCTGCTGAATATTCTGTAATAACCTAAATGAGAAAAGAATTTGAAAAAGAATAGATACATGTACATGTATAACTGAATCACTTTGCTGTCCACCTGAAATTAGCACAACATTGTCAATCAACTATACTCCTTTATAAAATAAAAATTTTTTAAAAAGAAGAAGTTCCTTGAATGAAGGTTTTTGAAAGCAGGGGCTGTGAGTTCCAATTGTCATTGCTTTTGCATGAATCTTAGCATCTGGGAACTGTTGAATTACATGTGTGTTGGTGTGCGTCAGATTCAGGGAAAGGCATTATTTCAGCATGACATTTAGCACCAGTAACTGGTTTATGAAACAAAACCCATTCTACTGAAATCTTTCATTAGAAAACATCTCCCACAGTTTACCCAGTTCATTCCAGGCCTTTTAGCCAGTGAAGTGTTTATAGTTTTGACTTGAGTAAAATAGAATCATTCAGGGATATGTCAGTGTTTCCATTACACCCCTTCTTTTTTTACCCTAAAGTAGCCCAAGTTTATTAGTATGTCCATAAAAATTAATATTCCACTGAAAACTGGCACCAAACCATAAAGTAAATGTTTACATATCCCTTCAAAGATTAACTCAGTTGTTTCTACAAGATGATAGGTGTACCAGGCATGAACATTCTCAATTCATAGCCTTTCTCAGCTAATTCAGTTGTGCTATTCTATCAATGACTAAACTAAGCTAAAAAGCAGCACCCAAAATAGACAGGATGCCAATAAAGGGCTGAGAGAGAGAAACTTTATTAATTACCCAGAAGCTTCTAACATGAGATCATCCTGGAAAGTGGAAACTATCAAACTAAGCAAGTATAGCCAAGCAGGAGTGTTATTTGCACCAAAACATACATCCCTGGTCTCCGTCAACTGCATGCCAGCTGTCAGGAAATGGCCTGAGGACCAACCAACATGTGGCTGCAGCAGGGGATGTGCTTGGGACAGAGTTGCAGAGGGAATGCTGACTGAGATCCCAGCTTTTTTGGCTGACCCAGTGGCAGGGAAGCCAGGCCGCCACCAGCGCTTAAGACTTTAGGTCCATTGTAGAAAAGCTGACGAAAAAATTCTCTGGATGACGGAGGGGACATTGAGGACAGGGAAAATGAAAGTGTGGTGAGCTCAGGGGTAGAGACAGAAAAGAACTAAGGAGCCAGAGTTTCTTCTTCTTTTGTCAGCCCCTATCCTGCTTCTGCTTAGAACGAATCCTTGTTCTGAGTCCTCTATCTCCTTGACTCCTCCCATCTTTCTCTGAATACCTATTGTAGTAAAAACGGTGTCAGAATTAGAAGACTGACTTGATTCGAGACCTGAGTCCACCACTTCCTAGCTGTGTGGTTTTGAGCAAGATACTTCCTTACCTGAATATTCCTTTCTTTATCCGTAAAGTTAACATCTAATAAAGAGTTCTCAGTATATACCTGATGGTGCTAAGTGCTTACCCTTTTATCTTACATGGTTACCAGAATCACATGAGATGACACATATAAAACTATTTGGATAATAATAATAATAGTTATAATGATAATCATTTGTTATGTGCCAGACAAAGTTAAGAATTTGGCATAAAATCTTTTACCTAAACTATACAACACACATGTAAACCATTTTTCTTTTTCAAATTTTCAGCTAAAGAATCAGAGGCTCTGAAATTTTTAGCACCTTTCCCAAGATGCTCTTTCTCCCCAAATTGATATATAGATTTAGCAACCAAAATCCCAGATGGCTTACCTTTTTTTGTAAATATTGACAAACTGATTTAAAAATCAATATGGAAATGCACAGGACCTAGAATAACCAAAACAATTTTGAAAAAAGTAAGAAAAACAAAATAATTTAGGTGATATGCATTACTTGATTTCAAACCTTACTGTAAAAGCAACAGTCATCAAGTCATCAAGTTATTGGCATAAAGGCATACATATAGATCAATGAAACAGAAAAGAGAGTATAGAAATAGACCCACACACTTATGGCCATTTGACAAAGGCAACAGGATAATTCATTGCAGAGAAGCAGGGTTTTTTTTTAAATGAAGCAGCAATAACTTTATCCACATGGACAAAATGTACCTTGATCCCTACTTCACATTGTACAAAAATAATTAAATAAGTAAAAATAATTGTAGATCTAAATATAATAATTAAAACTCTAAAACTTCTAGGAGAGAATCTTTGTGACCTGAGGATAAGCAAAAAGTTTTAAAAACAGGACACAAACACACTAACCATAAAAGATATATATACAGTTGACCTTTGAACAACACAAGGCTTAAGGGTGTCGACACTCCATGGAGTAAAAAAATCCATGTCTAACTTTTTAACAGTCAGCCTGCTGTATCTGAGTTTCTGCATCCACGGATCCAGCCAACTGCAGATTGAATAGGGCAGTAGTATGCATTTAGTAAAAGAAATCTGCCTATAAGTGGACCCATGCAGTTCAAACATGTGTTGTTCAGTTGTTCAAGTATCAGCTATTTATATATAAACTTGAAATATATCCTTAAAAAACTAAAAATAGAACTACCATATGATCCAGCAATCCCACTCCTGGGCACATATCCGGAGAAAACCATAATTTGAAAAGATACAAGCATGCCAATGTTCATTGCAGCACTATTTACAATAGCCAAGACATGGAAACAACCTAAATGTCCATCAACGGAGGAATGGATAAAGAAGATGTGGTACATATATACAATGGAATATTACTCAGCCATAAAAAAGAACAAAATAATGACATTTGCAGCAACATGGATGGACCTAGGCATTATCATACTAAGTGAAAGAAAAATATCTTATGATATCACTCATGTGTGGAATCTAATTTTTTAGAAATGATATAAATGAACTTATTTACAAAACAGAAACAGACTCGCAGATTTCAAAAACAAACTTGTGGTTACCAAAGGGGAAAGTCAGGGAGAGGGATAAATTAGGAACTTGGGATTAACATACACACACTACTATATATAAAATAGACAACCAACAAGGACCTACTGTATAGCACAGGGAACTCTACTCAGTATTCTGTAATAACCTATATGGGAAAAAAATCTGAAAAAAAATGAATATATGTATATGTACAACAATAATTTTCTGTGCAGCAGAAACTAACACAACATTGTAAATCAAATACACTACAATAAAAATTAATTAAAATAATAAAATAATGAAAATGCAAAATTCAGTTAAGGAGAAATTTTTACAACACATATATCAGAAAAAGGATTTGTATTAAAAATATACAGAGGGGGGCTTCCCTGGTGGCGCAGTGGTTGAGAGTCTGCCTGCCAATGCAGGGGACACAGGTTCGAGCCCTGGTCTGGGAAGATCCCACATGCCGCGGAGCAACTGGACCCATGAGCCACGGCCCCTGAGCCTGCGCGTCTGGAGCCTGTTCTCTGCAACAAGAGAGGCCACAATAGTGAGAGGCCCGCACACCGTGATGAAGAGTGGCCCCCACTCACCACAACTAGAGAAAGCCCTCACACAGAAACGAAGACCCAAAACAGCCATAAATAAATAAATACATAAAATACATTAAAAAAAAAATATATATATATATAGAGGGGACCTTCAAGATGGCGGAAGAGTAAGACATGGAGATCACCTTCCTCCCCACAAATATATCAAAAATACATCTACATGTGGACCAACTCCTACAGAACACCTATTGAATGCTGGCAGAAGACCTCAGACTTCCCAAAAGGCAAGAAAATCCCTACGTACCTGGGTAGGCAAAAGAAAAGAAGAAAAAACAGAAACAAAAGAATAGGGATGGGACCTGCACCTCTGGGAGGGAGCTGTGAAGGAGGAAAAGTTTCCACACACTAGGAAGCCCCTTCACTGGCGGAGATGGGGGGTGGGCGGGAGGGAAGCTTCAGAGCCACGGAAGAGAACACAGCAACAGGGGTGCAGAGGGCAAAGCGGAGAGATTCCCGCACAGAGGATCGGGGCTGACCAGTACTCACCAGCCTTAGAGACTTGTCTGCTCACCCGCCTGGGCGGGCGGGGTCTGGGAGCTGAGGCTTAGGCTTCAGAGGTCAAATCCCAGGGAGAGGACTGGGGTTGGCTGCGGGAACACAGCCTGAAGGGGTTAGTGGGCCACAGCTAGCCAGGAGGGAGTCCAGGAAAATGTCTGGGCCTGCCCAAGAGGCAAGAGACCATTGTTTCAGGGTGTGCGAGGAGAGGGGATTCCATTCCTGTCTGCCCACAGATGGCAGAGCACCACCTAAACGAGCTTCAGAGAGGGGCACAAACTGCGACTATCAGCTTGGACACCAGAGACAGGCATGAAACGCTAAGGCTGCTGCCTCTGCCACCAAGGATCCTGTGTGTGAGCACAGGTCACTATCCACCCCCCCTCCTCCAGGAGCCTGTGCAGCCTGCCACTGCCAGGGTCCCATTATCCAGATACAACTTCCCCGGGAGAACACACAGTGCACCTCAGGCTGTTGCAACGTCATGCCGGCCTCTGCCACTGCAGGCTCACACCGCATTCCAATTATGACGACCATACCCGTCCCTCCTCTGGCCTGAGTGAGCCAGAGCGCCCTAATCAGCCACTGCTTAAAAGCCCTCCTGTCTGGGCGGGGGAGGAAGATGCCTGAAGGCGACCTACATGCAGAGGTGGGGCCAAAACCAAATCTGAACACCAGGAGCTGTGCAAACAAAGGAGAGAAACAGAAATTTCTCAGTGTAGTCTCAGGAGCAGTAGACTAAATCCCCACAATCAACTAGATGTACCCTGAATCTGTGGAATACCTGAATAAACAATGAATCGTCCCAAAATTGAGGCGGTGGACATGTTAGGAGCAACTGTAGAATTGGGGTTTGCTGTCTGTGATGGATTTGTTTCTGATATTTATGTTTATCTTAGTTTAGTTTTTTGTGCATGTTATCATTGGTGGATTTGTTTATTGGTTTGGTTGCTCTCTCTTTTTAAAAATTATTATTATTTATTTATGTTAATAATTTTTTTTATTTTAATTGTTTTTCTTTCTTTTTTTCTCCCTTTTCTTCTGAGCTGGGTGGCTGACAGGGTCCTGGTGCTCTGGCCTAGTGTCAGGCCTGAGCCTCTTAGGTGGGAGACCCGAGCTCAGGACACTGAACCACCAGAGACCTCCCGGCCCCATGTAATATCAATTGGAGAGAGCTCTCCTGAGAGGTCTCCATCTCAAAGCTAAGGCCCAGTTTACCCAACGGCCAGCAAGCTCCAGTGCTGGATGGCCCATACCAAACAAGAAGCAAGACAGGAACAAAACCCCACCCATTAGCAGAGAGTCTGCCTAAAATCATACTAAGTTCACAGACACCCCAAAACACACTGCCAGATGCGGCCCTGCCCACAAGAGAAACAAGATCCAGCCCCACCCACCAAAACAGATGCACCACTCCCCTCCACCAGGAAGCCTACACAGCCCATGGAACCAACCTCACCTACTGGGGACAGACACCAAAAACAACAGGAACCACAAACCTGCAGCCTGCAAAAAGGAGACCCCAAACACAGTAAGTTAAACAAAATGAGATGACAAAGAAATATGCAGCAGATGAAGGAGCGAGGTAAAAACCCACCAGACCAAACAAATGAAGAAGAAATAGGGAGTCTACCTGAAAAAGAATTCAGGGTAATGATAGTAAAGATGATCCAAAATCTTGGAAATAGAATGTAGAAAATACAAGAAACGTTTAACAAGGACCTAGAAGAACTAAGGAGCAAACAAACAATGATTAACAACACAATAAATGAAATGAAAAATTCTCTAGAAGGAATCAATAGCAGAAGAATGAATAAGTGACCTGGAAAATAAAATAGTGGAAATAACTACTGAAGAGCAGAATAAAGAAAAAAGAATGAAAAGAATTGAGGACAGTCTCAGAGACCTCGGGGACAACATTAAATGCACTAACATTTGAATTATAGGGGTCACAGAAAAATAGAGAAAAAGAAAGGGTCTGAGAAAATATTTGAAGAGATTATAGTTGAAAACTTCCTTAACATGGGAAAGGAAATAGTCAAACAAGTCCAGGAAGTGCAGAGAGTCCCATACAGGATAAATGCAAGGAGCAAGATACATATTAATCAAACTATCAAAAATTAAATACAAAGAAAAAGTATTAAAAGTAGCAAGGGAAAAGTAACAAATAACATACAAGGGAATCCCCATAAGGTTAACAGCTGATCTTTCAGCAGAAACTCTGCAAACCAGAAGGGAGAGGCAGGACATATTTAAAGTGATGAAAGGGAAAAAACCTACAACCAAGATTACTCTACCCAGCAAGGATCTTGTTCAGATTCGATGGAGAAATTAAAACATTTACAGACAAGAAAAAGCTAAGAGATTTCAGCACCACCAAACCAGCTTTACAAAAAATGTTAAATGAACTTCTCTAAGCAGGAAACACAAGAGAAGGAAAAGACCTACAATAAGAAACCCAAAACAATTAAGAAAATGGTAATAGAAACATACATATCGATAACTATGTTAAATGTAAATGGATTAAATGCTCCAACCAAAAGGCATAGACTGGCTGAACGGATACAAAAACAAGATGCATATATATGCTGTCTACAAGAGACCCACTTCAGACATAGGGACACATACAGACTGAAAGTGAGGGGATGGAAAAAGATATTCCATGCAAATGGAAATCAAAAGAAAGCTGGAGGAGCAGTTCTCATATCAGAGAAAATAGACTTTAAAATAAAGACTATTACAAGAGACAAAGAAGCACACTACATACAGTTGATCAAGGGAACATTCCAAGAAGAAGATACAACAATTGTAAATATTTATGCACCCAACATAGAAGTACCTCAATGCATAAGGCAAATGCTAACAGCCATAAAAGGGGAAATCGACAGTAACACAATCATAGTAGGGAACTTTAACACCCCACTTTCACCAATGGACAGATCATCCAAAATGAAAATAAATACGGAAACACAAGCTTTAAATGACACATTAGACAAGATGGACTTAATTGATATTTATAGGACATTCCATCCAAAAACAACAGAATACACTTTCTTCTCAAGTGCTCATGGAACATTCTCCAGGATAGATCATATCTCGGGTCACAAATCAAGCCTTGGTAAATTTAAGAAAATTGAAATAGTATCAGGTATCTTTCCTGACCACAATGCTATGAGACTAGATATCAATTACAGGAAAAAACTGTAAAAAATAGAAACACATGGAGGCTAAACAATACACTACTAAATAACCAACAGATCACTAAAGAAGTAAAAGAGGAAATCAAAAAATACCTAGAAACAAATGACAAGGAAAACACGAGGACCCAAACCTATGGGATGCAGCAAAAGCAGTTCTAAGAGGGAAGTTTAGAGCAATACCATCTTATCTGTAGAAACAAGAAAAATCTCAAGTAAACAACCTGAACTTACACCTAAAGCAATTAGAGAAAGAAGAACAAAAAAACCCAAAGTTAGTAGAAGGAAAGAAATCATAAAGAACAGAGCAGAAATAAATGAAATAGAAACAAAGAAAACAGTAACAAAGATCAATAAAACTAAAAGCTGGTTCTTTGATAAGATAAACAAAATTGATAAAGCATTAGCCAGACTCATCAAGAAAAAGAGGGAGAGGACTCAAATCAATAAAATTAGAAATGAAAAAGGATAAGTTACAATGGACACCACAGAAATACAAGGCATTATAAGAGACTACTACAAGCAACTCTATGCCAATAAAATGGAAAACCTGGAAGAAATGGACAAATTCTTTAAAAGGTATAAACTTCCAAGACTGAACCAAGAAGAAATAGAAAATATGAACAGACCAATCATAAGTAATGAAATTGAAACTGTGATTAAAACTCTTCCAACAAAAAAAAGTCCAGGACCAGATGGCTTCAGAGGTGAATTCTACCAAACATTAAGAGAAGAGCTAACACCCATCCTTCTCAAACTCATTCTATGAGGCCACCATCACCCTGCTAACAAAACCAGACAAATATACTACAAAAAAGAAAACTACAGACCAATATCGTTGATGAATATAGATGCAAAAATTCTCAACAAACTACTAGCAAACAGAATCCAACAACACATTAAAAGGATCATACACCACGATCAAGTGGGATTTATCCCAGGGATGCAAGGATTCTTCAATATACGCCAATCATTCAATGTGATACACCATATCAACAAATTGAAGGGTAAAAACCATATGATCATCTCAATAGATGCAGAAAAAGCTTTTGACAAAATTCAACACCGATTTGTGATAAAAAATCTCCAGAATGTAGGCATAGAAGGAACATACCTCAACATAATAAAGGCCATATATGACAAACCCACAGCCAACATTGTTCTCAATGTTGAAAAACTGAAACCTTTCTCTAAGATCAGGAACAACACAGGATTGCCCACTCTCACCACTATTATTCAACATAGTTTTGGAAGTCCTAGCCATGGCAATCTGAGAGGAAAAAGAAATAAAAGGAATCCAAATCAGAAAAGAAAAAAAACTGTCACTGTTTTCAGATGACATGATACTATACATTGAGGATCCTAAAGGTGCTACCAGAAAACTACTAGAGCTAATGAATGAATTTGGAAAAGTAGCAGGATACAAAATTAATGTACAGAAATCTCTTGCATCCTATACACTAATGACAAAAATCTGATAGAGAGATTAAGGAAACATTCCTATTTAACATTGCACCATAAAGAATAAAATACCTAGGAATAAACCTACCTAAGGAGAAAAAAGAGCTGTATGCAGAAGACTATACAACACTGATGAAAGAAATTAAAGACAACACAAACAGATGGAGAGATACACCATGAGCAAGGATTGGAAGAATCAACATTGTGAAAATGACTATACTACCCAAAGTAATCTATAGATTCAATGCAATCATTATCAAACTACCAATGGCATTTTTCACAGAACTAGAACAAAATATTTCACAATTTGTATAGAAACACAAATAGCCAAAGCAATCTTGAGAAAGAAAAATGGAGATGGAGGAATCAGGCTCCCTGACTTCAGACTATACTACAAAGCTACAGTAATCAAGACAGTATGGTACTGGCACAAAAACAGAAATATAGACCAATGGAACAGGATAGAAAGCCCATGCACATATGGTCACCTTATCTGTTATAAAGGAGGGAAGAGTATACAACAGAGAAAAGAAAGCCTCTTCAATAAGTGGTGCTGGGAAAACTGGACTGCTACCAGTAAAAGAATGAAATTAGAACACTCCCTAACACCATTGACAAAAATAAACTCAAAATGGATTAAAGACCTAAATGTAAGGCCAGGCACTATAAAACTCTTTGAGGAAAACATAGGCAGAACACTCTATGACATAAACCACAGCAATATCCTTTTTGACCCACCTCCTAGTGGAATGGAAATAAAAAGAAAAATAAACAAATGGGGCCTAATGAAGCTTAAAAGCTTTTGCACAGCAAAAGAAACCATAAAGAAGATGAAAAGACAAGCCTAGAATGAGAGAAAATATTGCAAACGAAGCAGCTGACAAAGGATTAATCTCCAAAATATATAAGCATCTCATTCAGCTCAATATCAAAAAAACAAAAAACCCAATCCAAAAACGGGCAGAAGACCTAGATAGACATTTCTCCAAAGAAGATATACAGATTACCAACAAACACATGAAAGGATGCTCAACATCACTAATCATTAGAGAAATGCAAATCAAAACTACAATGAGGTATCACCTCACACCAGCCAAGAATGGCCATCATCAAAAAATCTACAAACAATAAATACTGGAGGGGGTGTGGAGAAAAGGGAACCCTCTTGCACTGTTGGTGGGAGTGTAACTTGATACAGCCACTATGGAGAACAGTATGGAGGTTCCTTAAAAAACTAAAAATAGAACTACCATATGACACAGCAATCCCACTACTGGGCATATAGCCTGAGAAAACCATAATTCAAAAAGAGTCATGTACCACAATGTTCACTGCAGCACTATTTACAATAGCCAGACATGGAAGCAACCTAAGTGTCCATTGACAGATGAATGGATAAAGAAGACGTGTCCCATATATACAATGGAATATTACTCAGCCATAAAAAGAAATGAAACTGAGTTATTTGTAGTGAGGTGGATGGACCTAGAGTCTGTCATACAGAGTGAAGTAGGTCCGAAAGAGAAAACAAATACCGTATGCTAACACATATATGTGGAATCTAAAAATAAAATAAAATAAAATAATGGCTCTGATGAACCTAGCTGGGCAGGACAGGAATAAAGACGCAGATGTAGAAAATGGACTTGAGGACACAGGGAGTGGGAAGTGTATGCTGGGATGAAGTGAGAGACTAGCATTGACATATATGCACTACCAAATGTGAAATAGATAGCTTGGGAAGCAGCTGCATAGCACAGGGAGATCAGCTCAGTGCTTTGTGACCACCTATTGGGGTGGGATAGGGAGGGTAAGAAGGAGATGCAAGAGGGAGGGGATATGGGGATATATGTATACATATAGCTGATTCACTTTGTTATACAGCAGAAACTAACACAACATTGTAAAGCAACTATACTCCAATAAATATGTTAATAAAACAAAAAAAAGATTACCAGCTAGATTAGTATCTTTGTCATTAAATGAGCATTTAACAGAATGATGATAGATTTAAGAAAATATTGTAAGGAAAAACTGCATAGAAACAAAGTGTTATTTAATGAAATCACATCCATCTTTTTTTCAATGTGTTTAATACTGTTGCTATGGACCAAGATAAACTTCAGCACATAAATGTTTTTAAAATTTGAAAAAAAAAACATAGAAAACTCCCTCAACTCTATAATAAGACAGGCACACTGCATAATTATTTAAATGAGGTTCCTGAACAACCAAAACTAATCCATGGGGTTAGAAATCAGATCAATAGTTGCCTAGGGTTGGAGGTGGGAGGTGATTAACTGAGAAGGAGAAAGAAAAAACTTTTTGATAATGGAGATTTACTACTTTGTGAATGTGTGTTGGTTATATGAGTGTATACATTTGTTATAATTCAACCAAATGTCCAATTAAAATGTGTGTATTTTATTGTATTCAGATTATACCTCAATAAAGTTGATGTGAAAATGGACCAAAATGGTCAAAAATTTAGACGAACAATATTTTGAGATTAATTTTGTCTTTGTTTTCCTGTGTTTGTTGATATGGGGAAATTCTTTATAAAAGAGAGACTCAAAAATAACTTCCAGTTTATGATTTTTTTTCTAGTATAGTGATGCCATTAATGGTGGCATCATTCATAGAAATAGAATAGTCAGGAGAAGAAGCAAGTTTTGAAAATTTAGTTAAGTTTTTTAAATGGTGAGCGTTATTTGTCTATGGGATATCTAAGTAAAAATATCCAGTAAATAGTTAAGTGTGTGAGTCTGAGGTCAGCAAAGATATCTTGGCCGGATATGCACATTTGCGAGTCAGAACGCAGATGTTGATAAAGCCGTAGAATGGATGGGATCAGCCTTGGAGACTTTGGAGTAATAAAATAAGAGGCCTAGGACAGAACTACAAAGAACGTGTGATTTAAGCGATAAGCAGAGAGATGCCTGTTGAACACAGTAAGTTTGTGCAGCTATATAGCTAGGACAAAATAGGAGAGTAAAGTGTCATAGAGGGTAAAGTGTCACAGATGTTAAAGGAGGCGACACATATTATTTCAGCTAACAATTAATTAACAAAACAAATCTTAATGGCCCCTCTGACTTTAAAGAGGCAGGCAGTACAATCCTAACAGGCGCTAGGAAGGAACAAACAGAAATATGAGTGAATGCTATTGATGTCTGTCACACTTTGTGGTAAATTTCCTCCCCCTATTTTCAGCTTCACATCTCATTCCTGTTCTCCACAGCTATATCTAGTTTTGCTGGATTCCATGACTTTCTGCACTCTGTGTCGTCTATTCTTTTTTTCTCTGTATTCTCTTTTGCTAACACTCTAACCTTTGGCCTGCTCCAACAGTACCACTGCTTTTGTCAGAGTTTTATTGAATTGCTTATCCGCTGATGATGTTTTCTGTTACCTTCATTATTTAGAATTTTAAAATTTTAAAAGTTCTCATACACTAATTTTAGTAGGGACTCTAGAGGGAGAGGATAGAAATACATGGATCTAATTTATTATCTTTAAATGACACTAAATAATTACACTTAAATTATCATTTTTTTCTTTATACTTACTACATTCTGTGACTTGAATTCATTGTCTGCCCCTAAGATGCAAAGATATTTTACTAGAAGCTTTATAATTTCAATTTTTAAGCTTGGGTGTATAATTCATATATAATCAAGTTAATATATGGTCTGAGGTGGAAATAAATGTTCAATATTTTTCCATATGAGATTATAGACTATTTGTTGAAAAACTCTTCCTTTCCCCAGTGGATATCTTGGTCACTTTTTCAAAAATCTTTTGACTATATGAGTAATATATTTCTGGGCTTTTTATGATCTATTTGTCTATTCTTATGATGGTACTACATGCTTTATAGCTGTGCTTAAAGTCAGGTATATTAAGTCCCCCAGAACCTTGTTCTGATGGTAGAAGATGCTGAGATCCCTAGTTGCAAGGGGATTGATAGAATTCTGGAACAGCAGAGACCAGGTGCCAACACTTAACCATCAGAGTCAAGGCATAATTCTCATAATGGGCAGCATGGTCATAATGGCCTCCAGAAGGTCCTGATCCATAAGGATCTATGTATATGCTTCATAGAACATGATGTTCTACAAAAAAAAAAAGATGGGTAACCAAAAAGAGTCAGCTCCTTAATAATAAGCCATGATCCACTGCCCAATTTCGAATCTCGGGTCAGTCCTAATCCTCAGGACCCATCAGTTAAAATAGATATCCCATCTCCTTAAGTGGTGATTTCCCCAGTCCTTTCCCAAACTTATGACCATTTATAATGAGGAAAAGGAAAAGTTCAGATTTTCAAGATCTGTTGGATATAAGGTCCAAGCTGAAATGAATACCCAGGGAACCAAAGTGCCATTGTGCCTCTTCTGTTAGAGTAGAGGTGTGTGGAAGTCAGGTAATAAACGGAGTTCTAGTATTGGCCTGTCTCACCAGTAGTCACTTCTCTGGTTTCTGAATATATATTTGTAGCTCTGAATATATATTTGTTCTACTATACATGTAGCTGGTAGAACTCTCACACTGATTTTTTGGCCCATGGAGTAAATGCAATTAGAGTAATAACATGACCATACTAGCTTAGAGCCATATGCAGCCAGCTACTCAGAACTTGTCGTACAGAACCCAGAATAGAAACTTCAAGTCTGGCTTCCCAATATAGATGTTTATTTTGAGGTCTAGTAACTCAACCCAGAGACATTATTTAATCCCTAATTTCTTTATTTTTAAAGACCTTTTGGAATAAAAATCTATTTATAAATGAATACCAAGAAATAGTTTATCACATGGTTATTTTGAGGTCTAAATAGAAATTGCTTCAAGAACTGTAACTCTTAGAAAGGTCTACAATTTCACACTACTTGTAAGCTAACAAGTTAACTTACTACAGTTTCATGGATGCTGGCAGAAGATGTGATATTTTTAGGTCAAAAAGTGCCTTTTTCATAGCATAGCACAGAGCCCCAGCTTTATTTTTGCACTGGTTCCCCTTGCCAATTTCAATGGGAGTGAGATGGAGTCACCTGGGTGCATCCTTAGAAAACCCCATTCGATGGACCTCAAGCAAATCCACCTGACATCTGCTTCAGAGGGAGACGTTATCTTTATTACACTTGACGGTAAACAAACTTGCCCTCTGCTCTAGAGGGAGACATTATCTTTATCTAAGGCTGTTCACTCTACCAATATCCTTGAAAAAATAGTCTCAGAGAAAGGCAAACATGAGCAGAAGCATGGAGAATTGTCTCTCAACATTAGTATATCTTTCTCTTTCAAATTTTGATAGAAAAATTGATATGTTAGATGAGATACAAGGACTATTGATAGACTCTGGAATATTGAGTCATGACTTACTACAGTGGAACCCCACTCTTAACATCTCAACCCCAACCATTGACAAAAAAAGGCAGATACACTTTTTACATTAATTCTAGTGTTTCTCCAGTAGATAACAATCTTTGAATTCTTACATTTTCAAATACCTTCATACTAAATTTATGTCCTAGGTCAAGACAGAGATTAATTGTGCAACTGAAACCATTGTTTTAGGTCCCAAGAGAGTTCCCATTAGGTTAATGTCGATGCATTTATTTGTCTTACCATTTCATTTGAAATCTTGGCCATTAGATGAGAGAGAGATTTTCCTAAGGGGCCTTCAAATGAACTTCACATTTTTTTTTCCCAGTTCATTTCAGCCAAGGGATAAATTGGCACACTTTCTGATGTGAGCACATAGTGGAAAGAACATCAGACTGAGATCCAGGAGACTCATGTTCTAATCCCATTTCTTTCATTAGCTTGCTGTGTAACCTTGGACAAGCATGTAGGGTTTTAAGTAGCACAGAATAAGAATCACTTATTAACAAATACAGCCAAAAAAAAGGAAAGAATTTTTACCAATTTCAAATTACATATCTGGCTTCTAAATTTCAAGATGGATTTTTCTTTAATAAGCAGAACAATATTCTTCCATGTGAGAAGCAAACCATTTTACTGTAGTTCTTTTTTTAAACAAAGAGAAAGAAAAATCAAATAAAAATATAGATCTTCCAAGATGTTTTCTAAGCCTGTAACTGTGGAATGATTCAATCTTTTATGCCACAGGTGTAGAATATCATAGAAATTTTAAATCAGAAAAATTCTCAAATTTTATATCTTATATAATGTATTTGAAGATTTTTTCCCCCTCACTTTGAAAATATCCGATTTCTTATTTCAAAATAAGGTTATTTTAAGTGTCTATCTTCCCTTCTTATTCTCACAGTCACTACTCTAGATTGGCCTAGAAGATTAATCATTAATCCCTTAACTGATTTCCAAATTTCTGGCTTGTCTCCACCTGGAATATGTCCTTTCAATTTAATCTTCTTAAAATTTAAACCACCTCCGCCTATTGGATTAAGCTCAAACTTAATCCAATAAGTTCAAATACCAGTCTTGGTATTTCTAATCTTGGGTTACCTTGTCTAGTCAACGTTCATCTTCCTCTTTACCAAAAGGGAACTCTCATCACAGTCAGATGAATACACTTATATGTGTCTAGAATACACCATTTTCATCTCAACCTCCATGCCTTTCTGACTTAGAACTTTTTCTCCCATCATCTCCACATAACTGGTTTCAACCTTTCCTTTAAGGCTCAGTTCTACATCCACTTCCTCTCTTAAGCATTCCTTGATTTTTCTCAGATCTTAGATATTTTCTCAGATATTTTACAAAAGTTTGTAATACTAGAACTCTAATCTGAGCCACATACATTTTTGAATTTTGTTTTGTTATTTTTCCTTAGGTTGGTTTTTTTTTTTTTTTTTGAGAGCAGAAAACTGACTTACTTACCTCTCCTCAAAGCCTTTGACTCCCCATTTTTCTTGATTCGATTGGTTGAATTGTGACTTAGTATGATTGTTTGCCGTTGGAATATTTCTTTGTTGTTTTTCTGCATCATGGAGGTGATGCAGAGCGATTTGGCTTCAGTGGGCTGAACCAGGAATTCTATTCTAAGTTTACACTGATGTTTTCACTTACGGTACCAGTAATCTAGATGAGGATTGAGTAGAAGATTTTTGATTTGGCAATTTGAGAGTTATTGATTAGTTTTAAAATTATAATTTTAATAGAGTGGTAGGGAATAAATCCAAATTAAAGTAGGGTAGAGTACCTAGTGATAGATACTGATGGAGTAATTTATTCATACAATCATTTCATTCAAATACTCATTTTTCAATTGAGCTATTATAGTGGTCACTAATTTGTTACCAGGACCTTTTCATATTACTTTATCCTAAAGTTTCTGCTGTGACTCTTCACTAGCTATCCTTCATTCTGGGGCTCTTAGGCCATGTTGGGTCTTGTTGCCTTGCTAACACTTCATTAATGTCATCATATATGCTGGATACTATGTATTATGGGTTAAATTGTATTCCCTTCCAAATGTATATGTTGAACTCCTAGCCCCCATTACCTCAGACAGTGACCTAATTTGGAAATAGGGTTGTTGCAGGTGCAATTGCTTAAGATAAGGCTACACTGGAGTATTGTGGGCCCCTCATCCAGTATAATTATTCTTTTAATAAAAAAGGGGAAACTTGGACATAGACACATGCACACAGAGAGAATGATATGTGAAGATTGGAATTATGCTGCCACAAGCCAAACAACTACCAGAAGTGAGGAAAGAGGCTTGGAAGAGATCCTTCCTAGCATCTTTAGAGGGAGCATGGTCCTGCTGACATCTTGCCTCCAGAACTGTTAAATAATAAATTTCTATTGTTTAAGCCACTCAGTTTGTGGTACTTTGTTATGGCAGCATTAGTAAACTTATACACCACCCTCAAAGTGCCTGGATGGAATTCTTCCTTGTATTATTACACATTTCTACCTCTTTCTAGAATAATGCTGTCTAAAGAATTTTTGTCCATGATGGAAATGTTCTATGTCTCCTGTCCAAATATTTGCCACTAGCTAAATGTGACTATTAAGCACGTGAAGTGTAGCCTCTGCACCTGAGGGACTATATTTTTATTTTACTTAATTTCAATTAATTTACATTTACATTAAACAGCTGCATGTGGCTAGCAGCTACCATATAGAACACTGCAGTCCTAGAGCTTGTTCTAGTGCAATAGGAGTGTCTACTTCTGAGTCCTAGTCTTACCCAGTTTGCATTGGACCTTCTGTGACCTGTAATATCATAGGATAGAATAAAGCATGAATCCAAGACTTTGTCACTCAGGCTGCTAAATTCTGTTGATAAGCCTTCTCTCAGTAGCTGGAGTTCAACCAAATTGAAAGGAATAATCAGGAAAGAGAAGGATGCTAGATTCTAGTTCATGCCCCATTTTCATTCGCTAGTCAGTCACTTTGATTTTGTTGAGCCTGCTATCAAATGTTCCCATTGTGTTAGTGGGTTTTAATATGAATCATGACTATGAATTAAGAACTAGGTAGTAATTTCTGATTAATTTCAGCTAAGTCATTTGACCAGCCACTGAGGTTGCTTACTAGATTAGTGACCTTGCTTAACACTGAATTGGTGCCCAGAAAGTACAAAGTTATAACTCATATTTCCAATTGTGTATGACTTCCATGACTCAATCAAGCCACAGGAAGACATTCACTCTTCCTTTATATTATTTTTCTGTTTCTTGTCATTAGGAAGGTTAGTTGCTCTTGTTTTCTGATAGCTTCGTTGTTTGGATTAAAGCTTTTCTACTGGAATGTCTTATCCTTTTGGTTCTTAATAGTTTCTATCATGGAATATGAATCTTGATATTTCCCAGATACATTTCCTGTTTTGGGCCTTACTATCAACCAAGACTTTGGCCTCAGAATAGGGATCAAACATGTTATTGGCTTGCCTGGATTGACTCCTCATAACTTCTGGATTCTTCTTCATCCCCAAATTCTATTCTTAGTGATAAAGGTCAAAAATTTAATCTCAAAATTCTAGGATACAGGACTAAGGAACATCCTTTGAAACTCAGGAAAGATCAATTTAGGACAAGCTAAGGACATTGGATCAGCAAATTTCACTTAAACACAACCATGAAATAGAAAATGATTTATGGCCATTACCTTGAAGATTCAGTAAGGCACTAAGTGACTCCATGTAGCCTCTACCTAAATATCTCTGGACATACAACTACAAGGAATAAGTAAAAGAAAGAAACTACAATGAACAATTCTGGAACAATTGCTATGTGCCAGTCACCTTGCAAATTACTTTCATATATAAGGTCTAATTTAGTGTTGGCAAGTATATAAAAACATTATTACTATACTTACTTTATTGATGAGGAAATTGAAGATCAAAGGTTAAGTGACTGCTCTTGAGTTCTACAGCAAGTAGTTCCTAAATGTTGCAGGAAACAGAAGATTTGGAAAGATCCAGAACAGAATAGAGATTGGACGAACTATGTGAAGAGAAGGCCAACAAATAAATGTGACAATATGAGTGTATACAGACACTAGTACTCAGATATTCTTTATCTTTGCTGATGTCAGAAAAGGGAAATTAACTAAGCCTTAACATAAGATAGTGGTGTCCAACGGAAGGCTGGATTTCCCAGCAGATAGGCCTGCATGCAGTATGCTGGAATTGATAACTAAAAGATGTTTTGAGCTCTTTAATATTTCCAAAGGAATTACTTTATGTGTAATCTTTTCTCAGAACAAGAGAAGATATTTTATACATATACATTTATATACACACATGTATGATTATATGAATTATGCTTATGGATTAAATCATAAAATATTAATTAAACAGTAATATGCCAGGTGCTATGCTTAGTAGTTCTGGTGATACATTGTTGAGGACAATAGACTGGGCTCTAGGCCTCCTATCAGACAATTAAATAAACAATAATAGTAAAGGATGCAGGGAAACAAGTAGGGTTTTTTTTTGTTTATTTTTAAAATTTATTTATTTATTTATGGCTGTGTTGGGTCTTCGTTACTGTGCGAGGGCTTTCTCTAGTTGCGGCAAGCGGGGGCCACTCTTCATCGTGGTGCACAGGCCTCTCACTGTCGCGGTTTGTCTTGTTGTGGAGCACAGGCTCCAGACGTGCAGACTCAGTAATTGTGGCTCACGGGCCCAGCTGCTCCGCGGCATGTGGGATCCTCCCAGACCAGGGCTCGAACCCGTGTCCCCTGCATCGGCAGGCAGACTCTCAACCACTGCGCCACCAGGGAAGCCCCACAAGTAGGGTTTTGAGGGAGTGTTTAATCTAGTCTAGTATACTTGGGCTAAACCTCCCAAAGAAAGTGCTATCGAAACTGGTACCTAAAGGATAAATAGACATTATCCAGGTGGAGAAGAGCAGGAAAAGTGTTTCAGGCAGAATAAAAAGCAAATGCAAAGTGGAGATTGTGCGGATTCTCAAAATCCCTCCAGTGGAATTTCATACATAACTCTATTTCTTAGGTCCCTTGTGCTGTCATAATGTTTCTGGCATCACTGTCCTCTTTATAGTTTGGGGGTAAGCCACTAAACCATTCTGCACCTAGTTTTTTCATGTGATGAGTCAGAATTCAGAGAGTTTCTTTCCAAAGTACATTGGGGACTGATGTAAACCCATGGGAGTGAGTGATGGGCATGGAATAGGACAACACCAGGCCTGAACTCAGATGCCCTGGGTACAAGGCCTGCCTGTGCCACATGTAACTTGATGATCTTAGAAGAAAATCCAAAAACTCAACAGCCAAGAACAGAAAACTGAAGATGAACAGCAACAGAATGCTGTTTCCTGGCAACAAAGATGAAGAACTTCTTTCCAGCTAAGAGGAAAATGTGTTCCTCTAGTTTGTTTTCAAATTTCATTGGCATCCCATTCACCTGTGCTTGTTAAAACACAGGTTGCTGGGCCCCACATCCAGAGGTGCTGATTCCAAAGTTTTCAGTCGAGGCCTGAGAATTAGCATTTCTACAAGTTCCCAGGTGATGCTGATGATGTCGGTTTAGGAATCACACTTTGAGAACCTCTGTTTTAGAATATGTTGTCTACTAACTAATTTTCAAGCTGTTGCTGTTTAAACCAGGGTGCGCAACTATTTTTTCAGTTCTCATGATTCTTCCCTTCAGATAACCTCAACTACCACCAGAAAATGCTACAATGTGAAGATATAAACTAGCAGATTTTCAACTATTTTAATATGACAGCCTCTATTCCAAGTTCCTATCTTGGCTGAGGCCTTTCATTTGGCCATTTTTAGAGTAAATGAAGCAATTGGCCAGGTCATCAGAAGCTCCAGAGGATTCAAAACCACTGAATATATGTGTTTATTTTCCATAAGGGCTAGGAAACCACTTATGATTATTTTCTTGAGAATTTAAATGGTAACAAAGGCAGCAGTATTCAAATGGGAATTTTATCTCCTCTTGGCTGCCTTTTTATGTCATCTGACAATTCCCACTTCCACAAGGTGAGAATTCACAGGCTTATATTTTTTTCACTAAATTATTTCTTCTTTTCACACGTTTTTTTTCTTTCATCCTGGAGGAATGACTTATAAAAAGAGTTACCTTTCAGATTACACCATTAAAAACTCGTGGCATAAAAAATTAAAGCCCTAAGCATAACTAGTCAACTACTAATTTGAAGCAGCTATATTCTCAATATCAGCTTAATCAATGTTTATACAACATAATCTTAGGATGACATCAATTAACGTAGGAAAGGATTGGGTTTGAATCACATTATCTTCATCTCTGCCTCTCCTGGGAACTTCAAGTTGATCTGCATCCCCCTAAAATTTAGGACATGTGGCCAATGGCTACAGGTCAGAGAGAGGACAAGTGGGAGATATAGAGGTAGCTTCACATGTACTCTGTAGAAGAAGAATACCATCTACATTGTACCCAGAAGGCCTTGAAGTATTTGTATAGCTAATTTGGGCAGAGCTGGAGCTACAACTCTGGACTCCAGGCTCCTGATTATGCTGCCTTCTTCATTTCTTGTATGTTTCTCATTACTTCTTTCAATGTCTCTCACCCTGCTTCACACCATATTGCATGGTTCTACTTATTTTCCTGCCCTGCCCCACCCAATAATGTGATTACCTTTAATAATGACTTCAAAGCTCCAAAAGTTTCAAACCCTTTTTATAGGGAACTCACAAAATTTAACAGCTTTCAAGACCTAATAAAATTAATCTTTATTGGTCTATAAGCCTAAAATGGATATCCCTGAATAGAGAGTTTTCCTAAACTGTGCCTGTCACCGAATGAGCCTCTTACTTCAAATCAAATCTGACCCGGAATCTGTAACTATATACTTTCCCATCCTTCCACCCCAGATCTCAACAACCACCAGGGATTCTGGACCTCTCTTTTACTATAATAAATGGTGTGTGCTTTCTCTTGCCCCGCCCCAGGAGATAAGATTGCATACTTGCAGAACAAACTCGAACTGTTGTTCAAAGTGACTAGAGTCCTGAGAAATTTTCCATCATGGATAAAGGGGAAGATGAAGAAAACAGTCCAAGGATTAAAGAAGACCTCAGTCTTGAGCAGGAGGACGAGCTAATGTTATAGCAGCGTAAAGACTGTTTTCAGTGTGACTTAGTTATCCACTGAAGAGAGGAGCAAGTGTGGAGAGGAACATATCAATTCATTATTTTTAATTTAATTTGAGGCCTCTAACAAGTGCTCATTGTCATGGTGGATCAGTTCTCCCTTTAACAGAATTTTTTTTCATTTACCCAGCTTCTTCTTTCCTGTTTTCACCTTGGGGTACCCAACATGGAGATATTCCTCTGATGGAATACTATATTTACTGGTCACTTAAATCCACCATATGCACTCATATAGTAATATAATAAATAAATCCTGATCATGTAATTTATACTCATATGATTAGATATCTTAGTAGCATTAGGTACCTTAATAATAACTAAATTCAGTAGAAATCAGTAGCAATCAGTAACAAATAAAAACTTCTGGCCTTATTTATGGCAAAATCTTACATATACAAAATGATTAATAGTTTACAAAGCGTGTCTTGCATATGTTATCTTAACTAATGTCCATCACAGTCTAAAGTGTGAGAGGAGATTATTACTCCCATCTATGGATAAGAAAGTTTTAATGACTTCCCAAAGTCACACATTTGGTTCATAATAGGTAAGTGTCTCGAAAACATGTGAATTTCTACGCTTTCAATATGTACAAAAATATTGGAAGCATGAGGCTAAAATGGCTGTATTCTCTTGATCGCCATAACAATATAATATATATTTTTTCCTTTCTAATTTGATATTGTCTCTTCTGTAACTTTGCCAGTTCATCATCCCATGTCTGGCTACTAAATGCTGGAATTTCTCAGAGTTCAGCTGTGGCCTGTCTTCTCTCTCACCTCACACTCTACTTAAATGACTTCATCCATTCACATCCAATTAAAATTCAACCTATATGCCAACAATTCATAAATATTGTATTTCCACAACATCCTTCTGAATTCAGATATGACTGCCATTCTTAGATTGCCACATGCCAGTGCAAGTTTAATGGGTCAAACATTGATCTCTGAACTCTTATTTTCTGCCTATCTTCCACCTCTTCAGAGAAACTTATTTCTATCCAGTCTCCCCCAAATCAATAATGATACCATCATGTAATCCAATACCTGAGTCCCAAACCAGGAATGATATCTGTGGCACCCTCACCTCCTTCACTTTCTACATCAAATCAATAAGCAAATCCTTTTGAGTATATATCAACCAAAGAGGTCTCAACTCTGTTCCCTGCCCACCATTCTCACCATTAACATATTCTAAATCAGTGATGTCAGTTCTTTTCAACTTGCTCCCTTGAATCTAATTTCAACAATGTTAGATAATGATCTTTTAAAAATGGAAATGAAGCCATGTCACCATTCTCTGCTTAGACAACTTCAGTGACTTCCTTCTGGCTTTTGGAAGATAAATTATTGGCATAAATTATAGGGTCCTTCTCTTATCAGCCCTCATTCCAACCTCATCTCATGGCTCTATTTTCCTTCCCTCCTTCTCTGCACTCTTACACAACACTGGCCTCTCTCAGTTGCTCCAGTGTGTCAACCTCAGAGCCTTTCTACATACTGGTTCCTCTTCCTATGATGTTCGTGTGACTCACATCTCCTCATTCTTTATTTTTTTAAGGGATTTTGTTGTAGCTGGTTTTCTTTTTTTTAAAAAAATATTTATTTATTTATTTTCGGCTGCATTGTGACTTAGTTGCTGCACGCAGGCTTTCTCTAGTTGCAGCGAGCGAGGGATACTCTTTGTTGCAGTGTGCAGGCTTCTCATTGCAGTGGCTTCTCTTGTTGCGGACCACAGGTTCCAGGCGCACAGGCTTCAGTAGTTGTGGCACATGGGCTAAGTTGCTCCACGGCATGTGGGATCTTCCCAGACCAGGGATAGAACCTGTGTCCCCTGCAATGGCAGGTGGATTCTTAACCACTGTGCCACCAGGGAAGTCCCTCCTCATTCTTTAAATCACAGTTTAAGTTCATTTACTCAGAAAGATCTTTCCTGACTGTGTATGTTCCCTTGATCTAAATTAAGTCCTTCTTTTATACACTTTCAAGCATCCTATTCTTTTCTTTTCCTTTTGTAGAGCTTATCACAGTTTTAAATTATTTCTTTGTATGATTATCTTTTTTTCTGAAATTCTTAGTAGACTATAAAATTCATGAGAACAGGAGTCAAATCTTCTTTGCTTTCCTCTGAACTGTAATTTAGCATAGTCTTTGGTGGTATACATATTGATATTATTTAATATTTGAATGAATAAATGTACATGTTTGTAGAAGTTATTGCATATTAATCTGGAAGTCAAAACCCCTGATATCTAGTCCTTATTCTGAAACCAACACACCATATAACCTAGAGCATCTTTCCCTTTGAATGCTGTGGTTTCCTCATCTGCATAAAGAAGAGGTGAGAGTCTGTGTTTTCTAATTTTCCTTTTATCTCCAAAATGCCCTCAATCTATCACACAAGTAAAAATATATCCAGCAACCATGGTTGGAGCCTCAGAACACAGTAAATAGGTCTCCAAGTGAAGAGGAAATATGTTTTTTTGTACCATCATGACATTGCTACATTCTGTAGCAATTTTTGCATAGTTAGAAGCAAATTTAGGATTATATCTATCTCCTGACTCTGCCTCTCTCTTCTGCAGGAAGACTTAAGATAAAGCTCATACTCATTCATCATAAACAAACTGGATCTTTTGTGTGTGTGTGTGTGTGTGTGTGTGTGTGTGTGTCTTTATCTAGGTTTCCATCTTGAAAGGCACCTTGGCCCCAAGAGGATAAGTTTTTATTCTGAGATACAAATGTATCATGAAGTCCTCCATTCTTTGTATATAAAGTCAGAGGCTATTGAGTTAATTGGGAACATAGAAATTATGAAATAACCCAAATACTTATTTTCTAGTCCATTAGTGGTCCCAGCAAGGAGGAATCTGTCATGGATTTTTTATTAGTGTCTGTCTGGAAGACAATATAAGAAAACAGACTCTGTAGTCTTTATAAATAAATACTCAAACAAGTCAAAACCACTCAGAAGACAAAACACTCCTTCCAAATTATTATTGTTTATCTTCCACTGTGTTTCCATTCCTACATATGTTATCATCTGTCTTATCCAAGTCTTGCTCTCCTTCTATTATAGATCACAGATGTTGGGCTAATAGTTTTATAAACTAGTCCTATTTCTTGCTTTAAAATTGGTTCCACATTTACAGAACATTTTTGGAAACTTGTATGGACTCAAATATTTATGATTGTTGCTAACCTTAGAATTAAATATAGCCTTTCCCTTAAAGCACGAGCAGGCATTTTTTCATTGCATTCTGGAAACTTACTGGCTGTATTCCCCAAGAAGCTTGGGATCATTTATCCTAAAATTATCTGGTAGTTGAGAAAACTAAAGTAGACATTGGAGAAGCCAGCCATACCACAGAAAGAAAGGGACATGAGCAATGAATGGCATGCCTCTGGCTCTGCAACTGAACCACTTAGTCTCATGTCCAAGAGTTCAAATTCAATACACGATACTTTTCCTCTTTTGTGCCTAGGACCTGAATAGGGGAGTAGATGTTTTTTTTCTTATACTAGAATTTCCCAGAATATGACATTCATTTTGAGTATTTATAGATGTATTGAAGAGAGTGCTACATACCTCACCAGGATGTTGTAAGATTAAAAAAATGATATTCTAAATGTAGTGTCTTGGGATATAAAAAAGTTTTTCTGGAGTGTTGGTAACATTATACTTATTATTATATATGGCCTCCAAGATGCAACTTTCTATAGAAAATCATGGTGTAATGATGTGTTTGTAGAGTGAGGAGAAATGAGGGGGTGTTTACCAACTGTTGGGCCATTGCCTCTTTGTTCTTTGGTAATAATAACTTAAGCACTTTCACAGCTGCTATGCCATTCTTTCTTTCAACTACTTATGGAATATAGTTAAAATAAGTGATGTGCTTGCAGCCACACAACTAATAAAATAGTAGAGCAAGGAATTCACCAAGACTTCTTGAGCTATTGTTCTATACCTTCTCCATTGTCACAGTAGTCTTTTTTCCTTCTTATTTAAGGGAACAATGACAGCTTTCCACAGCTTCTAAAGCAATGCTTCATAGTATGAACTGAATAAATATGTATTGGATGAATTAATGAGATTTTTGTACCATGAATATCATGGGCTGGGAGGTCAGTTAAAATACTGAGAAGTGTCTATTCCAACCACATCTGGCAGGAAGACAAGGGAAAGGGGGTGATATGGAACACCTCTCACTCATTGAGGAAACAATTAAGGCTGGAGCATCGACTCTGCAGCCAAGGAGATTCCAAGCTCCATAGATAGTACAGTAACATCATGAACTTTTCCCCTAGTAGGCTGAGGAGTTAGCTACAGCCGATGCATAGGGAATATGAGAAATGGAGATGAGTCTTGAGTGACCATAGATTTCTAGTTTATGCAGCACAGAGGATGATGGAAGCATTAACTGAGAAAAGGAAACAGTTAAGAGGAGCAAGTTTAGGGAGGCTAATAACAAGTTTAATGTTGGAAATCAATATGAGGTTCTCTGAGCCATATGCATGGAGATGTCTATTTGTTTGCAATATGAAATCAGAAGTCAGGTCAGAGAACAGGGCTTTAGATCCAAATTTGTCGGTTGTTGAGGCCACATTTACTCTTGAAACAATGGAGAAAGGTACCTGTAATATCTAGATTCTGAATGCATGTGCAAACACAAATATATTCATTAATTAAGCATTAAGTGAAAACACATAATTTACTATTACCTTTTTTTTAACATTATCAGCACCTAGTGCTTTATATTTCAATGTATGTTTTGATTTCTAAATTTATTTTCCTATACATTTAGTGATGCTTGGCTAAAGTTGCCTATATATTTAGAGCATCACAATAGATCTTGGTTGTGTACCATTTTTTTATACTTAGCTATTAAATTATTCAGGCAACTAGGATAAAACCAATGTTAATTTTTTGTTTGTTTTTGTTTTTTTTACCAAGCAGTTGCATTGAATTTTCTGTTTTATATTAACCTTCACTCTGTAGTAAGACATTGTTGCAGTCATTAAAACCATGAATACTGGTATGAGACAATTTGGGTTGGAACTGCAGCTCTGTAGGTCATTAGTTGTGCAACTTGGGAAATTTATATAATCTTTCTATGCCTCAACTACTCATTGATAAACTGCAGATAACAATCTTGCCCACCTCATATGGTTATAATGAATTTTAAATAAGTAAGTATATATGTAAAATTGCCTCAAAAAACCCCCCCAGTACATAGTAAGTTGTGTACATTGTTAGCTCTTATTATTTTCTAATTATTTTTATATTTAAATTCATGTTTAGAAACATAAAACATTAGTTACACAAGTTACTTATTATCAAAAAATTTAAAATATGAAAATATATTTATGAACACTATAGCTAAAGATTATTGGGATAGTTTCATGTAAAGAATATTATTTTTCCAAATTTAGATTGATTGCTAAGGAAATTGTAAAAGAAAATGGCTTTGCCCAGTCTCTTAATGAAATTGTATTATGCGAAACATGTAAAACACATCAAATCAAATCACACTTTGGTGGCAAAACTGACTTTTCAGTGACAGTGAACTCCACTCCTATTTCATCTCTATAGTTGCTTTAATAGTTGGCCTTTTATTTTATTTATTTATTTATTTTTAAACATCTTTATTGGAGTATAATTGCTTTACAATGGTGTGTTAGTTTCTGCTTTATAACAAAGTGAATCAGTTATACATATACATATGTTCCCATATCTCTTCCCTCTTGCGTCTCCCTCCCTCCCACCCTCCCTATCCCACCCCTCTAGGTGGTCACAAAGCACCGAGCTGATCTCCCTGTGCTATGCGGCTGCTTTAAAATAAGTGTTCAAATGCCCTCTGAGGGAGCTGGGCTCGAGTATATATCAGAATAAGTAAAGGTTTATCCTAGGTGCTGTGTCCCACCTGAGAGACAAAATTTCTTAGGTCCAGAGACTGAATATAAATGACAGTCACTCAAGGCACTATGCCATGGTTTCATGCAATTCACAGGGCCACTCAGCAGCCAAGACTTGTGTGACTGCTAAAGTTTGCACAGACAATAAATAATTGACATAAACCTAATTACATTTTTTTTTGCAAAAAAAGCATATAACTCTTGGTAAATAGAAATTACAGAAGGAAATAGGTGATACATAACTAGCATGCTTATTTTTCATAGTAAATATATGAGTTTTCTTTAAAAATCTTAAATTTGATAAGTTCGAAGAGGTGGTATGGCTTAATAATACTGTTCAGTGTAGAATTTGAAGCCAAACAGCTAAGTGAACATCCTGTTCTCCACTTACCAGCTTGGCAAAGTTACATAGAATCTCTGTGCTTCACTTTCCTCATCTACAAAGTAGAGCTAATAATAGTACCTATCTGACAGGTGGTTGGAAGAATTAAACTATTTTATCTTTATAAATTATTTAAGAAAGTTCTGCCACATCATACAATCTCTATAAGTGTTAATTCTGATTGTAATGGAGATATGAGCAGAATGCACAAGAGAGGTCATATTTTTTCTTCTTAGGAAGGTCAAGAAAGGCTTTCCTCTTCCTGGACTGTTCTTCCTCGACAATTTTCTCTGCCTCCCCACTCCTATCTGTCCCTCAAAGTCCACCCAGATGTCATCCTTTTCTGTAAAGCCCTCTGATCTCCCTGCATCTTTTCATTAACAGAATGAATCACTCTACTCTTTACACTACTTCTAGATTCTGTATTTCACTGTCCTCTGTTGAGTCGTTCTTATTTGCTTTACCTTTCATTCTCAACTTTTTGATGAAAATGCTACTTTGCATTGAGTATTAAAGAGTATCCCTTGAACATACTAGGAATATATAGTATAATAAATGTAAAGAAATAAGACAAACAGAAAAAGTAGGGAAAAATTACCCGGGGACTTGCCCTACCAACTAATAAAACATATTTTACTATAAACAATTAAGCTAGAATGATGCCATAATAACCAGATCAATAAGAGAAGGTAAAATATCCAAAGAAAGAAAGGATCTTTTTTTTTTCAATAAATGGAGTTCAAACAACTGGATAATCACTTTGGAAAAAAAACATTGGGTTAAGATCACACATTACACATTAGATAAAATAATCTCAGATGAACTCAAGATTGTAATGTTATTGATATTAAAAAATAAAATATATGTAAGTATAGTATTAGGGGTTTGGGAACAAAATTTTTCTGTTTATAATAAAGGCAGAAACAATATTTTTAAATTCCAATTGATATGGGACTTCCCTGATGGTCCAGTGGTTAAGACTTCGCCTTCCAGTGCAGGGGGTGCGGGTTCAATTCCTGGTCGGGAGCTAAGATCCCATATGCCTGGTGGGCAAAAAACCAAAACATCTTTGCAATATTGTAACAAATTCAATAAAGACTTAAAAAAAATTCCAATTGATGAAATGTATTGTTTCCACATAGCAGAAATATCAAGCAAAGATGAAAAACCATATTAAAGTTTTAGATGCAAAGTTGGAAAAAATATTTGCAGAAAATACAATAAAATGAAGATTAATAACTTTGGTTTCCAATAAACTCTCTAAAATAAATAAGAAAAAGACAAACTCAAACAAACAAAATCAATAAATGACATAGCTAGACAGTTCTCAAGAGAAGAACTATTAATCTCTAATCAAGATACTTAACCAAACAAGTAATCGAAATATCAAATTAACCCATACTGAGATATCAACTTAAAACTACCAGATTGAGTATCTTGTCTGTTTGTTTTAAGAGTAAAATCCATTGCTGGCATGGGCATGGCCAAATAGGTTTTATGTAAATTGTAAATGGGCTTGTAAATGGATACACCTTTTCAGAGAGTAATTTAACAGGTAATATAACAAAAACTTACAAAAATGCCCATTCATCTTGTGGCATCAACTCTACTTCTAGAACTTTATACTAAGGAAATAATCTGATTTGTGTGAAAATATGAATGTACAAAGACACCTTTATCTATAATGCTGCTATCCATAAGCAATTTTAGAATAAATTCTAGAGTGCCCATGTATTGGTTAGTTATCAGCCATTAAAAGCCTTTAAGTTCTGCATTTATTGACACGTAGATGAACACAGTGCATTGTAAAGTGTAAAAGCTGTTTTAAAAGTATCACATTTATTATGATCTCATATTAGTAAGAAATGTAAATATACATTGGGGAGAAGTAGGGAGTTCATATAACAGTGTGAAAATGTACATAAAGACTGTACCTTGAGTGGTATTTAGGTGATGTTTATAGTCTTCTCTTTATCTGTATATAAGACCACGTTGTCTAGAATAAATTTGTAGTGTATTTTATCTATAATTGGAACATGTTATTGTTATGAAAAAGAAAGATATTGCCCAATAATCAAATGGATTTAAAAAATGCACTTTTGTAGTTTCCAGTGACATTAGCTAAATACTTGGAAATGGTCATCTTAAGGCCCCCTGTGTAATCAGAAACACAGCTGTCGAGACTTGAACAGGAATAATTCTAGACTCCAAATTATGTTTTTCTATTTTTCCTTCTCTTCTTAATTTTCCAGAGTCTAAGAAAACAAAACACCATGAATTATTAGTCCATGGAAGAATTACCACGGAAAGAAGACTATTTTTAAAACCTTCATTTTTTATAAATAATTTACTTCGTTATAGGACCTAAACGTTCAAAACACCCGTGATTTACAGTTTAGAATGCCAGATCTATTTCCCATGGAATGCCAGATACATTTTCCAGATGTGTTGTTTATGGGACTAGATTATTTATGACAGGTGTCAGGGTTTTGGTTTTTTTTCTTCTTTCAAATTCCCTAATTAACCTAAAAGGAAAGAGGAAACCTGCTTAGTTCATTTTCAAAACAGGATACAGAGGCCCCTTCTACAGCTCAGTCACAATATAGATGTCTTAGAAGCGTCTAAGGGTTGACATGTAACATTAACACAGGTCATTTGGGGTAGATTTTGTTAAGATGGCTTTTCCTAATAAAAAAATATATACTGCTAAGTTGAATATGAAATAGCATCCTAGAAATGACATGATTTTTATTTTTTAATTTTGTAATTCATGTACAGTGTGAATACCCAATAAATAATGATAGAGATCTAGCTGATATTGAGAAAACATCTTCACATTTAAAAAAGATTCATCAAATGTTAACTTCCCTTTATATAGTTCCATCATGTCTCATCTCTATTTCTTTGTTGAAAGACAACTTTCTGTGCCTTATTAGACATTTTCCTTTGGCTAATGTGGTTGATTTTGCTACTATTGCTAATAATAATGAGAATCACCCCACAATAAAAATAGCCATATTTATTAAATACTTACTTTAAGCAACACAGCTACTCTTTAAAGTTACCAGTGAAAGATATCTAGGTAAATAATTGGTGGAGATGGAAATCAAGCCCCAGTTTGTCTGATTCTGACTTAACCATGGCATGATATTGTTGTCTTTGTCAGTATATTCTGGAATGAAGAAGATATATTTCTTTAAAGCAAAAATAGAATTTAAATGTAAAATACCTTTTTGTACCACCCAGTATATTCTTGCTTCTACAGTCCCATTTTATTCAAGGCATTCTATAAATTCTTATATACCTGCACATATCAGAAGTAGAGAAGAATAGTTCAAGAGATGACAGCTGCATTTAAGACATAAAATACCAATGTAGAAATAAATGAAAACAATGTCCAGCTACTACAGAGCTTCTGCCTACAAGCCTAGTGCTTTATACCTTAAACTTTCTTTCATGGCCTTTCTGGAGACTATTTGATATACCATTTTCAACCATGCTTGATTTTACTCTGCCCCACAGTATATTAGGAGAAATCAACTACTCACACACACACACACATACACACACACGCACGCACAACAATTCATTGTGTCATACATATGAGTTTTTGTTTAATTAAAAATATATTATGTACTTGCACATGAATTCATTGGTTAACTTTTTTTCTGGATATATGTAATATATTTTTCAAGTTTCAGCAAGAGTTTTTTTTTTTTGTTTTTTTTTTTTTTTTTTGAGCTCCTCGGAGGAGTTTCAGAGTTCCTGAGAAGTCCCAGCTATTTATCCAGAATTTTGTGTAATAAGTAAATATATGAGTTTTTATTTTCCTTTGTGATGTTATTTCTAATACTCATTTCCTGTGCTAGTTTTACTATTGTTTATGTTTGTCCTTCCTCAGATGGCCCCAGTTAATTCAGTAGTAAGCAAAAGAAAATGCCTCTTGATCACTTTTTGCTCCTATTTCATAATATAGAAGTTATGTTATACTGTCTTCTTTTTTCTTTCTCTTCATGCCCTTCTTTCTTCACTCCTTTCCTTCAAGAGATGATCATGAATTTATATTTATAAAAGATAACTATAAGAAATGAGACAGATTTTATGCATGCATTCTGGAACAGTATTGGTGCTGGAATATATAATGTCAAAATATGTGCTTGATTTTTAAATTATGTCGAAGTAAAAACAATTTTCTTTTACATGCTGAAGTACTCTCTGTGTCTTGGGGACTGTTGTAGACAGAGCTCAGGGTGGCCCCTGTGTTCACACCCTGTATGTCTGGGACCTTTGTCTTGCACTAACAAATTCAATATAGCAAATATTTTACAATGTGATGGGATGATGTCACTCCTGTGATTTATGAATATTACTATGTGGGTGTGTGTGTACATATATATCCATCTTACTATCACACATGAGAGAGGCTTTTTGACTTTTCTCCCTTCTTGGTGTAAAGAAATAAACTGCCATGTTGTCAACTGTGTGTAGAGAGAGCCAGGTGGTGAGAAATTACAATTCTAAGAGTTGAGAGCAGCCTCCGGCAAACAGCCAACAACAACAACAACAAAAATGTGAACCTCAGCCCTACAACTCCAAAGAGGTGGATTCTGCCAACAACCTGAACGAGCTTGGAAGTGGATCTTTTCCCATTTACGCCTCTGACGAGGCCATGGCCTGGCCAACACTTTGATTGCATCCCCGTGAGAACCTGAGCAATGAACCCAGCTAAGCCATGCTCGGACTCCTGACTCATGGAACCGCAAGATGATTAATACGTGTTCTTTCACATTAACTGGATTTGTGGTGATTTGTTACGCAGCATTAGAAAACTAATTCAGGCCCCGAACATCAATTTGCATTTTACTTATTCATGTGGGCAAATGGTTGTTCACATAATTCCAGTAGATAACCTGCTGGATGAAAGAGAATTTACTTTACTAGAGTAATTTTCTTGGTCATTTGAGTTGAATTTACAATGAGTTTCTTTAAGCCAAGGAAAACTGGCTTGAATGTTTTAAATAGGGAGAGAGACACCTTTTTAATGACTTGATATATGAATGTAATAATTCCATATCTTCACTTAATCTTATAATATGGTCTCTAAAAATTGTGTCTCTCTCAAAAGTTCTTTAAAAGCTATACTATGTGAAAAGTCTACTATTTATGAGCTTTAGGAAAAACAAGAACATTTCTTTCCTGTTTTAAAAATGTTAACTTTTGTTAAATACTTTCTATATGAAATTATATAGGGAATGAATATACTTTGACATTCTATAATTATGATATGAAAAATTTCTACAATTTGTAAATCAATTCATGGGGGTAGAGGATTCCTAATACCTTTATTTTAAAAAAAAATTTTAAGGACTTTCCCTGGTGGCACAGTGGTTAAGAATCTGCCTGCCAATGCAGGGGACACAGGTTCGATCCCTGGTCCGGGAAGATCACACATGCCGCGGAGCAGCTAAGCCCGTGAGCCACAACTACTGAGCCTGTGTGCCACAACTACTGAAGCCCACGCACCTAGAGCCCTTGCTCCACAACAAGAGAAGCCACCGCATTGAGAAGTCCACGCAATGTAACGAAGAGTAGCCCCTATTCACCACAACTAGAGAAAACCCTTGCACAACAATGAAGACCCAACACAGCCAAGAATAAATAAATAAATTAATTAATTAATTTAAAAAATTATAAGGAAGAAGTTCTTGTCTTGGGAATGCTCTTTGCACAGCTGTAATGATGTCAGGTTTCTCATAGGGGACCCATGTTGTGGATCTCACAGAGATGCTGAAGGTGTTTGGGGAAGGGTTTTTGGAGGAATGGGAGGGGGCATAAGTAGTCATGTGTTGATAAAAGCAAAGAAATTAAACAGCCAAGAGAGAAAGGTTTTAAAGGGTACATATATAAGTTTTCTTGCTTTTGTCCCTCTAGTTTCAAGACAAGTTCCCCCTACTTTTTTCCAGTGTCTTTTTGCCCATGATCTGGAGTCTAGAACCTCCTATCTATTAAACTGTCTTGATCTACCACTTGCCCTTCTCTTCCTTGGATCATCAACATTTTTTTTCTATTGATTCTTCCCCTTCGGTACCTATTCTCACTGCTCCATTATTATCTCTCATCTTCTAAAAATCCTTTTCCAGAGATTATTCCTGTCTACATACTTCTAGTTTCAATCAAAGTTTCCCTTATTCCCTGTTTGAATCTTTCTTTGAAATCTCTTCCTGTTCTCTCCACTTTCCAATCCATGCCCTTCTCTGCTAAAAGAGTGATCTAACACAGAAAGGGGAGTTCAGTGACTCCCCTTCACCTTCAGGCTAAAACCAATTCCTGCACCTCTCCCGTAGAGTCCTTTGTGCCTGATCATCTGTCTATTCCACAGCCTTCTCTTCAGAGTTTGTGTTCTAGGCATCTGTGTTCTTACCTCATCCTGCCTGTCAAACTGTACATTCCTTGAGAATAGGACCTGAGCCTGGTGAGAAATGCTTATGAAAAGAATAAATGACTCAAATTTTGAAGCTAACTTTGACCTCACAACAAGAGGTTAATATGATTTACATAGCCAGTAAATCATGACAGTCGATCATGACACAGATGTGGAATTTATGTGCAAAATAACGACTCCAAGACTTCAACAAAGCACTATCTGTGCTTGCTCTGTAGAATCTACCTCTCTTGGCCTCTGGGAGCACAGAAGGTCTAAAAGAGGTGTCCCTTTTTTGTATTTTCATATTTTCCGTAGGGTCTAAGTAAGTTCTCTTTTAATTAGAGAGAACATAAATCAATAATATTTGCACTCAGAGAAAGAGACTGTCTTGAGTCTTCACTAAATAACCCAGGAAATAGATCAGACATGCCTGAAAAGCTGAATACCGGGACCTAGAAAACTCAGTGCAATATGTTAACTCCACAGTTAGTCAAAACAGACTCTCATGTGGCAGCTGCTTTTCATTATCTACTGCGATCTCTGAAGCTTATTTTTTTGTTTTTATTCCCTCCAGATCATAATCTTCTCTGTTGGCCTCGAATGTACAGAATTTCATAGTCTGGAAGGGTTAGACATTGACCACAGGCACTATAATCAGTTCTTTGAGCACTAGAACTAGGTGTGCTTAGAAATTTCTGGAGACACGATGCTTGTTGTTGGGGTGTTTTGGGATGATCCAGCTGGAAGATACCCTAGAGTTTTGATAAACATAGAGCCTGTATTTTTTAGGGTAATTTTCAAAGGGTTTTCAGTAAAAACATATTGATATTAGTACTTGTTAGAAAAAAAGATGATTGTTCTTAGAGATCTGGTTATCATTATAATAATAGTAGCTATCTTAGAGAACATTTTACATTCTTTTGGGGCAGTATTGAAGGGCATGAGCTCCAGAATCAGACTAACTGGGTCCAAATTTGTGCTTTCCCACTCAGGTTGTGTGATCCAGAACAAGGATAAGCTACTTACACTCTCTGAACTTTTCTTCCCTGATTGGAAAATGGAATGGAAGAGTTCCTACATCACAGGTTTATTAAGATTAAATAAGGTAATTTATATAAATCATTCAGTACCTGGTAACTATCGAATATATGTTAGCTATTTTGATTATTATTAAAAAGTTTATGGATGAAGGAACAGAAGCATGGGCAGTTTAAATAAGTTGCTTGAGCTAGACAATTGGCAAAGAAGTTAGAAAAAGAGTTTGGATTCAGATCTTCTTAACACCAAGTCCTTTTCATATTCACTTCACCATGCAGCTTAACACAGAAACATCCCATGACATATTCAACCATACATTTTTCAATTCCTTGTTGTGGTAAACCCAGGTTCAGGTTCTTTATACCTGTTTTTCTCCCTTATGAGAAGCTGGGGGTAGGGTGGGAAGGATAGCATGGGAGTGACCTAGAGAAGGCAAACTCATCACTCTTTCCTTGGTTTCTTGTGGCTGAGCCCTTTCAGTTGGTTAGTGAAAGAGCCAGGGGACACCCTGTTTGCTGGGGTAGAAGCAGAGGGACTAATAAAAATATTTTGTAATTGGTTTGACATGGGCAGAAAACCATCAGGATGAATACAGTGGCTAGCCCCAGGTCAAGAAGATCCTGGAGGTTCCTTGCTATGCCAAGTTTGTGTCTCTTAGTTGTTGGATTGTGGGGAGGTCTGTGAGCTGGCTTAGGGTGGAGACTCTTCCAGCCCAAGGGAAGTTTATCTATATTTTAACTATGATGCAAACATGCAGTAGCATGCCAACTGAAGGTCAGCCCTGGAGGTGTATGCTTTTCATCCTGGGTATTGGTTTGGCTTCCAATCCTGGATACTTTAGTGCATTTATTCAGCGATGAATTTTAAGGGAGTTATACTGTTTCTTGGCAAGTGAAAATTTCAAATCCAGAGTCAAGTCTGATTCCATAGCCTGAGTCCTATGTTATACTACCTCAATCTCAGGATAATAAAATTCAACAGCTTTATAGTGGAGAAAAGACATACATGACCGATAGTAACAGAGCTAGAACTTGAACTCAGAATTTCTCACTTTTCATCCAGAGTCTTCTCATCACATCGCATTAGTCTCTCTAATCAATATCAAAACAACATTAGTTTTCTCTGTAAAACTTTTGCCCCCTCAGTACTTTTGCTCTCTGGTTGGGAAGACTCTGATAAGGGAGTGCCTAATGCACTTTAAATCCTATCAAGCATATGCAATGATCAAATATCAACGTGCTCAAAGACTCAGAACTTTCTAAAGTGCCTTATACACAGCTAGATTATTTTTAACACAAAAAGAGACTCCTGTTCAATCTAGCCTATCAAGCTAACTACATTTGCTCAAATCAGATAAAAGTACAATTTATTTTTCATTTCTGTATGATATTAATAATATGTTATTTTGAAACTCGGAACTTAATCACAACTTCTCCCATACCAAGATGAACAACCAGTATGTTTGTGAAACATATTGACTTAGCCCACCACCCTGCTATGCATGATGAAACGGTATTCTCTGAGTCCCTTTTTTCCAAAGGAAAGGGAGAAAATTGAGAGATGAACAAATGAGTCAGAAAAGTATCTGCCCTGGACAAATGTGGTTCCATGTTTGTTTATTCTTTCCTGTTTTGTTCAAGAATTTTAATTAATTTAATTTTTAGTTTATCCAATTTCCTGACTTCTGATTGCCGCCATATGTTTCTGAGGAATGAAAATGACTTATGACAGTCATACCACTAGAAATGACATTGAAATGGTCTGTAAGTCCTTTTAGAGAAAATATAAGTTCAATACTCTGGACAACTGTATAGGGTTTCCATAAATAAGACAGTTTTTTAATATTTTCACTCATTTATTTTGTATAGTTCCAAAAGGATATCTTTATCCAAAAGTTCAAATTTTGCTACACTTCTCCTCCCACTCAGGTATAAGTTGAATTCATATTTCCCTAGCAGGTCATGTGTCATAGTAACTAAAATAATAGATTTTCACTTATTTCTCTATGTATTTGCTTAGTCTTATCTCAGTTTCTTGTAGAGTTGTCCTTGTGTCAATTTCATAAGTTTTTTGTGATTTTAGATGAGTCCATGTAAATTACTTAGAAAACTGAGTGACATTCATTAGTTATTAATAAATTTTACTTTTTAAAATAGATTTCAGGTCTAGTCTATGCAAAGAAGTAAGAGTACCCTTAGGTCTCCCTTCAGCCAATGACAGGGATGGATCTCTGCACTTATCTTGGGGGCATCCTTGGGTCTCTGATTCTAGAATTAACCCTGAGTTGCCACTTCTGGTTGTGCACATTTTGCACTGCACAATCTAGGAAGCACAATTCACATATACCTGAGACATAAAGCAGCTTCTGTTTAGAAGACACAGGTGACCAGACCTGGCATCCCTAGAGTTCCCTCCTAATCGATGAGCAGGTTGGAAAATGCCATAGAGTTTTCAGTTTCTCCATTTCAGTTCTCTTCTTTTCTGTCCTCTCAAGCTATGTTCTCCATCTTGCTGTCTCTATTTGCAGTTCCATTGCCTCCTATTTGGTTTTTTATCACTCTGGACTTTTGGATTGAAACTAGTTTGGCCTATGTGCTTATTTTGCATTAGACTCTATCTTTCAAAATCCAAGTGGGAAAGTACTTCTTAAACAACATTCAAAAAAGCACAAACTAAGAAAGAAATGGATTGATTTGACTAAATCAAAATTTAGACTTCTCTTTAATGGAGGATCCTACAAGGTTACCAGATAACTGGTATACTGGTAAGAGAATAATATTTGAATATAATAGAGAATCACTAGAAAAAAGATAAAAATCACAAAAGAAAGTAAAGTATATGAATAAACAAATCAAAAAAGGGAAATCAAACTCAATATAAGTTTATGATGAGATACTTATATTTATAGTAATCTGAGAAATATGAATTAAAACAATAACTTTACACCCATCAGCTTAACAAAAATGTAAAATTGGATTATGCCAGGTGTTTCTGAGCTTGTGAGGAATGCACATGCACTGCTAGTGAATGTTTAACCAATTGTAGCTTTTCTAGATAGTAATTTGGCATGGCTTAGTGAAATGAGTTATGGTACTTCTTATAAACAAATATTCCTACTCCCATATGTATATGATAGAGAAACTCTCCCAGAGTTCCATAAGACAGGTGAGAAGGAGTTCATCAGAACATTGCTTAGGGAACTAGGGAATTGGGGTGACCTGGATGTCCATTACTGAACATATGGTTAAATAAAATGCAATGGATACAATTGCAAAAATGGAGTACAATGCAGCAATGAGAAGGAATTAACTAGATTGATAACAACAACATGGACAGATTAAGGGGGGAAAGCCCTGAGTTAAAAAAAAAAAAAAAAAAAAGAGGGATCATTGAAACAAGAGCTAGAGGCTAGTAGTTTTATATAAATTAAAACATAAATACATTTAAAATAATGTTATACTTCCAGGGATATATACATACCCAAAAGCACATTAAACACTGTAGAATGGGTTCACACTAAAGGAAGGGGTTAGTAAGGAAATGACATTGGGGTGGGGATGAAGGAGAGTATAATAAAAAAATGAATACAATTAAATAAAATAAGAAAGGGACCTTACTGGGATAATTGAGAATGACATGCAATGAAGTGAGGAGTGTGAGCTATTCAATTCTCCATACCTGCTGTCCAAGAAATGAAATTGTCTGAGAAACCTACTGGGACATTTTGCGCAGAATTATTTAATTGTGAGACTGTGCTCCACTTTGAGCCTCGCCACCAGAATTTCTTAGGAGTTCATTCTCTTAGAGGCTTACATTTCTCCTAAGCTAATGGATATGCTTTTTTTTCCCCTAAAATGTGTAGAACATCTATTAATGTTAATGAGTTGAGGATGTAATTGAGATAAACCAATAGATACCTGGTAAAATACTGACAAAGTTCATCATCACATGCTATGTACTATTTCTTCCCAAATAAAGATGCTTCAAGATGCTTATTTACCCATGTCGCTCAAAAACTCTGGCTGATATAAACTACATGATGTTGGTATAAGGTTACTAGATTGAACAAGTAAAGAAACATACCCCTAATGTACTAGCTTTTTATATATATATGTGTGTGTGTGTGTATATATATCTTTTGAATATGCATCTTTTGAATGTGTGTGGAACAGAGGCAAAGCAATTCGTATTAGTCCGAAAATAGACATGAATGTATTAAATAATTTAAAAGACAGTTGAAATATAGAATAGAAAAATAAATTGTGTGCTCTTCACTGAGCCTTACAAGGCCTGCTGTTCCAGAGAATTAAGTGATGAGCTGTGTATTACAAGATGAAACACGTGCTAAATTTATGGATGATCCCTCACCACGTTCTGGAGATGATGGAAACTATGGGGAGACTTTCAAGACAACCTTATATTATGGAAAGAAATCTGGACTAAGATCTCAATGATTTGCCTTAGATTACCCATGCTGCTTCTTTCTAACACTTTGAGAAATCACATGATATTCCTAAACCTAATTTATTCATCTGTAAAATAGTGGATAAATATTCTTAGTTGCAAATGATCATGGTATTCTAATGACCTAACAAATATGAAAGAGCTTAGCAAATTTCAGCTGTTGCAATATAAGAACACTAGTAGCAATCATGATTGTTTACACTCTCCTGATCATGTCATCTCACCTCCTTTGAAGGTGAAAAACAAAACCAAACAAAAGTTAAGAATGGAAGAAAACTACTTTGAAAGTAAGAAAAAAACAGGTAAGATTCTGAAGAAATTTGCATCCATTGAGAAGTTGAGGAGAAAAATTATATCAGCCCAAGAATTTAGCACCAATCTCCATCAATTTCTTCCCAGTGTTCAGCTTTGGGCAGACAAACCCCGCAAGTTGAAGCTCACTTCCAAGCCCTGTAAGTCTGAGGTCTTCAGCCCGACCAGAGTTGACATCTTTCATCTCAAAAGGTGAATACTGACTAGAGGGCAGACAGCAGAAGCAAAAAGAACTACAATTCTGCACCCTGTGGAACAAAATCCACATTCACAGAAAGATAGACAAAATGAAAAGGCAGAGAACTTTGTACCAGATGAAGGAACAAGATAAAACCCCAGAAAAACAACTAAATGAAGTGGAGATAGGCAAACTTCCAGAAAAGGAATTCAGAATAATGATAGTGAAGATGATCCAGGACCTCAGAAAAAGAATGGAGGCAAAGATCGAGAAGATGCAAGAAATGTTTAACAAAGATCTAGAAGAATTAAAGAACAAACACCTGGAGGAATTAAAGAACAAACAAACAGAGATGAACAATACAATAACTGAAATGAAAAATACACTAGAAGGAATCAACAGCAGAATAACTGAGGCAGAAGAATGGATAAGTGACCTGGAAGACAGAATGGTGGAATTCACTGCCATGGAACAGAATAAAGAAAAAAGAATGAAAAGAAATGAAGACAGCCTAAGAGACCTCTGGGACATTAAACGCAACAACATTCACATTATAGGGGTCACAGAAGGAGAAGAGAGAAAGGACCTAAGAAAATATTTGAAAAGATTATAGTCGAAAACTTCCCTAACATGGGAAAGCAAATAGCTACCCAAGTCCAGGAAGCACAGAGAGTACCAGGCAGGAAAAACCCAAGGAGAAACACGTCAAGACACATAGTAATCAAATTGACCAAAATTAAAGACAAAGGAAAATTATTGAAAGCAACAAGGGAAAAATGACAAATAACATACAAGGGAACTCCCATAAGGTTAACAGCTGATTTCTCAGCAGAAACTCTACAAACCAGAAGGGAGTGGCACGGTATATTTAAAGTGATGAAAGGGAAGAACCTACAACCAAGATTACCCTATCCAGCAATGATCTCATTCAGATTCGATGGAGAGATCAAAAGCTTTATAGATAAGCAAAAGCTAAGAGAATTCAGCACAATGAAACCAGTTCTATGACAAATGCTAAAGGAACTTCTCTAAGTGAGAAACACAAGAGAAGAAAAGGAACTACAAAAACAAACCCATAACAATTAAGAAAATAGTAATAGGAACATACATATCGATAATTACCTTAAACGTGAATGGATTAAATGCTCCAACCAAAAGACATAGGCTCACTGAATGGATACAAAAACAAGACCCACATATATACTGTCTACAAGAGACCCACTTCAGACCTAGGGACACACACAGACTGAAAGTGAGGGGATGGAAAAAGATATTCCATGAAAATGGAAATCAAAAGAAAACTGGAGTAGCTATACTCGTATCAGATAAAATAGACTTTAAAATGAAGAATGTTACAAGAGACAAGGAAGGACACTACATAATGATCAAGGGATCAATCCAAGAAGAAGATATAACAATTATAAATATATATGTACCCAAAATAGGAGCACCTCAATACATAAGGCAACTGCTAACAGCTATAAAAGAGGAAATCGACAGTGACACAGTAATAGTGGGGGACTTTAACACCTCACTTACGCCAATGGACAGATCATCCAGACAGAAAGTTAATAAGGAAACAGAAGCTTTAAATGACACAATACACCAGATAGATTTAATTGATATTTATAAGACATTCCATCCCAAAACAGCAGATTACACTTTCTTCTCAAGTGCACATGGAACATGCTTCAGGACAGATTACATCTTGGGTCACAAATCAAACCTCGGTAAATTTAAGAAAATTGAAACCATATCAAGCATCATTTCTGACCACAACGCTATGAGATTAGAAATGAATTACAGGGGAAAAAAAAACGTAAAAAGCACAAACACATGGAGGCTAAACAACACATTACTAAATAACAAAGACATCACTGAAGAAATCAAAGAGGAAATCAAAAAATACCTAGAGACAAATTACAATGAAAACACGATGATCCAAAACCTATGGGATGCAGCAAAAGCAGTTCTAAGAGGGAAGTTTATAACAATAAAAGCCTACCTCAAGAAACAAGAAAAATCTCAAATAAACAATCTAAATTTACACCTAAAGGAACTGGAGAAAGAAGAACAAACAAAACCCAAAGTTAGTAGAAGGAAAGAAATCATAAAGAATAGAGCAGAAATAAATGAAATAGAAACAAAGAAAACAGTAAGAAAGACCAATAAAACTAAAAGCTTGTTCTTTGAGAAGATAAACAAAATTGATAAACCATTAGTCAGACTCATCAGGAAAAAGAGGGAGAGGACTCAAATCAATAAAATTAGAAATGAAAAAGGTTAAGCTACAATGGACACTGCAGAAATACAAAGCGTTATAAGAGACTACTACAAGCAACTCTATGCCAATAAAATGGACAACCTGGAAGAAACGGACAAATTCTTAGAAAGTTATAAACTTCCAAGACTGAACCAAGAAGAAATAGAAAATATGAACAGACCAATCATAGGTAATGAAAGTGAAACTGTGATTAAAAATCTTCCAACAAACAAAAGTCTGGGACCAGATGGCTTCAGAGGTGAATTCTATCAAACCTTTAGAGAAGAGTTAACACCCATCCTTCTCAAACTCATTCTATGAGGCCACCATCACCCTGCTAACAAAACCAGACGAATATACTACAAAAAAAGAAAACTACAGGCCAATATCACTGATGAATATAGATGCAGAAATCCTCAACAAACTACTAGCAAACAGAATCCAACAACATATTAAAAGGATCATACACCATGATCAAGTGGGATTTATCCCAGGGATGCAAGGATTCTTCAATATACACCAATCATTCAATGTGATACATCATATAAACAAATTGAAGGATAAAAATCATATGATCATCTCAATAGATGCAGAAAAAGCTTTTGACAAAATTCAACATAGATTCATGATAAAAACTCTCCAGAAAGTGGGCATAGAGGGAACCTACCTCAACATAATAAAGACCATATATGACAAACCCACAGCAAACATCATTCTCAATGGTGAAAAACTGATAGCATTTCCTCTAAGATCAGGAACAAGACAAGGATATCTACTCTCGCCACTATTACTCAACATAATTTTGGAAGTCCTAGCCACAGAAATCAGAGAAGACAAAGAAATAAAAGGAATACAAGTTGGAAAAGAAGAAGTAAAACTGTCACTGTTTGCAGATGACATGATACTATACATAGAGAATCCTAAAGATGCCACCAGAAAACTACTAGAGCTCATCAATGAATTTGGTAAAGTTGCAGGATACAAAATTAATGCACAGAAATATCTTGCTGTCCTATACACTAACAAAAAAAGATCCAAAAGACAAATTAAGGAAACAATACCATTCACCATTGCAACAAAAAGAATAAAATACCTAGGAATAAACCTACCTAAGGAGGTAAAGATCTGTACTCAGAAAACTATAAGACACTGATGAAAGAAATCAAGGATGACACAAACTGATGGAGAGATACACCATGTTCTTGGATTGGAAGAATCAATATTGTGAAAATGACTATACTACCCAAAGCAATCTACAGATTCAATGCAATCCTTATCAAATTACCAATGGCATTTTTTACAGAACTAGAACAAAAAATCTTACAATTTGTATGGAGACACCAAATATCCCGAATATCTAAAGCAATCCTGAGGGAAGAAAACAGAGTTGGAGGAATCAGACTCCCTGACTTCAGACTATACTACAAAGCTACAGTAATCAAGACAGTATGGTACTGTCACAAAAACAGAAATATAGATCAGTGGAACAGAATAGAAAGTCCAGAGATAAACCCATGCACCTATGGTCAACTAATCTATGACAAAGGAGGCAAGGATATACAGTGGAGAAAAGACAGTCTCTTCAATAAGTGGTGCTGAGAAAACTGGACAGCTACATGTAAAAGAATGAAATTAAAACATTCCCTAACACCATACACAAAAATAAACTCAAAATGGATTAGAGACCTAAATGTAAGACTGGGCAGTATAAAACTCTTAGAGGAAAACATAGGAAGAACACACTTTGCCATAAATCACAGCAAGACCTTTTTTGATCCACCTCCTAGAGTAATGGATATAAAAACAAAAATAAACAAATGGGACCTAATGAAACTTAAAAGCTTTTGCAAAGCACAAGAAACTACAAACAAGAGAAAAAGACAACCCTCAGAATGGGAGAAAATATTTGCAAACGAATCAATGGACAAAGGATTAATCCCTAAAATATACAAATAGCTCAAGCAGCTCAATATTAAAAAAACAAACAACCCAATCAAAAAATGGACAGAAGACCTAAATAGACATTTCCCCAAAGAAGACATACAGATGGCCAAGAAGCACATGAAAGGCTGCTCAACATCCCTAATTATTAGAGAAATGCAATCAAAACCACAATGAGGTATCACCTCACACCAGTTAGAATGGGCATCATCAGAAAATCTACAAACAACAAATGCTGGAGTGGGTGTGGAGAAAAGGCAACCCTCTTGCACTGTTGGTGGGAATGTGAATTGATACAGCCACTATGGAGAACAGTATGGAGGTTCCTTAAAAAACTAAAAATAGAATTACCATATGACCCAGCAATCCCACTACTAGGCATATACCCAAAGAAAACCATAATTCAAAAAGACACATGCACCCCAGTGTTCACTGTAGCACTATTTACAATAGCCAGGTCATGGAAGCAACCTAAATGCCCATCGACAGATGAATGGATAAAGAAGTTGTGGTACATATATACAATGGAATATTACTCAGCCATAAAAAGAACGAAATTGGGTCATTTGTAGAGACGTGGATGGATCTAGAGACTGTCATACAGAGTGAAGTAAGTCAGAAAGAGAAAAACAAATATTGTATATTAACACATATATGTGGAACCTGGAAAAATGGTATAGATGAACCGGTTTGCAGGGCCGAAATAAAGACACAGATGTAGAGAACAAACATATGGACACCAAGGGGGGAAAGTGGCGGGGGGTGGGTGTGGTGTTGGGATAAATTGGGAGATTGGGATTGACATGTATATGCACTAATATGTATAAAATAGATAATAATTTTTTAAAAATGAATATTATGCTATGGAAGGAAAAACGGGGTGAAAAACTATGATGTTTCCTCCATACTAGGACACTTTTATGAGTTATGGGAGGTGCATACACACTAGGGCTACTCCTGGCAACTGAAACAGGTAGTCACCCTACATAAACCTCACATTTTCCTCCTGTTTCCTACCCCTCATTAGTTTATGGGTTAAATCGTTTCACAACCCCAGTAGCAATGCTGAATTTCTCTAATTCTATTCTCACTAACACAATTATGAGAATCTTGGGAATTGTAGTGCTCTTTGAAGTTAGCTCCTTCCCAGCTAGTTTATGGGGTCCCCAGAGAGTAACTCCACTGCTTGTGAATTCATTCATTTTAGTTAACATTAGAATGTTTGCCATCTCCTCAGGCAAGTGTCACAGGGAAGGGAGCACTTTCTATGCCACGGCAGGGTACCAGCCATTTTCACTTCACAAACGCATGAATTCTGAGCCACGATATCTCTGCTTGTCACGTCTGTTGTTTTCTCGGCTTCTCCTCCTTTCCTGATGTGAGCCTGTCGGCTTCATGCTCCCCACTGTGTGCCTTCACCATATTTCCATCACTTCTTTTGAAGTTTATTCTTTATTCTCCCTTGTCCTTTGTTAGAGACTCTGAAGCATCACATTCAAGATCTCAATAGAAATTTTAGCAGAAATCACTTTTATTTTTAACCACTACTTCTGCCCAAGACTCTGGCATAAGTTTCTGGAGAAAAACATTGACTCTGTAGATAATATGAGTAGCTCAATCACTACTAAAATGAATCCCTCTACTCTGTAACTGGGTATTCATCTTTACAATACATTAGGTGTTTTATCTCTCCCCTCCATAGATGGATTTTATTCTTCATAATGATCCTTGGCACTTCATAAAAATAGAAAGAAGTGAGAGAAGATACAAAGAAGTGAGAGTATATGTGAGGAAGATATTCTCTACAGGAGAAAAAAGCTTGATTAGAGAGCAGAAAGAACAATTATGTCCGTACTATAAGATTCCTAGGCTGCTTGCATTGAAGCAAGTAATTAAATTTGGGAAGTAATTAAAACCAGAGTTGCCTCAACTAACAGTTACTCAATTCATGCAGGAGGAGTTGAGGCAGTAAAAGAGGGAGACTTTATAGATTTCTGAGCAATAGATAGCCATGGACGGTCATGTTTACAGGATGGCTTGGAATGGGTAAAGATTGTAAACAGAGAGAACAGCTAGGACTATATGAACAAAACATATGTGAGATAACATAAATTTAGACTCTGCTGGTGGTAGGGACTGCAGATAGGGATGGGAAGGAGAATGAAAGGCATTTTAAAGGAATAACTGACATAGCTAACTCCTCAGGAAAAAATAAAAATTCCAAGTCCATTTCAGGGAGTTTAGCCAATTGAAAGACATGAATCTCCCCTTTATGGTGTTTCCTTTAAGGTGATTTTCACTCTAAGAAATCTCATCTTGGGGTTGCTCTCTTTGTGTCCTGGAACAGAGAATCAAGCCCAGCTGCCTTCAAGGTGACTTCCTCAGGGTCATACTAGGATGCCTGGATTTAAGTTCACAAGCTTTAGACTCTCCTGGCTCAAGGCTTAAATGTCAGCCCCACCAGTTATTTACAGTGTGGTATTGGCAGGTTGGATGTGAGCAAAATGTATACAATCCATCAATAGCCTCCAGATTTGACTTCCCAAAACTGGAAAATAAAAGCAGCCATGTGCAAAAATAGCAAGATAGAAGATGACATCCACATTGAGGGCGGGCTGCTGGCATTGACTTTGGATCTGTGGTGTCACTTTGGATATGTGGTGATGTGTTGAAATATCCAGGAGACAAACATCAAAGATGGCAACTTTCAGAAGGTTGAGGTCGGAGATAAATAACTGAGTCACTGGTATGGGGGTAACAACTGAAACTCTGAGAATAAATACTTTTTTATGAAGGAAAAGATGTCAGAGAAGAATAGAAGGGAAGCCTGAGATCAATTGTCTCATCTCTCATAGGAGAAAGTACCAGTGGTTCTCCCTACACAACAAGCAGCCATGAACACAGGCTCTTTTGACTGTCGGGCTGTATCAGAGATGTGATTTGCCTGAATCGTCCTAGTCACCCAGCTGTTTTTGTGTCACGTTGACCAGCCTATGCCTTCTCTTTCGTGCTCTCCCCCTGCATCTGTATCTAGTGTTTAAACATGAATGTCTGCACTGTGATACTGACTCATGTGTTCCTTTCATATTTGCCCAATTCCTGCTTTATGAAGGCTTACTCCAGAAGGAGAGGGAATATATTACTTTCTGACTTTTGGAAATATAAGGAAATCCCATCATTTAGTGAAATAATGCTTATAGTGTCCCTCACTTACTACCCAGATGTCATTTAGCTTTTTGCCTCTGGTCCCTGCATGAGCATCTTGGGGAGGGGGAAATGAGAGAACACTTTCCCTGGGAACCACCACTGTCTTCAAAACGTTACAGCAGTTTTTCAAAATGCCTGGTCAGCAAAACATACGCTTCAGAGACAACAGCACACAATGTAATGTTTGCAACCACAGTGAACTTGGCTCAAATCATTTATTTTGAAGAATTCCAGGCTGGGGCCAAGGTATAGAAAAATAGCTACATAATTTATAGGTCCCATTTAAGTCTTCTCCCTGTAAAATTAAATTCCACCCTTTTCCTACTTCTTCTTGCAACAGCAGTTTCCTGGCACGGCTGACAAGCTGAGCTCTTGAGAGTGCTGCGCCTTAGAGCCATGGAAGGCTGTTTGCAAGCTTCTGATTAACCTGCCAACTAACTGAATATGAAGCCATCGTTTAGGAAGAATCAAAACAATCTCCGCTCCATTTTCCAGATGGAAGGTTCCAAGGGCCAGAGCATAGCTGGCCTAAAAAAAAATCAATTGTGGTTTATGAGAAGGAAAGAGAAGCATAGGCTTTGGAATGATACAATTCTGGAATCTAGTCCAAACTTTTTACTACCTCGGGGTCTTTGCATTGCTATTCCCCATGCCTGAATCACTGTTCTCTTAGCTCAGCTTGTTGCATTACTAACAACTTATTCTTCACATCTCAGCTTCATTGTCACTTTTCCAAAGAGGCCTTCCCTGGCCAGTCTAGTGAAAGTTACACCCTTCCTGTCTCCCTCTAGATATTATCGTCACAAACCTGGGTTTATTTAGTCCAAAACATTTTCTCCAAATATAAGTATTTTGTTTATCTATTTTTTAGTTTTTCCCTGCACTCTGAGAGGCAAGTTACCTGAGAGCAGAACTGTAAACACATCTGTTTTATATCTGAGAAACAGAATAGATAGTGTCATGGTTCTCAAACTTTTTTGGTCTTGGAATCCCTTTACACTCTTAAAAACTATGGAGGATCCCAAGAACTTTTATTTATGTGAGTTATACTTATCTATATTTACTGTATTAAAAACTAAAACTGCATAAATTTTAACAATATGTTAAGTCATTTAAAAATAAGAGTAGCAAAATTCATTGCATGTGAACATAAAGAACATTTTTTTAATTAAAAAATACTGTGTCTTCCAAAACATACAAAGACAATTAGTGCAATGAGTGGCATTGTTTTATATTTTTGTAAATCTCTTTAATATCTGTCTTACTAAAAGAAAGCTACATTGTCACATAGGCTTCTGCATTCAGTTTGTTGTGATATACAATTTTGGTTGAAGAACATGAAAAAAATATTGCATACAATCTCCTTTGATATTTTACCCAAAGTTGACAAGTGGTAGTTCCTTAAGGTTGGTTGCAAAATGAAACCTGAAACTGTATCAATGGACTTCTAATCATCTGTTACATTGGTCTTGTACTTTGAAAGGGTTTTTTTTTTTTAACCTCTGAATGATTTTCTAATATCATGTATTGATCATCTAAATAAATTTGCTTAACTGGTTTGTGCATATCTCTCAAATGCTGACATAGTTCATGATAGGATATCAAATAGTTTAATTTGTCAATATCATCACTAATCTCATGAGAAAAATCTTTAAGTGTTAGGAAGCTATTAATCTCACAGTGACATATACAAGTGTTTCAAAACCCTAGTTTTTTGCTTAAAAGCTTAAATTTCATGAATGGCAACAAATATTGTCAGTTGTTTGTCTCACAGTGACAGGCTTAAAAAAAAATTTTTTTAAGACTTTTTTTTTTAAGATCAGTTTTAGGATCACAGTAAAATTGAGGGGAAGGTACAGAGATTTCCCACACAATCCCCACCCACACATACACACATCCTCCCATTATCAACATTCCCCACTGGAGTGGCGCATTTGTTACAATTAATGAACCTACATTGACATATTATAATCACCCAAGTCCATAGTTTACATTATGGTTCACTTTTGGTGTTATACATTCTATGGGTTTGGATAAATGTATGATGACAGGTATTCATCATTACTGTACCATACAGAGCATTTTCACTGTCCTAAAAACTGTGCTCTGCCTATTCAACCCTTCTCTTGGCAACCACTGATCTAATATTTTGTTGAAAAAAATTTAAATCTATGTTCATGAGAGATATTGCTCTGTAGTTTTCTTTTCTTGAAATGTCTTTGTCTGTTCTTAAGGTAATGCTGGTCTCATGGAAAGAGTTAGGAAATATTCCCTGTGCTTTTATTCTCTGAATGAATTTGTAGACATTTGGTATAATTTCTTCCTTAAATGTTTGGCAGAATTTTCCAGTGACCCATCTGGGCCTGGTGTTTTTTGTTTTGGAAGCTTATTTAATTATTGATTCAATTTCTTTAATAGATATAGTCCTACTCAGAGTATCTATTTCTTCTTATGTGAGTTCTAGCAAATTGTGTCTTTGATAAAATTGGTTCATTTTATCCAGGTTATCATTTGTGGTCATACAGTTTTTTATAATTTGTAATATCCTGTTCATGTCCATGGGATCTGTAGTAATGTCCCCTCTTTCATTTCTGATTTTTGTAATTTGCCTCCTCTTTCTTCCTGTCTTAGCCTGGCTAGAGTCTTATTGGTTCTATTGATCTTTTTAGAGAACTGGCTTTTCGTTTCATTTATTTTCCCTTTTTGTTTCCTGTTTTCAATTTTTTTTTTAACTTCTGATATAATTCTTGTTCCTTTTGGTTTCTTTGGATTTAATTTGATCTTCTGTTTCTAGTTTACTGAGGTGGACACTTAGATTACAGATCTTAGACCCTTCTCCTGTCTAATATATTTATTCAAAGTTATGCATTTTTTCTAAGCATTGCTTTCACTGCATCCTGCTAATTTTGATAAGTTTACTTCATTCATTTTTGAGAAACTATCTACAAAATATCCAAATGTGAGCAACCTTATTTTGACTCTTATTCCTTCAAATAAAAATGGTATTTCATTAAAAAAAAAAACAACTCTCTAGCTTATCTCCCAATTCAAAAAATCCTGTAAGTGATTTTCCTCAAGACAACGGTCATATTTTGTAAGTATGATTAGTGCTTTATGTGCACTTCTCATTCCATTACATGGAATATTAAAAAGATGCATACTCAAGGGTTGCAGTTTAATATAATTAATAATTCTACTCCTTCATCAAGGATATTCTTAATGTCTTTGACCGTACGTTTTTTTTTTTTTTCTGTGTGTGAACACAGTGACTACTAGTAAGTTTAGTACCACTTCATTGATTCATGAGATGACACCAGCTGTTTACCCACCACTATTTTGTGTCATAAGTGTAAATGTCATCATGGTGAAAAAGCAAATAATGTCTTAGTGTTATTATGAAAATTACACTGACCTCATTGATCTCATGGAAGGATCTCATAGACCCCCGGGGGTCTGGCACTTTGAGGACCATGGGAGCAGTGGTTAGGGAGATAGATGTATGACTCTAGACTCTCTAGGGTTCATATCTGGGCTCTACTCCTTACATTATATTCACAAGCAGGTTGTTTTGATCTTCCTTCAGTTTCCTCATCTCTAGAAAGGTATGCTAATTATGAATACATTTCATTATACTCTTGTACAACACCAAGAGTGAACCCTAATGGAAACTGTGAATTTTGGGTGATTATGATGTATCAATGTAGGTTCATCAATTGTAAGAAAAGTACACCTGTGGTGGGGTCTATTGATAATGGAGGAGGCTACACACATGTGAGGTCAGGGAGGTGCATAGGAAACCTCTGTACTTCCTCTTAATTTTTCTGTGGACCTGAAACTGCTCTAAAAAATTAAGTGTTTTTTAAAAAAGAGGGGGTATGCTAATAATACTATCTAACTCATCAGGTTGTTGTGAAGTTTAAGCAGGTGACTATGGGGAAAGTTTAGAACAGTGTCTGGCACAGAGTAAAGGTGACAGAATGTCAGCTCTCTCTATTGTCTTTCATTGTTGTCCAAGCCCTTAGAGAGCATCTGGCACAGGGTTGGTACTCCATACATGTTTATTGAAAAAAAAATGTTTAGACCAAGCTTCACCACATACTTGTTCTGGGTTCTTAGGTAAATGACTATCTTTAAGCCTAACTGTTTTTAATAAGAAGGAAAAATTAACTACTTTACAGATTTATTATGAAGATTAAGCAGAAGCATATATGTGGAAATGCTCAAGTTCCAGGTGATCTAGAAATGTTATTTTTTTGCCAATAATGAAAATTTTCCCTTATGGACTTACACTCACTTTTTGGTTACCTTCTGACTTTTTCCCAGGTTCTAAACACTTATGCAGAATTCTCCATGTCTCATCCTCATCAGCTTGGCTCTGACTAGCTCATCAGATATGTCAATGATGGATTAAGAGCAAAAATGTCAGAGTTCCATTGTGTGGTCTATGCCTAAAGTAAAACTTGTAGAAGAGAATATATACAGTTCTGATCTAGAACAACAGCTGTAATGGACAATGCAAATCAAAATTTGAGTAAGTTTCCAAGCATAATAATCAGTGACAACTTGGAATTAATTTATATGACCAGCACGTGAATTAGGACTCTAATTGGTTACAAGTGATCAAAACCCAACTAAAAGTATGTAAGGAGAAAACAGCCAGTCAAATAGATAAATATTAGTTCACATTCCTTAAAGTATAGTTTCAGGCACAACTGTATCCAGATATTCACATTTCATCACCAATCATCTGTCTTTTTCCACTTCTGAAGTGTGCTCTCTTTAGTATTGCCTCATTTCTCAGGTTGGCTCTCAGAATATAGTGACAGAATTAATCACCAACAGCTTTAAGCTTACAACACACCAGCTTAAAAACTGGTGGATCTAGCAGAGTCCTGGGTAGGATTCTCACTGACCCAGTGTGGGTGGTCATGTACCCATTCTTTTTTTTTTACTTGTTAAGCAATTTTTAATAGAGTTTTTCTCAGTAATGTGCACTGTAGTTACACAGAAATCATAAATAAAATCAGGTAAATGTATTACTTATATATAAATAATTTCAAAAACAATATTATTAAAAGTTTCAAAAAATTAGGGAAAGTTACATTTAAGTGGTCTGTAGGTACATTTTAATATGTTTGATATGATGTGGAAGGATGATTCTTTCATCCTTCAAAGGGAATAGAATACATCTCAGGGCCTGTGAACAATTACACTCCATTCCCATCAAGCCCCTGTATATTTCCTACAAATTTTCCCTCTTGGCTCTAATATAACATGCACATTATGTGAAAGAAGCATCTATGTGGAAACTTTAAGAGACTGAGAAAGGCTAGTAAGTCCTGAGAGAAGGAGAGGCAGGTTAGGGTTGGAGCGGCCTGGTTACCTCAGTGAACGCCCTGTGTTCACAGGGGCTAGGACACATGCACAGGCCCCCCGGCTCTGACTCTGAGAGGAGAGCCTTCTTGAGTGGCAGACTCACATCTGCCAAGCCCAGAGACTAGGACTGACATTCATGATTTCAGTTAATTGATTTACAACAAGCAACATGAATGTCGAAAGGACTAGTCATTCATATCACTTGGGCAGTGCTTGTTCTCCCATATGGACCCATATCATATCAGAGTTGGTGGTCACAGATTCAGGAGGAGAGTTCATTTTCTGATTTGGAGATTAATGGCATCCATCCAGCTCTTCACTGATGGAGGTCCATTGCCATCATATACCTTGCCAGTAGGAGGTGACCTTTCGCCTAGACACGCTGCTTATATGGGCCCAGCTTCATTGGCTTCAGGACTTCTTTTTTCTACATTTGGCTGAATAACCCTCTCCCTTCTAAGTGAAACGTGAATACATTAAGTTAAAGTTCCAGTCATATTCTGTTGGCTTGGACACCATTCTTTTCTTTTTTTTTTTTTTTTTGGCTGTTTTGGGTCTTCGTTGCTGTGCACGGGCTTTCTCTAGTTGCGGCGAGCGGGGGCTACTCTTCCTTGTGGTTTGTGGATTTCTCATTGCGGTGGCTTCTCTTGTTGCAAAGTGCGGGTTCTAGAGGCGCAGGCTTCAATAATGGTGGCTCGCGGGCTCTAGAGTGCAGGCTCAGTAGTTGTGATGCACGGGTTTAGTTGCTCCGTGGCATGTGGGATCTTCCCGGACCAGGGCTCGAACCATTTGATCCATTCCAATGTTTAACATTTATAAGGAATCTCTATTCATTTATACCTAAAACTTAGGGGTGGAGGGAATCTCATTGTAGCTTCCAGATCCATCCAGCAAGGCACAGGGCAGGTTAGAGGAGACCGGCTGCCTGCTCTTGCCTCTCCATGACTCACTGTTCCTTGACTTCTCTTTCAGAGCCACTTATGCCTTCATCTTCCCCCCGACTGTTCCATGATAGCTCCCTTCCTCTTCCTGGAAGCTCCCTGAGATCATGGATCCTGAGAACGGTGTCTATTCCAAGGTGTCTGTAGGCTCCATGCTTTCAGTCATGTACTCATTCATTCACCACTTAGAGGGTTAAGTTCTCAAATAATTACCAGTTAGTAATTGACAGATCTGGATCAAACACATAACTCTAGAAACAGAAGGTGATTCAGTCCTGTTTTAACTACATAGATTGAAAATAGAAGAGGGATAGTTTCCTCAAGGAAATTTAGTATGGTATTACCAAAAGAAAGGAGAGGATTGCAGCAGACAAAAATAACAGGTGTTTACTAAGGGTGGTAGCAGAGAAATGTTGCCATGTTACACTTATAGATTGATGACATATAATGTAAGTCCTGTATTTTAACAGGACTCTTTCTTGTCTAAGGAGTAACTCTGATAGAGGAAAGTTCTGGGGATCAGGCAGGCGAGTTGACAGATTGCATCACAAGATAGTGTGTTTCGGTGCAGGGGCTTTAAATTTTTTTTATTAGCCATAAAGTTTTTGTTTAAAATAAATACTTCTCTAGTTGTGTGCTCTTTCTCTTGTTCCCCCAAATTTCTCTTTAGACAGATTTGTGGAATTTTAGGGCTCTAGTGAGCACAGCTTGAAAACCACTGTTATAACAGAAAGAGCCTAGGATTTCTTGTCACAAATTCTAAGTTGCAACTGCAAGCCTATTACTTATCAAATACACATCCTTGAACAAAGCTTTTAACATCTAGGATTTTTATTTTTGACAACTTTGTAATAAGTGGATGAATAGCCCTTTGTTCACAGATTTCTGTGCAGATCAGCTGAAGTAATAAATGTGAGAGCAGTTTTCAATCAGTAGAGTGATATTCCAAGAGGACATAATGCTATGATTGCTTCTCTGGCCAGACTTCCACTCAGGAACTAGAGCCAGCTACCTGTTAACAGATCATCTCCTCAACAAAACTGACACACAGCACAACTACTTCTAAGATCTTCCAGACCATGTGGGCTTGTGGGAAAAATGAGGTTTAATAACCGTAAAATTTAATTTAATGACTCTTGCTTTGACCTGCTCACACAGAACTTCCAGATTCTCTCAAATTGTCTCCCAATTATTCCCAGGAGTCTCTGGGGAATTTCTCACGTATACTTATGAGCAAGTATGCCATTTTTAGTTAGTAAGTAATTTATTCTATTTCTTCCTCTCTTGCAATGAATCCCCTTATCCACACCCCTGTCCGTGTAGGTCCTTGAAGGAACCTCACAGCATTCTCTACTTCTTCCTATTTCCATAAATCCCTGCTGTCTACCTGGTTTCCCAGAACTCCTGAAATTGCTATCTATCATGGTACTACAGAACACCATGCCCCCTTATCCTCCCCACCCTGCCCACACTTGCATATGCTCTGCCCAGAAGAAGGGGAAGGTATACATTTTCCTCACTAAGAACAACATGATTGTGCTGGGGTGCAAAAGCAGTACTGCTTGGCCTCCACATCTCACAGTGTCAACAATAAAACTAGTTCTTTGCTTTTTGGCCAGGAACTCCTCTCTCTAAAGGACTCACATATGGGTCCTTGAGGATATGTGGTTAGATGAAGCTAGAGGGATAAACTTACATCTAGTTAGGGATGGGCCCAAGGTCATAGTCAAAGAAACAATACCAAAATGCCATATTGAGGTTGTGCGTTGGAAACAGCTTGTGGTCGGTTGTATGGAGTGGGTCAGGGTACGTGGCTCAGGTCTTGAGTCTGTGAAAAGTGAGAGAGCTGAGGGCTACTTTTAGAGAAGTAAGTTTTTCCACACTGATGTGAGAGATACAGCCACTTATATCTTTTAATTAATGATGTTTCAATAGAGCAATGATTCTAAAAGTCTTGGAGCATATATTAATAGAATCTTGGCAAATGAGGAGGCATGTTACACGTAGTTTGAAAAAAATCCTTGAGTGCATCGCATGTACTCTCCTCCCGCATAGAGCAACACTCTATTTCAGTGTGTAGCCTACATGGCCCATTCACTGGCTAGGTGGTTAAAGGAACTGCACTGTTGAACACTAACCAGGTTCATTCACTGACTGCATAGTCAACCTCCAAAATGGCCCCCATGATCTTTGCTTCCTGGCATTTATTCCCTTGTGTAGTTTTCTCCCACAGTGAATCAGAGCCGGTCTGTGTGACAAATAAAGTATAATGGAGGTGACAGTGTGTGACTTACAAGATAAGGTCATACAAAACACTGAAGCTTCCTCTTTGCTCCCTTGGATCAATTGCTCTGGGAGAAGCTGGTTGCTATGTCATGAGGTCACTTGAGTAGCTTTGTGGAGAAGCCAGTGTGGAGAGGAGTTGAGGCCCTCCAACCAACAACCAACACTAGCTCGCAAACCACATGAGTGAGTCACCTTGGAAATGGGTCCTCCAGCCTTAGTTAAGCTATCAGGTAACTGTAGCCTCAGGCAATAGGTGGTTACAACTTCATGAGAGACCTTGAGCCAGACTGCTCAGCCAAGCTACTCCCAAATTCCTGACCCACTGATTATGTGATAAATAATAAATATTTATCATTGCTTTAAGTCACTATGTTTTTAAGTAATTTGTTACAAAGAAGTAGGTAACAAAGAGTAACTCACTCTAATTTCAGTACTGACACTTTGGGTTAATTGTGCACGTTCTTTTCCAGATTGGACCAAGTAGACATTCTAAATTTTTAGAGATTCACTTAAGATGGTGAAAAAAAGACACAAAGAGATGAGTATGTGTATAAAATTTAATTTTTAAAAAATTTCACATGAAACGTTTGCTCATATGAGGTCACAAAAGTGTCTTAAAAATTATGAGAGAGGAAAAAGATGTTCCTTATAGATAGCAATAAATTTATCAAATATTTGATGGCAATATTAAGGACACATTTGTCATGTCTACGGATCCAACAGAATGGGTTAGGGAATAAGTTATTAGACAGAAACCAGGTACAAAAAAAGGCTACTTTGTGTGGATCGACAGGCCACAAATTTAAAAAAAATAGTTTTAATGAAAAAAGAATATAAGTCCTCTACTGGGGTTGAAGTGTACATCATTTACATATCCTTAGACCACACACAACAGAGTGCAATCCTGGCTATTCTTAATAAGAAAGAATATTTGAAAGATATCAGCTAACACCTAGAAATTATGAGAGACCTGGGAACCTACTGCAAAAAAAGATAGGAACAAGTCCAATCTAGTTATCTAGGTAATAAGAACATCTTTAGTACTCAGGAAGGACCACTTCTGGGATGAAAATGATGACCATTTTTATTCTCAATCTGACTTTCTTTTGTATAAAACTAAGTATTTTGGGCAAACAGAGTCTAAATGCTTAACTGTATGCCCATGTCTACACTAAGGAAGAGAATAGCATTTTAATTATAATCTCTCCCTTTATCCTGATTCATTTCAAATTTAAGTTATTGTTATTACTAATAGGAGGGAAGGAAAAATGCTGGAGGCTGTAAAATAGCAAGTGTGAACCACCAAGGCAAATTGTGCAAGCACAAAATAGCAGAGATATAGCACACATGTGAGAAGATTCAGGATTTTAGACACCATTAGGGTCAAATAGCATAATGTAGCCACTAAATTCTCATTTACTCTTAGGCTACACTGAGAGTCAAGGTATGAAAAATGAGAAGGTAATAGATGTATACTAACATGTGTATTCAGATCATGCTGGGAAAATCAAACTTAACATGTTGTTGAGATGAAAATAAATTATTCCAGTATATTTGTAAACAAACAAACACACACACACACACACACACTTACACATATTTGTAAAGAGTAGGGCTTACTTCACCAGCTTGGGTCGTATATAAAGTCACAAAATATAGTATTTGAGTAAATTGCTCAAGCCCTCATCTGTCTAACTTGGCAGGATGTTTTGTTTCTCTTGCTCTCTACTTTCTAGTTTCTGAAAACCCCCAAAGTTTGCTCAGTTCAAAAAGACTGACTACATCTGGGTTCCAAACACCAGACAAAGAGAGAACTCAGGAACTAAAATAGTTTCTAGGCTAATCTCTGTATGTCATCATTCCTATTTAAGTCACTAATGAAAACTGGTTTTTGAAGTTATTGTACATACTTGTGGCTACTCAGTTACACTCTTGCTGATCCAGATATTTGCAGAGACCACATATGCTACCCCACTCCTGTCCCATACCCACATATTTGTAAAGGGAGTGTGGCCAAGACTGGATAGATATTAAAAAATATTGTTCTTTTCATGGCACATAGGATAGCTATATTTCCTAGCCTTTTTTGAAATTAGGTTAGGGTCCTATGAATAAATTCCAACCAATGCATGTGAAAGGAAGTAATGGATGGCAATTTCAGTCCTGAGCATAATACCCTGAATGCTTGCCCAGGCTATTTCTTCCCCTCCTATGGCAAACATGGTTATGCATTAAAGATGGTGACATCATAAGATGGAAGGAGTCTGGATCCCTGGCTGATCACGTAGGAGAACTTGTACAGCAGGAGAGCTGTACAAAAGAGCTATCTGGGGGAGCTGTCCATCAAACTGGAAGTGATACATAAGGCTTTATCTTGTTAAGCCACAGAGATTTTGAGTGATTGTTACTAAAGCATAATCTATGAGTAAAACAGAGAGCTCGCTACCTGAGTTTCTTTGAGGATTATAATTTTCCAAGAATATATTCATACCCTTAGTCATTAATTCCAAAGCATAATCTTTATACTCAACTAGCTTAGTTCGTCATGAACCATGTGAAAGTCAGTTCTCTTCTTTAACCATGTAAGGGTCCAGGACAATAATCCAGATGTCTATTTCTCTCATAGCTAGTTCAAATTTGGAGCCCTTGGTATACTTTCTAACTGTCACATTGCAGCTGGGAACATCTCAACCTATCGGACAGTCTTCAATATAATTTAATTACAAAAGGCTGGTTTGTGAGCTATTCCTTTCTTCCCAGGAGGCTCCACATTTATCCAAATTCTCCCCAGGAATCAGCTCTATATAACAAGCAGCATTTGTCAGTAACTGAGAAGTTGTGTTAAATACTTCCTCTCGAGGAGGAATGGGCAAACCACAGCATGCTGGTAAAATCTGTTCAGGACCCTATTTTGGTATGGCCTGTAATTTAAGAATGGTTTTAACATTTTAAAAAAATTTTGTAAATGAACAAGAAAGAAGAGGAGGAGTTGAAGGAGAAGCAGCAGCAATAGAGGCCTTACGTGGCCCCAAAACCCTTAAACAATCATTCTCTTTTCTTCCCTGGCATTTTACAGCAAACATTTGCTGAACTCTGCTTTAGAGAATCGAGCTATAACTAACTTAAATTTATATAACTACAAGGAATTTGTTGAATGACACTTCCTGGAAAAAAGGTCTACTCCAATGTCATTTTTTCTGTGTCCATTTTCGGAAAGAGACATAGAAAACATCACTTTTTAAGTTCAATCTCACCCGACTATGCTGCTAAAATTTAACAGTGCATGTTCACATGTGACTAATTTTGGAAGGTTATATGCCAAAATATCAAAAGCAGCCCTTTATTTCTAGAAATACTTCATAGGTCATTTGAAAAATAATTCTTGCCTGTGTTTTCTAATTTTTCTTCAATAAATATTTATTAGTTGTATTATTTTCAAAATGGAATCATATCTAATTCTGGGTGACATGAAAAATAGAAAGATCCATACATGGGATACATCTAGAGGTAAGTCCTAGGAGAAACAATTTCAGGAACAAGGGAAAATTTTTCCTGGAGAAGAGAAAATTCAGAGGAGCTGTGAAAGCATCTCTTGAAATTTCAAAAAGCTCCATCGGAGAAGAAAGGCATATAACTTATTCTATATGACTAAAAGATGTAAGATTAGGACAAAAGGGGTAACCCACAGGGAGACCAATTTTTGCTTATTATAAGAAATCTCAGAGGGAGACCTTCAAGATGGTGGAAGAGTAAGACGTGGAGATCACCTTCCTGCCCACAGATACATCAGAAATACATCTACATGTGGAACAACTCCTACAGGACACCTACTGAACGCTGGCAGAAGACCTCAGACTTCCCAAAAGGCAAGAAAATCCCCATGTGCCTGGGTAGGGCAAAAGAAAAAAGAAAAAACAGAGACAAAAGAATACAACAGGACTTGCAACTCTGGGAGGGAGCTGTGAAGGAGGAAAAGTTTCCACACACTAGGAAGCCCCTTCACTGGCGGACACGGGGGTGTGGAAGGGGGGAAGCTTCGGAGCCACGGAGGAGAGCGCAGCCACAGGGGTGCAGAGGGCAAAGCGGAGAGACTCCCGCACAGAGGATCGGCACCGACCAGCACTCACCAGCCCGAGAGGCTTGTCTGCTCCCCCGCCGGGGCGGGCGGGGCTGGGAACTGAGGCTCGGGCTTCGGTCAGACCCCAGGGAGAGGACTGGGGTTGGCGGCGTGAACACAGCCTGAAGGGGGCTAGTGCACCACAGCTAGCCGGGAGGGAGTCCGGGAAAAAGTCTGGAACCGCCTAAGAGGCAAGAGACCATTGTTTTGGGGTGCGCGAGGAGAGGGGATTCAGAGAACTGCCTAAATGAGCTCCAGAGACGGGCGTGAGCCGTGGCTATCAGGGTGGACACCAGAGACGGGCATGAAATGCTAAGGCTGCTGCTGCCACCACCAAGAAGCCTGTGTGCGAGCACAGGTCACTCTCCACACTGCCCCTCCCGGGAGCCGGTGTAGCCCGCCACTGCCAGGGTCCTGTGATCCAGGGACATCGTCCTCGGGAGAACACACGGCGCGCCTCAGCCTGTTGCAACGTCATGCCAGCCTCTGCTGATGCAGGCTCACCCCGCATTCCGTACCCCTCCCTTGCCCCTGGTCTGAGTGAGCCCCCTAATCTGCTGCTCCTTTAACCCCGTCCTGTCTGAGTGAAGAACAGATGCCCACAGGTGACTTACATGCAGAGACAGGGCCAAATCCAAAGCTGAACCCAAGGAGCTGTGCAAATAAAGAAGAGAAAGGGAAATTTCTCCCAGCAGCCTCAGGAACAGAGGATTAATCTCCACAATCAAATTGATGTACACTGCATTTCTGGAATACCTGAATAGACAACGAATCACCCAAAAATTGAGGCAGTGGATTTTGGGAGCAACTGTAGACTAGGGGTTTGCTTTCTGAATCGAATTTGTTTCTGGTTTTATGTTTATCGTAGTTTAGTATTTAGTTTATTAGCATCTGTCCATCGACAGATGAATGGATAAAGAAGATGTGGCACATATATACAATGGAATATTACTCAGCCATAAAAAGAAATGAAATTGAGTTATTTGTAGTGAGGTGGATGGACCTAGAGTCTGCCATACAGAGTGAAGTAAATCAGAAAGAGAAAAACAAATACTGTATGCTACAGGGAGATCAGCTCGGTGCTTTGTGACCACCTAGAGGGGTGGGATAGGGAGGGTGGGAGGGAGGGAGATGCAGGAGGCAAGAGATATGGGGACATATGTATATGTATAACTGATTCACTTTGTTATAAAGCAGAAACTGACACACCATTGTAAAGCAATTATACTCTAATAAAGATGTTAAAAAAAATACTGTATGCTAACACATATATATGGAATCTAAAAAAAAAAAAGGTTCTGATGAACCTAGGGGCAGGACAGGAATAAAGACGCAGACATAGAGAATGGACTTGAGGACACGAGGAGTGGGAAGGGTAAGATGGGACGAAGTGGGAGAGTGGCATGTATATATATACAACACCAAATGTAAAATAGATAGCTAGTGGGAAGCAGCCACATAGCACAGGGAGATCAGCTCGGTGCTTTGTGTCCACCTAGAGGGGTGGGATAAGGAGGGTGGGAGGGAGACGCAAGAGGGAGGAGATATGGGGATATATGTATATGTATAGCTGATTCACTTTGTTATAAAGCAGAAACTAACACGCCACTGTAAAGCAATTATAATTATTCTCCAAAAAAGATGCAAAAAATAAAAAAAGAAATCTTCTTCTGAATGTCAGAGCAGGCTGATATGTATTATTTTTATGAAAGGCACTGAGAAATACACTGGATAAATATTTGACAGAAGTTATAAAACATATTTGCTCATACAATATGGAATCAGACAGGAGTCTTTGAGCCTTCCTTGTAGAAGCACACATACTTTGTGTATTTGAAAATACTGCTGATATAAATAATACACCCTACATCTATTTACTTAGGCCACATACATTCTGCACATCAACAAAATGCTCAGTTGTTGAAAATTTTTTTCTGATCATTAATTTATAGCATCTCTGGAATCAAATTCATAGGTGAAGAATCAAACAATCTGGCCGTGTCCTTCTTCTTCACTGACAGGAATCCTCTAATAGGAATCTGGTACTTGAAATGCTCCAGGTCCTATGTACACAGAATGAAGGTAAAGAGGGCAGGGGTAAAGAAGGAAAGAAAGCAGAGAAATAGGAGAGAAGGAGGATGTTACACAGCCGGGCCTCTTTTCCCAGAAGTAAGATGAAATTACCATGCAGCTATGTTTTCCCTCCAGGAAAGTCAACCTTGTCTTGCTTCTTTCCATTTTTTCTGTTTCTGGGTTTTGGGTTTTATTTTTTGTTTTCTAATTTTTTTATTTTTTAAATTTTCCTTGTCATGATTATTTAAAAGTGATCTAAAGAGAGCAGTAATGTGTCCAGATGGCAGTGTTAAAGCAACCTGAGGAAATCAGCTAAGCAAGTTGTGGAATCAAAGACAGTTGCTTGTTTGGTATAATTAAACACTTTTGGGGGAAAAACCTACAGACAAGAGCAGGGCTGAAGGGGCAGCCATTTGCCATCTACCTATAAGTCAGAAGCAAGACAGCATGTAAGCCAGCCTTATTATAATCTAGTGATGCAAGGAACCACTGAAATAGATCATAAGATTAGTCTCTTTTCCTTGGTCTGAAAAGTTTCTTAAGATTAAATTATAGGATGTTGAGGACTCTTATATTTCCCTGGAAATCATTTCCCTTCTCCGTATCTCATTTTCATCTGAAATAAGGTTAGAACTACTGTTCCTAACCTAATGTTCCTGGAATCCTTAAGGATTTAGGAATATAAGGTAGTGACAAGAATCATTAAATTGTTTTTAATATCTCTGAACGGTTTAATGGAAATCATAGGGCTATAAAAGTAATTACTATTGAGTTTGGTTTTGTTTGAAATTTATCAATGCCCTGAGACTATATTGGTTATTTAAAGGTGATAAAAAATGTTACCTGGCTATAGATACCTTTAAGAATTTTCTGGAACATGATTGGTGGACCAGGCATTGGTACTAAAACAGGGTCACCTTGGTCATGACCAAAGAGTGAAGCTCTCTATTAATTGAAAAAAATAAATACAACATGAAAAGACAGGAAATTCCAGAATACATAGGTTATAATTGTCCCTCAAATCCTCACATTTAGTTTGAAGTTTCTAATTTCTGTGGCCTAAATTTGTCATGATCACATCTTAAATTGTTTATCCAAAACAAATTTCCCAGGATAAACTTGTGAAACTCACCGTCCCATGAAGAGGCAATGGAAGACATTTTTCTCTACAGAAGCAGTGATTTACAGTTCTCCTTCTTTGACTGCATTGTAGGTATAATTTAAAGGATAAAACAGCATTTGGAAATGTGACTATCAGGCCTTGCTTTGCCAGGGCTTTTCCTCTATTCAGGGCACTGTTGATGCCCTTAAGCCCACCAAGAAATGTTTTATGTTTGTCTTTGTAAAGCTCCTTTTCAAGTAGAAATATTTACTTTAGATCTTCCCTGTGGGCAGTGACAGGGATGGAGTTGACAACCACAGGCAAAAGCTCATTGCCCACCTTCTCAAACGACAGACGTTTTTGTTTGTTTTTGTGGCCAAAATGCAGTCTTTTTCTTTTCATAATGTACTATTTTAGGTCTTCAACATCTGCCATTGGTATTATTTTAATCATTAGTTTCCTGGCTTCCAATCTTACTATCTTACTGTTGCTGCCAGATAAATCTTTCTAAGGCATAGTTTTGAAAATACTTCTTGCTTAAAATCCTTCAATGGCTTTTTATTAAATATAGAACAAAATGAAATCCTCTTAGCCTGGGATTCAAGACACTGTATATTCTGGACCTGAAATTCTTTTCAGATTTTCTTCCCTCTACACTCCCCTCTACTTTGAACTCCAGCAATAATACTGTATTTATCATGCTCCATTTTATCACGCATTTTTCATACCTACAAGTTTTTGCTCCTGCTATACCTTACAGCTGGAATTCTTTCTTTCCATACTTAAAAAAAAAATTTTGTATTCACCTCTGGGGACCAGCTCAAGTGTTCCTCTAGGAAACATAAAGACCTTTCAGCTCTTCTACATCTGTACTTCCACAGAATTTTGCACACATTTCAGTCAACCTTCTGTTGTGTTCTACAGACCTGCTTTTCACACTTGTAAACTCCTAGTGAATTAAGTTGTTTCCTCTTGTATCTCTGCAAGACCTTAACAGAGTCTCTAAAATAATTTAGTTCCCCCACAGTGGTCAATTGCTACATTATCCTCTGAAAATTCTCCTAGAGAGAGAATATGACTATGTAAGAAGAAGGGATCTTTTCTGTTACTTTAGAGGCAGAAGGTGAAACTTCATTCAAAAATGTTTGTGCTTGACATAAGCCCCCAACAGTCTTCATTAAAGGCTTTCATCAGTCCTCTTAGCCTTACCAAGTTTCCAAGAGGCATGCCCAGTAATCTGGGTTTTAAATTTTATTTTAATTTTCTATATCAGAAGCTTGGGTCTCTGGTGGCTGGCGCTGGAGAATCACCCCTACACCAGATACTTGCCTAGAGTCCTAAGCAAAGATTCTGCCTGAAAATAGGAAAAAGCAGGTTCCCAAGCAAGAAAAAGTAGATTCCACTGCACTTCTGCAGGAACCAAGGAAGGGAAGCCTGGAGTTCTGGGGAGGTCTTACCAGAGCTGCTCAGCGGTATCAGGTAGAGAAGTGTCCTGAGGAGACACCAACATGTGGTCAATTACTAGGTGGGACATGGGAAGGGAAACTAGCTGAAAGTCTAAACAAAGGGTAGAGTTTATAAGATAAATGAGACTCAGTTGCAAAAATAGGGTAAAGTTTCCATTTCTTAAGTAATTGTTAATTATTCTCCCATTCTTACTAAAAACAAAAATTTCTAAGTCAGAATGTAGCATGATATATCGAAGTGAGCTGAGATGGTTTCAGACAAGGGAAAACTCTTGATATTTAGCAAAATTATGCAGCTTTACTGTGGTGAAATATATGATTATCATAAAATTTTAAGAAACATGGAAGATGGTTAGCAGACCCCTGTTACAATCTTTGTAGATTCTGAGGAACCCACCATGTAAGCTTTGGGGGAATCATTAGAGTGAATCAATTCCATTTTCTCACCTTTATTTTTGGAACATGAAGAACTTAATATTTCCCTTAGTTTTACTTTCTCATCGTATTGCTTTACTCCCAGAAAAGGTCTTCATTTTTAGATCCTCTACTCCCTCTGAAGGGACTCATATATTAATGACGCGGGTCTGCTAATCCACAGTATTTCTTCATGAAACATAATACCGCCATCTGCAACTATTTGAAGATAAAGAGGTCCAGATCCAAGCCTCACAAAGAATTTTCTTCAAGGGAGGCTTAAAAGGCACAGTATGGCATGAGTCACATGACACCAGCTGAGAATAAGTTCTTTCGGGCCGCTGGAGAAAGCGCTCAGTGAAGTGAGACCAGAGGGGCTGTTCCTGGAAGCCCCGTTTTAGGCATTTTCATCCTAAAATGAATCATCCCCCTTCCCTTCCATCCATGAATAACACATGCTCAGTAAGCTGACATTTTCTCTTTATATTCATTTATTTTTGTTTATAAAAATGATACATGGCTTACTATAAAAATTCTAAAACTATAAAAATATCAAGTAAAAAGTCAAATTATTCTTTCATTGCCCCCTTAGACCTCCAGTTTTACAGCCAGTCCCAATTCAGTATGTACCCTTCCACTTCATCTTGTCTGCATCTTCTTTTTTTTTTTAATTAATTTATTTATTTAATTTTGGCTGTGTTGGGTCTTCGTTTCTGTGGGAGGGCTTTCTCTAGTTGCGGCAAGCGGGGGCCACTCTTCATCGCGGTGCGCGGGCCTCTCACTGTTGCAGCCTCTCTTGTTGCGGAGCACAGGCTCCAGACGCGCAGGCTCAGTAGTTGTGGCTCACGGGCTTAGTTGCTCCGCGGCATGTGGGATCTTCCCAGACCAGGGCTCGAACCCGTGTCCCCTGCATTGGCAGGCGGATTCTCAACCGCTGCGCCACCAGGGAAGCCCCTTGTCTGCATCTTCTAAAACATGTGTGCATACGTATTTTTGTCTACATATACGACATCATGTCAGGGATGAGTGTTCTCTTCACAATATTACCGTTGAAATGAACTAGGAATAGAAATATGTTTTTGTGTCTTTTTTTCCCCCTGGAGATTTGGTCCTCTGCTTAATTCTAAACCATAGGTTTATGTTCCTCTCTTCTGTAGCTGCAACCAAGGAATAATGTCAGCATCAGTATTTGTTCCCATCATTCCTTTACCATGTTCTTCAGTGAAAATTTATTGTCCTTTGAGATAAAGAACAAGTATAGAGCACTTGTCTACCAGCAACTCAATATTTCAAAAGGCTATGATAAAGACTGATAATTTGAAATCTCTAACCCAAATGAAAAGCCAACCTCTGATTGATGGTTTACCATGGATCAGGTCTGCCTTTTATTCCCCTCTTCCTTTACCCCTTTCTCTCTTTCACATATCCATTCCTTCTCTATGTTTTTGTCTTTCTTTTCTGGGTTGTCTCTTTTCTCTGTTTTCTCCTTTCCTATTCTGCATCTTTTCTTCCTTTGCTCACATTCTTCTTTTCTATCCTTTCTTCCTTTCTTAAGAGTTCATCTTTTAGAATTATAGTATTTTTAAAAACTTCTTGGCTCTTAAGCCTTAAACATGCAATCGCATATCAACACCACGGAAAACTATACAACCATTAAAATTTATGGTGTAGCAATATGTTTTTGACATAGAAAAATATATATAATGCATTGCTAAATGTTTTTTAAAACCTACAAAACAGCATCTCTATATAGCAAAATCCTGTTTTTGGAAAATATCCTATTTATAGAGGTGTGGAATCTTATAAAACAGTTAACAGGGTTTCTCTTTGGGTGGTACTAAGATATATTGTTTTATGTTATTCTTTTTCATGTTTTCATATTTTAAATTTTGTCCTTGTTTAGTGTACATAGCATGTCAAATAAAATGGTTTTACAAAGGAACGTCAAACACATTTACTGTCTTTATTGAATGTAACTATTTTACCTGTTCTCAAATAAGATAAATTATAAGATAAATTATACAGTTAAAAGTGCTTACTAAAAGGAGAAAATTAAATTAAAATTTGAATTTAAAGTAAATAAAAGATAAAGTGCATTTTCAACCACTTAGAAGACTAAAGAAACAAAGTACAAGAAAGAGTTCTTCCCTGCAGGGACAAACAGAACCTTGAAAATGTGGTTGCCACAACCAGGAAGAGCCTTAACTCTGTTTGTCTTTCAGGCTCAAATTGGCACCATAAGGCCTCAGGCCCCCCAGCCAAGCAGAGTCAGACCAGATGGAACTTTGGGGCAGATCCCTGTAAATACACTTGTTCTTTTATTATCTTCCTGATGACAACATGAGATAAAATACAATTTTAAATATATGATAAAAAATAAATTTTAGAAGGAAAATAAGTTGCCTTTTATTTATCTGTGGCCCTTCATTGACTCCCTGCTCTCAATCCTCCCTTCTACCCTGAGGTTCTTGCCCCTAAAATCAAAACCCAGCAGAAGCAGGGAAACCACAGAAGAGTTAACCATGTAGAGGCTGCCATCTTGTGGCCGTTGAGAGCACGCGTCCACTGTCTGCGTAGCTTTCCGGTTATAAAAAGCAGCTGGTTCATATTAGACTTGTTCATATTAGACTGTGGTCTATAGACTATAAATACAAATCCTATTCATGTGTTAGAGTAGGACTGGGGTCTTACACAGTCATTTTTTATGACTTTTTAAAAAGAAAGGGTCATTTGAGTTAGGGCGTGTGGCCCATTTCCGGCAGTTTTGCCGTTAACATTATTCTGAATGACCTACTGTCTTCAGTCATTGGAGGCCTTCAGAAATTCACAGTGCACCTTACTGTGTGTGTTTACTGCATTCTGAGGACTTTTCCCAGACAACTAAGGGAAGTACAGCCACACAGAAGGCTCTCTGTAGTAGCTTAACAGAGAAAATATTATAAAGATATCTTAGAATTTCAGAGTGTGCAAAAAATTTTATATGGAGGCTCTGTTCAAACACACACACTCAATTTACCTATTCATTTGCTTTTGCTGATGTTTGAGGAAATGGCATGGTGGGCTTCAAATTGCCTGTGTCGTTTTGTCTGATATGCAGATGGCTCCTTGGTGAAATAAGTAACATTGAAATGACTACAAAACACTTCAGATCTATTCTACTGTAGGCTCCTTAGACATAAGAAACACTATACATACCACCTGTCAACCAATGCCTGAGAGTTGCAGCTTCTGCGACCAAAAAATTTTAAAGAAGTGAGTTTATCTTTCAATGCATCTTTGTAGCTAACCCATCCTAATTGAATTCTAATTCAGTTCTGGGCAATCTGTGTTCTCGTCACACTCACACATCATACTAAGTTTTCCCTCCAAATCTCCCTTGATTCCATGTTTCTAAGTCTCCTCTGATGTCTTGCTTTTTCGATCATCTTTCTTTTATCTTTATTATTTCCTTCAGCAATTTCCCATTAGTGTATAAATTAACTAAAACTTCCTCGTCCCTAAAAATATACAATGAAACAAAACCAAATAATAAGACTAGCTTTGCTCAACCATCTATTTCTCTTAAGCCACCATTCCTAGTCTTCTTTCTTCTTTCCCCTGACAAACCTATTGAGAGTGATATTTACATTTCTGTCTTTCTGTGACTTTGATAGTGTGACTCAGAGGCAAGAATTCAATTGGATATGTAGATTAAGATGTCATTAATAGTGAGGCAATATTTTAAGTCATCAAAGTGAAAAGTCCATCCAAGGCATGAATTTAGTTTGAGAACAAAAGAAGGTTGAAGGTTAAAGATTAAAGAAATGGCTGAATAGAAAGGTTGGACAAAGAGAAAAAGGTTAGAAAATAATTGATGGAGAGGGGGTGAAAGATGAAAAAAACAAGAGTGCAATGTCATTGAGTTCCAACAACAGTAGTATAAGCAGCAACAAAATAATAACAATTACAAAAATGATAATAATAAAATATATTGACTCTTCTCTATATTGATCACCCATTTTATACTAACCCCTCCTGTAGATATTTGTATTTTTTTCATTTAATTCTCATAACAATCATCAAGGTAGGTATCATTTTTTCTCTTGTACAGTTGAGGGGTCTGAGGCTCAGAGGATTTATATTGTTTCCCAGTTTGATAAAACAGGTTGGCAGAGGCAGGATTAGAATTCAGTCCCCTTCGTAATAGTTCACATGCCCCAAATGACACTTTACAAATATATAAATACCTATTTAAAGTTATCTCCTTTCCTTCCTCTCTTGGTAAATGCCTAAGAACTCTCAGGATGAAAACTTTCTTCTCTCTTCCTGCCGCACTTCCTCTGGGTTCCATTATTCTTCTGTCATGTGTTGATTCCCAGATACACTATTCTGGTTCTTCATTTGTGTTACAAATCAAGCTTCCAAAAGATTGCAAACCCTGTAAACGTTATTTGACCTCCCCAGCTGAGCTCTCTCTCCAGAGATAGTGTTCTTAAAAATCACTCTGATGATAACCTTCTCTTTTTAATCATTTTTTTGAAAAACAAAGTGTATTTGTTTTCTATTGCTGCTGTAATATCTTCCACAGACTTAATTGCTTAGACCATACAAATTTATTATCTTACAGTTCTGGAGAGCAGAAGTCTGAAATGGGTCTCGGGTAAAATCAACATGGTAGCAAGCAGTGCTAGACTCGTGGAGGCTCTAAGGAAGAATCTCTTTCCTTGCCTTTTGCAGCTTCTAGAGGCCATCTGACTTCCTTGGCTAGTGGGCCTTTCAGCCACCTTCAAAGCCAGCAATGTCAGGCAGAGTCCTTCTCACGCTGCTGTTTCTCTGTTTCTCTTTTTTCTCCCTCACTCTTCCATTTATAAGGACCCTAAGGATTACATTGGGCCCCCGGGATAATCTAGGATAATCTCCCCATCTCAAGTTCAGCTAATTAACAACCTTAATTTCATCAGCAATGTTTAATTGCCCTTTGCTATGTAAACTAACATATTCACAGATTCTGGGGATTAGAATGAGGATGTATGTAGGGATCACTATTCTGTCTACCTCAAGAAGTTAGAGAAGCCTCACAAGAAAAGTACAAGGAGGGATTTCCCTGCTGGCGCAGTGGATAAGACTCCATGTTCCCAATGCAGGGGGCCTGGGTTTGATCCCTGGTCAGGGAACTAGATCCCACAGGCATGCCCCAAATAAGAGTTCGCATGCCGCAACTAAGGAGCCCTAGATCCACAACTAAGGAGCCCACCTGCCGCAACTCAGACCTGGTACAACCAAATAAATAAATAAATATTTAAAAAAAGAAAGAAAAAAACAAAAAAAGAAAAGTACAATGAACTTCAATATTCCCTTCATCATCATGACTTTTCTCTCCATCTATCTATATTTATACCTATACATATATGCATATTATAGTAATTACTTATGCTTGAAAGTAAGTGGCAGACATTATAACCCTTTATACTTCAGAATGTAGCTCTTAAGAACAAGCGCATTCACTTATAACCACAGTGCAATTAGCAAAATGTATGGGAAATTAATGAGAATAATACTGTTATCTAATATTCACATTTCACCAGTTATTTAAAAAATGTCCTTAAAAAATTCAACTCAAGATCACACATTGCTGACATTTTTGAAGAGTACAAGATGTTTATTTTACAAAATAAATCTGGGTCTTTCAGAATTTTTTTCCTCATGATTAGACTCAGGTGATATTTTTTTGGTAGCAATACCACAGCAGTGATGTTTTGTCATCTCAATGTATTACATAGGGAGGCTCATACTATCAGATTATTCTGTTAGGGGTGATGTTAATTTTGATTACTTGACTAGCAGTGTTTGCCAGGGTTTTTAACTATGTAATAGCCATTTTCCCTTTCATAAGTGATAATAATCTGTGAGAGATACTTTGAGACTATAGATGTTAATCCCTATCCCATCAAACATTCACCCAATATTTTAGCATCCACTGCTGATTCTTGCCTGAATCAATAATTAGTAAATATGATTGCAAAATGGAGATTTGTTGAAAACTTTATCATTCTTTCTACACTTATTGGCATTTTATATTAAGGATCATACCGATCATCAATTCATAAACCTCCAGTGCCTACTCATGGCCTACAAAACAAACCCTTAACCAAAGCCATGAGCCTGGTGTGGGACCAAGAGCCACAGGATATGAATTTTCTGTTCGATGCAAGTCATCACCTACAGAGACTCTAGCTGACCTGTCAGTTGTTCTGTGTTTGTTCTGATTGCACCTTAGGCCTATGTGATAGGAAGAGGGGTCTTCAAAGAGGAAAAGATGAGCATGATCTATTATTAAACTAGGTCAAAGGAGATGTAGGTGCCTATCACTGATTCTGTAGGCTGGAATAAAGAAGAGGGAAAACCTCATAAATCCCAAGCTCTATTTAGGGGCTGCCTGTGTGGTCCATGGCCATGCACAAGACTGGGGCTGAGAGACAGTTTGTAGTAAGTCAGGAAAGAGGAAAGTTTTATAGGATAGCCACACAATGCATTCACTGCATACTAGATATTATCCTGAACACTTACACATATCAACTCATTTAGTACAACCTTATGAGGAAGATACCCCTTATTATACCCATTTAACAGAAGAGGAAGTGATACACAGAGAGTTTAAATAATTGCCCAAGTTCACACACAGTTGGCAAGTGGTAGAGCAGGAACTGTAATAATTTCCCTCTAAAAGGGAAATTATTCACTACTGACTATCCAACAGATATTCAGAACACAGCTCAGTGGGGATTCCAAAAAAATGTGTGGTGAATAGATGGATGAATGAATGAGTGATTTAGTATTTTTAATGTAATAATACAGAAGCCTCTTAACTGGTCTCTCTGTCTCCATGATCTTCTCATGCCAAGTTATTGCCATACTATCGCCAAATTAATCTAAAAATGCTTTCCACGTGGTGGGCATTCAATAAATATTTGCAAGAATAACTAAAAATTCAAATCTGATTGCCTACTTCCCTTTGACAATTAGGAAATGTACAATAATATATACTTGAAAATCCAATCTTCTTTTCATGGCATGATCAGTTGCCTGCTTAACTGATACAACCTCATCTACTTCCCCTTTTCAAATTCTAAGCTTCAATATTACTGAGGCATCCCGCACAAAAGCCGTTTTCTCTGTCACCTCCTGCTTTTGCACTTGTTTATTCCTCTCCCTGGAACTTCTTGCCATGCATTCTCCACTTTTATCCACTCAGCATTATGTTCTCCTTCAAGCTTCCTCTTGAATGTTACCATTTCTGGAAGCCTATTCTGATTCCCTTGGGCAGATTTCGTCTCTTCTGTATCTTTGATCCCATTGGACCTCGATAGATGCTTCTTATTAAATATCCTCTGATAGGTCTCTTTTATGTATATCATATCACAACTCTTTCTTGTCTGCCTTTCCACTAAGCCTCCTCCAGAGCCAGGCCAAATCTAACTTATTTTTGTATCCTGGTATCCAGCACATAGCCTGGCATATGATGGATCCTGAGGCTTGTATTTCTTCTTATAAAGAATGTAGGCTCTGAAATCAGACTGTCTCATCTTAAATCTTGGTTCCAGCAAGTAAGATCTTTCTGATCATGCATGAATTGTTATCTTCTCTGTAACTTGGTTTTTTCCTTCTGTTAAATGGGAATAATAATACTTAGCTCATAGGTTTGTTACAAGAATTAAATGAGCAAACATGTGCATGTGCTTTACATAATTTAATTTAATTAATCTTCATGATAATGCTCATAGACAGGTCCTATTGTCACATATATTTTACTTCAGCCAGTAAATTGAATTGCGGAGAGGTAAAGTAACTTGCCAAATATCACAGTTATAGTTAGTATATTAGTTAGATCAGTTGGGTAAACCAGCTTGACTAGAACAAAGGTTGGTATAAAGGCAGATTCATGTAGAAGATTTTGAAAGTAAGTACGAACAGAATCCAAAATTTTCAAATGTTGGATTAGAGTTGAACTTTATCCTAAGGGTGGGAGTGATAAATAAATTTCAGCTGTTGTGCTAAGTTAGACTAATTGCTAATGGCTGTCTGGAGTGATAAGTTGAGAAAGATTGTTGGCATGCATATGACAGCAGGGAAAGCAGGTGCCATGGGTGAGGAAGTATGCCTATGCTAAGTGTGGGCAAGGGAAAATGGTAGCACACATTCTATATAGTTGACTTCCCTGGAAATGAGGCATTAAGGACATATGGATCTTGGAAAACTCAGACTGACTTTTCAAACTCCTGGGAAGGAACACGAGTCTCTTGTACATGAAAAGAAAACCCCAATTCATTCTTTTTGACTGTTCTTTAAATGGAGATATTTCCCCATGACCATATTCAGTCTCAGTTTATAGTAACCAAACAAAGGCCATAGATATTTTCATCTAGATCATGTTGGAGACTCTGATTATATTACACATTTGATTCAGTATTATCATCATGAAATACTTGCTTAGATGAATCAGGCCATTAAAGAGTTCCTGGAGTTTCTAAGGCCTTTTCTTTCACTGATTCTAAAATATATAGCCCTGGCTGAGTACTTGAAGAGAGCAAGGCTCAGTAAGTCTCTACTAATTTTATACTAACTCTCAATGTTGTGTTTAGTGACATGCCCCAAGAGAATGACACAATAGTATACCTGTCATCAAGGAACATGTAATTCAGTTGGAAAAAAAATGAAAAAAAAAAAAAAAAATGAAACATCTAGCACATTTGATTGGGAACAACCTCTGAGATTTGGGACCTCTGTGAAAGAACCATGGCTTAACTGAGTCTAAAAATTGGATTGGATTTGAATGGGAGGACAGGAGCAGGGATGGCATTCTAGGTAATGAAAACTGAACGAACAGAAGCAGGAATGATGAGGGCACTGCTGTGGAAACAATAGAACAAGGACTGAAGAAGAAGGTTTATGTTGGAGAGCAAAGAGAGGAGTGATTTATAGAAGTAGGATGGGACTAGCTAATGAGAGCTGTTGGAGTCTAAGCAAAGAAGTTTCATCATACAGTGACAAAAAGTGGTTCTTGAGCAAGGTAAAATTATCTTTTTAAGAAAACTACGTTGTATAGATTTGCAAGATGAATTAGAATGGATGAAGAAGACATGAGGTAAAGACCTTGCTTAATAGGCACTGTAAAATGCTTCGTAAACTAGAATGCATGATACAAAGGCTTATAAATGTGAAAGAGAACCGGAAACAGAATAAAGGCACTTGGACTGCAGAAGGCAGAGTGAGTTTAAGAGATTTCAGAGGAAGAATCGAAGTAGGTTAGAGAGACGTCTGAGACTAACAGCTAAGCTCCACATCCAATCTACTCCTGGTTCCTGGCAGACAGGGAGCACATACAATAACTTGGTGTTTCCACAAAAAAAAAAAGAAAGAAAGAAAAGAAAGGAAAGATACATGGGTGTATGAGATAATTATTCAGTTAATTCACAATTCTGAGGCCTTCATATTGACTATTTATGATATCCCACCTTGTTCTAACAAGAATTTCAGAAGGCTTATAAATGACTTGTAGAGCATAATAAAATATGATAAATTAGCCCAGGTTAAAAGTAGGCAAACAAATTATGAAAGACTAGGTACGAAATGGAGCCATAAGTAAGGCTAATCATTCAAACTATAATGAACTACTATTTAACATGGGTTTGAGCAGCTGATGTCAAAAGGTAAAAACTTGGCAATTAAATAAACCAGTGTCATCAGATAAAACCATATGGATTACTAAATGGAATTTTAAGTAATCTTGGTTCTAAATTTAGCAAGATAACCACCTCTACATTTATTTCAGGTGAAAGTTACTTTTCCTGCAATAATACTCTCTATCTTGGCTTTCTCTTTCTCTCTGTTTCTTTCTGTCCCTCACCCAGCTCCCACCCAACACACACACACAAACACACACACCCACTCTACACACACATACACACACAGAGAAAAATACTAGAGCTAATAGTAATTAAAGAATAGCTAACACCTAACTGTGGCCATATTGACTACTTTTGATGGATAATTCAATGCTCCTTCTCCTCCTCCTCCTCACCAAAAAAAAAAAAAATCTCAGAAAATATTCCCTTGAGATACAAATATAGAATCGATCACTTTAATCTTATGCTTTATAATGGACTTGATAAAGTTAAGAATTTACAAGTGGGCAAAGAAGTAGGTAGGAGAGGAGACATGAGAAAGAAGGAAAGTGGGATTTTCTTTTAGATTTTTTCCTATGATTTGAAAACTTATCATGAGCCAATGTTTGACCTTGATTGTAATGGGACTACACCACAAAGTTTAACTGAATCTGTTCCAAGAAATTATCTAAATTTGGCAGGCAGATAGTGTTGCATACTCAAGGAAATATTAGAAAACTCATGTAACTCAAATGTGACGGAGATCAAGTACCAGTTGAAATAACATTTAGAAATAATAACACAATGTTATTTGTAGTAAAGTACAATGACTGCTTAATTAGGTACTGTGGTCTTAGAAGCATTTATGTGCAAACTCTTGCCAATGTGAGTTCCCCAAATGAAAAAGGGCTCATTAAAGTATCATATTCTTGCCCCATAATTCTGTCATAAAGATAACCAGGTATTCACAGCAAGGCCTTGGTGGATTCCTGCTTTTATAGGCAAAGCCACTACGAAGTCTTGGGATATTTTAATTTTTGTTACATCCCAGCCACCAGTCCCAAAGGACTCTGTCTCTCCAGTCAGGGAAAGTAGAATTATAGCTTATAAAATAGAAAGAAAGAAGGCTTTATTTTAGCAAGGGAGAATTTTATGAAGGTTATTCAATAATATCCTTTTAAGCAAAAAGGGGGCAGGAAAATGACCTTGACTAGGGTTTGAAATTAAATGGAGAAATGAACACATATATTGGGTAACATTGAAACATATTATAGGAGAATTGAAAAAAAAGCTCATGCCCAAGAAAACAGTAAGGCATTGTGAAAAGTCATAGCTTTAGAGTTATACAGATCTGGATTTGTGTTCTGGCTCTGGCACTTACTAATTGCATGTCCTTGGAAAAGTCAAACAACTTTCTCAGTCTTAAGTTCCTTATCTATAAAATGGGAATAGTGATACCAATTCCTTAGGGTTGATGGAAGAAACAAGGAGACACACTCTTTAACACACCTTATTCAAAGACAGGCACATGGGAGTAATCAATACCTGACCACAACTTTACTCATTTAAAGGGTTTTTTGTTTTTTGGATTCTGGCCTATAAAAACATAGTTCTTATCCTCAAGAATGCAGAGTTTAACAGAGGCTTCAGCCAGGTAAATAAAGAAATAAGAAATAATGTGATAAATGTTACAGTAGCAACGTGTATGATGTTCTAAAGGGGCACAGGCTAATCAGTTACTAATTCTGTTCTGGGTAGTTGGGAAAGGCTTCCTGGAGGAAATGACATTTGGACCAGTCTTAAAGATGAGTAGCCATTTTTCCATCTGAGGACCAGCCTGAACAAATATAAAGATGCATGAAAATCCTGGAGTAAGGGGTAAATGGGGACACGGCACAAAATTGAGGACCGAGACTTAGGTCAAAGTTAGATTTTGAAAAGGAAGATATGTTTTGCTAAGGATTTGGAATTTGTCTTTCAGCAGGAAGGTTATGGATGGTTTTTATGATTTTTAAGTAAATGAATGACTGGTCTAATGTTGTTTTAGAAGGAACTCTGGCAACTCTATAGAATAAGAACTAAAGAATTTGGAGAATCGAGACAGAGGATAAACTGGTCATTGCCATAATCCATGTGAAAAATAAGGGCTTGCACCAAAGTCCTGGTAATGAGAATGAAAGGGGTAAGACTGATATTCCAGAGGCTTTTCAGAGGTAGATGAATAGAAGTTGGTAATGGTTGGATATTGGAGATTAAAGAAATAGGAGTTTTGATGGCAGCTACGATAGTGTTATGGATAGAATCATCAATCTGACAGAAGAGGAAGAGCAGTTTTGCAGACACAATATTGAAGTTAATTTTGGATGGGTTGATTTGAAGTGCTGAGGGGTCATCTGAGAGGAGATGTGCAGTAAATAGTTGTACATTGTGGTCTGGAGCTCAAGATTCAGAGATGAAGATAAAAGGTGAAGGAATGTAAGTAATTATAACAACATCAGTAACAACAACAGCAATAGCTACCATTGACTGAGTACTGATTACATGCCCGTCATGGTGCTAAAAGCTTTAATACATTATTTTATTTAATTCTGTCCATATCTTCTTGTTGAGCACAGGGAACCTCAGAGAAGCTAAATAATTATACACAAAAGGAGTGGATTTCTTTCCTTAGAGGGAAAGTATACAGAGTCAACTGAGAAGCTGTTTACTGCAAGGAACAGGAAGCTAAACTCAAACTCTAATCTATTGATGTTTAATAATTGAAATGTCCAAAAGTAGGGTAAGTTCGGTTGAAATTTGGCTTACAATGTCTTACAAGAACAAGTTTCCATTCAACTCCTGATTCCTGCTCTGCCTTCGACAGATTTGCTCTGATTGACCAGTTTAAATCATGGTTTCCCTCCTTCCCAGTTAATCTGGCTAGAAGAACAGGTTGTGCTGACTTGCTTACACCTGGCTTCATGTGCATCTTTGGAAAGACACTAATAAATGACAGGCTAAAGAAGCAATTTTATTGCAAAAGAATGAAAAAAGTGTTTGAAGAAGTAAGAGGAAAACCAGGGAAGAGTAATATCTCAGATACAAAAGAAAGAGTGAGTTGCATGTGTGTCCTTGAGAATGATTGTTCTAAATTCCCTGAGGAAAGCCAATATGAGTTAGGTTTTAGGAATTGATTATGTTATTATTAAATCTTTCTAAAACTTTTGTAGATGAGTGGAAATAAGGATATTACTCCAATATTATCATAATATGGTCATCTAATATGATTACTTAATATTTTACAATAATTTTCTCATGCTCTTGAAATAATCTATAATTCTTTTTCCTTTGAGGGAGAAAATATGGAGAGTATGGTTCCAGGTCTCTAAGTATGGTGTTGGTTGTGGAGGGTCCCCTGACTTTCTACCCCACAGAAGAGATATCTTTGATGCCTTTGAACTGAGCATTATCTCCTACCCCATTCCCTAGGCCTTAGAAGGCACTCAACCTTAAAGAGGTGGAATAAATTCAAATTGTTAGCCATTGGATAGGATTATTCACTGCAACAAAGCTTCAACATTACTTTAAGGAAAGAATAGAGGTTTGGGTGGAAGGGAGGGGAGTCTAACAGACCTGAGTTTGACCTCTGATGCCAGCTGTGTGACCCTGACCAAATTACTACGTTCTTTTGAGGCTCAGTTTCCTGACAATAAAATGAGGAAATTGATACTACCTTGAAAAGTGTTAATAATGTTGAATAAGGCAATGTATACATATTAACTAGCATGGCACATCATAGTTGTTCAATAAATGGTCTTTATAAAGTCTTGTGTACATCGTCTTTATAGTTGTTATTTTCACCTGCTACAAAAAGGAGGCAGTTTGAATAGTGGTTAAGCACACAAGAATGGAAATCAAGCTGCCTAGGTTTGAATTCATAACCATTTTTTAATAATTGTATGTCCTTGGATAACTGTACCTCAGTTTCCTCATCTGTAGGCTAATGGTAATAATAGTACTTTTTCAAAAGATTGTCAAGAGACTTAAAAGACATGATAGGCATATAATTCTTAGACCTGCCTCTGTTTCTCAATAAATGGGCAGTAAACATTAGCTTTAATTACTCTTGTGTAAGGTGATGATGGGAGGATTTGTAACTTTAATAGACTATCTCAGGGTGTTCTACTTTGCAGGGCATTTTTTATTACTAGACTTCATCTCATGAGAGGGCAGATGAGTTACTCTTTGATTATCTTTAGATACAATCTCATTAAGAACATGTGATCTCCTGATGGATCCACACTCATTTTTGCGCCCAGCACATGTATGGTGTACAGCGTGATCAGAATACTAGAAACCACCTTACAGGACTGTTATAAAAAAATTAGTGATCTAACATTATGCAACCCTCCAGATCTAATAAGACTTAATTGGAGCTCCATTGTACACTCCCTGGAATTTCGAATCTCTTCTCAGATGGGACCGAGTTTTATATTCTCATGGTCAACTCTCGTGCTGAGCTTTTTGCTTTTTCTGAATTTGTTTAGGTATATGAACACTCTCACCTTCTCTCTCATGCTCTTGTCAGTTCTGTAGTGGTTTTCTCAGAAACACAGTTCCCTCCTTGAATAGCAGAAAAGAGAAAGGGAGAGAAGGAAGGATAAGAGGGGATTGAGAAGGAGATTAAATAAATACAGGACACTTAAGTGTGTAGTAAAAATCACTGAAGATTTGGGAGAACAAAATTTCTAATTAAAAATTAGATATTGTTGTTGTTTAAAGTGCACATCTTAAGGGAATTTTTCTCTCATCATTTCACATTTCTGTGTAACCTAGCCTCAAATCATCTAGCTTATTTCTGTCTTTTCCTTTTATCTTTTTAGTCTTTTGCAACTTCATTCACCATTCCCCAAAGTAATTAATTTCTCTCTTGCTTCTTTGACTTCTGTTGACATATATCCTTAGATTTTCACTTCCTCCGATGTGGCTTACTTATCAAAGGAGATTCCTGAACAAAACTTTTATCCTGTTACCTACAAGCAACACTTAGTAAAGTTCTGGCACATAAGATGTGCTCAGTAATATAGCATTTTATAACAATGGAGATAGTAATTATCATTATTATGATTTTGCCAAGGGGAAGAGCACTGGTCATGGGAGAGATATATGGTTGCAAAGTATCACTCTATAGCTTACTTAGATAGAAACTTTGGACAAGTTACTTAACCTCCTTATTTTCATATTCCTCAAACATAAAATGAGGTACAAAAGTATTATCTACCTCAGAGGGGGTTGTATGGATTGCATGAGAGAATATGTAATTTGCTTAGCACTATGCCTAGAAATACTTAATATTCAATATTTGTTAATTACCATTATTACTCACAAAGCACATGCTAATTCAGTAAACATAGTTTCAAACCCTCACCATCCAGCTCACAATCAGGTGTACCCATGGCTTTCTTTCCCAATCTACTTCTGAATGACTAGTATAATGGTGTGCAAAGGGGAGTTTTTTTCTCTAGTGGTTCTATTGGGATGCAGGAAAAATATTAGGGGACTTTATAAATGTATATATATATACACACACACATATATACACACATATATATGCCTATATATTATAAATAATATATATTATGTAATATATCTACTATCTATATATCTTATTATCTAAATATATGTAATATCCTAGTATACATTATATAAATATAATATATATTCTAATATATATCATATCTTCTCTTAAATGTTTATATTTAAATATGCTTTAAAATGTGCATAACATATTAGTACATGTAAATAACATTTAAGTAGACAAAATATATATTAGAAGTGTGATGGAAATTTTTTAATGCTGGGTTGTAAAATTTTAAGAAAGAGTTTAAAAGACAATTTACAACTTTCTTGGCACAATAATATTTAATTTGCTACAAGATGCCGATTTGCAAAGACTCTAGCTAAACTCTTAGGAGGCATGAGCTACTGCTTAAGCATAATAGGTATCCAAGATGGAGGTCTTGTATAATACAATAATATAATTATGGCTTATATGATACAATAATATAATAATAATTGTATTCATTAAGTGCTAGTATTTATTAAATCCTTATCATTCATCAAACATTGGGCTATGCACTTTGTATATCTTTTCTCATTTAAAATGAATAAACATCTGTGGTTACTAATAGAATTTGTATTTTATAAATGAGGAGACAAAGTGCCAAAGAGGCTAAGTAACTTGCACAAAGTTACAGAACTAGTAAGTAGTAAAGTCAGAGTTTGTACTCATGTGGTCTAACCATTTCATATATCATAGCACATGACAGTCTGGTTCTAGTAATTCTGTATCACATTTGACCAAATCCAATTTTTAAAATCTGTTTACGGATCCAGTCTTATTTGAGTCTCAGAGCAAATCTTTGAGTTATAATTAGCCCTTTTTATGGATAGTTCTGTTTCATAGAGGTTGATATGCCGAGATCAGGATCCACTTCATCACCAGTCTGCAGGCTTTTTGTGTAATCTTCTCTTTAACATATAACCGTTGCTCTCAGGGAAAAACTGAGAGTTGGAAGCTGCCAGAGTTGAGGTTTGATATATTTGTTTGATGTTTACATTTTAATTCCAAATGTCAATGTGAGTGTGTCTGTCATATCTTTTGTTTCTGATCAAAAGTTATTTTTTAATGAAGTCTGAAATCAATGAATTACATAACTTCAAATTACTTGTAAAATGTAAACTTCCTTTCTTCTATAATGGCCCCAAAATCTTTACATCAAGATAAAACCTACTGGATAAAGAAACAACTAACACTAACTACTTTTTGTAAAGCACGAACAGGGGATGGATTCATTATACTTCTTTGCTGACTAATGCCCTCATTCATTTTTGAGCTCTAGCAAAAACACAAGCATGTTCTTATACCTTTGTTAATAGGCACATTCACTGCCAAAGGAGGAAGTCATCCTATAAATAAATGTGTGATGGTGGGTTAGGCATACATTTTTATCTTGTCATGATTTCACAGCATATATTTGCTGTTAAGTAGGAAGCAGAATGGGGAAGAATGACTCCTTGTACTTTCTGTAATTTCTGAGAGAGACCTGGGAAGAGAGAGACTTGTAAAAATATTTGAAAATTACCTAGTCCAATGAATTATGAGCAGCAGAAGTAAATTGGAGAAATGAACAATTGTCTGGCTCACTCAGACCTTAAAACTCCTCCATCCAAAATAATGACATAATGAAAAGAACTTGTTTTGGGCTTGAATGATCTGGACAATGGCATGAGTCTCCACTTCACAATGCAGATTAGACCACAGCATGTAAATATATTTTTCTAGTATCTACAGCAGGGGTTGGCAAACTTTTTCTGTAAATGAACAAACAGTAAATATTTTAGGTTTGTGGCCCATCAAGTCTCTGTTGCACTAATGAACTCTGTCATTGTAGTAGGAAAGCAACCACAGACAATAGTAAATCAGTGGTGAGGACTGGTTCAAGATGGCGGAGTAGAAGGACGTGCACCTACTCTCTCTTGCGAGAGAACTGGAATCACAAATAACTGCTGAACAATCATTGACAGGAAGACACTGGAACAAACCAAAAAAGATACCCCACATCCAAAGACAAAGGAGAAGCCATAATGAGATGGTACAAGGGGCGCAATCACAATAAAATCAAATCCCCATAAACGCTGGGTGGGTGACTCACAAACTGTAGAACACTTACACCACAGAAATCCACCCACTGGAGTGAAGCTTCTGAGCCCCATGTCAGGCTTCCCAACCTGGGGGTCCGGTAACAGGAGGAGGAATTCCCAGAGAATCAGACTTTGAAGGCTAGTGGGATTTGATTGCAGGACTTTGACAGGACAGGGGAAAACAGAGACTCCACGCTTGGAGGGCACACACAAAGTAGTGTGTGCATCAGGACCCAGGGGAAAGGAGCAATGACCTCACAGGAGACTGAACCAGACTTACCTGCTAGTGTTGGAGGGTGTCCTGCAGAGGCAGGGGTTGGATGTGGCTCACCACAGGGACAAGGACACACTGGCAGTAGGAATTCAGGGAAATACTTCTTGGCATGAGCCCTCCTGGAGGCCACCATTAGCCCCACCAAAGAGCCTGTAGCCTCCAGTGCTGGTTCGCCTCAGGCCAAACAACCAACAGGGAGGCATCGCAGCCCCACCCATCAGCAGACAAGTGGATTGAAGTTTCACTGAACTCTGCTCACCAGAGAAACACCCAGCTCTACCCACCACCAGTCCCTCCCATCAGGAAGCTTACACAAGCCTCTTAGATAGCCTCATCCACCAGAGGGCAGACAGCAGAAACAAGAAGAACTACAATCCTGCAGCCTGTGGAATGAAAATCACACTCACAGAAAAACAGACAAAATGAAAAGACAGAGGGTTATGTACCAGATGAAGGAACAAGATAAAATCCCAGAAAAACAACTAAATGAAGTGGAGATAGGCAACCATCCAGAAAAAGAATTCAGAAAAATGATAGTGAAGATGACCCAGGACCTCGGGAAAAGAATGGAGGCAAAGATCGAGAAGATGCAAGAAATGTTTGACAAAGACATAGAAGAATTAAAGAACAAACACCTAGAAGAATTAAAGAACAAACAAACAGAGATGAACAATACAATAACTGAAATGAAAAATACACTAGAAGGAAACAACAGCAGAAAAACTGAGGCTGAAGAATGGATAAGTGACCTGGAAGACAGAATGGTGGAATTCACTGCTGTGGAACAGAATAAAGAAAAAAGAATGAAAAGAAATGAAGACAGCCTAAGAGACATCTGTGACAACATTACATGCACCAACATTCGCATGATAGGGGTCCCAGGAGGAGAAGAGAGAGAGAAAAGACCCAAGAAAATATTTGAAGAGATTGTAGTCAAAAACTTCCCTAACTTGGGAAAGGAAATAGCCACCCATGTCCACGAAGTGCAGAGAGTCCCAGGCAGGAAAAACCCAAGGAGAAAGACACCGAAAAGGGATGGATGGTATTCAGTTTCAAGTTGTTTGCATGTGGTTATGTAAACAACCCTCCCACCCTCATCTTCCCAAAGCTTTAGTAAAGTCTGCTCCACGTTAAAAGCCCTAGTGCAAGTTTATGAGTGTGAATCAAGAAGAGAAAGCAGTTATTCCCATTTTGGGTGGTGCTATCTGATGTTCCGTGGACAGAAAAGAAAAACCCACATTTGGATTAAATGCCCACTCTCTGAGAATGAATCACTTTCCCAGTTGGAAGGGGCCCAAAATAATCAACTTGCCACCAAGTGGCTTATAGATCTACTTGAATAACTGTGCTACTTCAGAGGCCACCCTAAGGGAGGCTATATTGCAGCCACTGTCCGTTTTTGTTTTCCATTACATACCAAGTTGACCGATCCTTAAACCAAACTTGGTTCTGCCTATACTCAATCCTGAAAAAAAAATTGTTCTGTCTTCTAATGGATTTCAGTTGGCACTACTGCCTTGCTTTATGACTTGGTCCATCCATCCAGTTCATGATGAGAAGTTCCAAAAATATCCAACATTTCTGTCTCTACCAGGATTCAGGACCCAGGAGTCTACGTGTTGATTCTCTCACAGGGGTCTGACACAAATTCTTTAGTACATCTTTTTCCACCAATGACATCTCCAAAATCATAGATTCTGGCAGATCATGTGACCCAAGTGGCAGGCCCACTTACACTGCTCTCAGATCTTTATTTCTCTGGTTCCCAGTCAATGCTGACATTCTTTCATGGCATGCAATATACGGGTCACAGCGGTATTCCTAGTTGTGAAATGGGTTACCTCCAGAACAAAAGAGATTTCCAGGAATTAAATTTCTTTGTAGAAGAGGATGCAAGATTCATAATTTGTCTTTTACTTTAAAGAAATGTCTTGACACATCTCTGACCTCTGTCTCCCCAAAATGTTTCACTCTAGTGGCAGGTCTCTAAATATTCTTAAGGTTGATCTACGTGCCTCTGTAGCACTTATGTCTCAAAGGCTTTTGCATGTAAGTCACCTCCTTCTTATTCTAGCTGATCAATGTGATGTCAATGATATACTAGATCAGTGTCATATTTTGCAGGATGTCAGAAAAGCCCAAATCTCTTTACTATATTATGACAAAGAAAAGGAGAGTTAACACAACTCTGGGTTAAAATTGTAAATATATTGCCATCTCTTTACTGTGAGTGTCAACTGTTTCTGATCCTCAATTGTGATGTGATTGAAAGGAATACATTCACCAAATTAATGGTCACAAACTATGTACCCAAAGTCATACTATATCAATCTACTGTCACAGAAATATCTTGTTTGCCATGGTAACCCTGGTTGTAGCCACTCCTTGGTTGAGCTTGTGATCCTCTACACCATTCTCCAGGATCCATTTGGTTTTTATAGGAGCTCAGTCTAACAAATGAAATAGAACTAGGAGAATGACTCTCATTCCCGCTTTCCTTAAATCTTGTAATGCTTTCATCTCTCTGTCAACTCCTCTGGGATGTGATATTGCTTTAAATTTACTATTTTGGTCAGGCTTGGGATGAAGTTTCAGAGGTTTCCACTTGTTTTCCATACTGTGCTGGTAATTACCCCATAGGCCAAGGGACTTAGTGTGGTGGATACGCCAATGGCCAAGGATGTCAGTCACAAGTACACATTCATGGACTGAGGAAGTGACCACCAGGTGAGTTAATGAACCCAGGGGACTCACAGTAATTCAGACTTTAGGGAACATGCTGATTCCTCAGATCTCCAGGTGTCATTACCCTTAGAGGCACTATCCTCTGTTTACATGTCCCTAATTCTCACTGATTTAAGCCCCCTTGACTGCCACTCTGGCCTTGCCATTTGTTATAACAATTGTGACATCTTAGTTTCTGGCAGTTAAGGCTGACATCTAGCTTCTTTGCTTCAGGGCCCCTCTGGTGAAGCCTAATCCTCTGCTGAGTCTTCCGGCTGCCTGTAACATACATGTCCAGCTTGCTCACTTACCCGAGCCTATTTTTTTCTGAATAAACTTTTAATGTTAGAATAGCTTTAGGTATACAGAAGAGGTACAACAGTAGCACAGAGTTCTCATATATCCCCCAGCCAGTTTCCCCTATTATTAATTTCTCACACTACGATGCTACAATTGTCACAACTAATAAACTATTATTAATACATTTTTATTAACTAAAGTCCATACTTTATTTGGATTTTCTTGATTTTTACATAATGTTCTTTTTCTGTTGTACGATCTCATCCAGAATATTCCATGACATTATGTCATCTTTTTATTTAGCCTCCTCTAGGCAGTGACAGTTTCTCAGACTTTCCTTGTTTCTGATAACCTTGACAGATTTGAGGCGTACTTGTTGTATAGAATGTTTCTCAATTTACATTTGACTGATATTTTTATTATGATTAGATAGGGCTCCTGAGCCATTTTATCCTTTCTCCACCATCTGCCTTGGCGATGCAGACTTCAACTTCTTTCATCACGGGCCATTACTTTTTTCGATCTTCTAGGAACCATCCTAGCAGTAAATCTGCACCATTCCCTGGAGTCCTGGCCAAGGTGTTACCTAACAGAGGTTTCCCCAGGTTCCCCAAGCTCTCCTTTATCTAGTCTTATGTTCTCACTGGAGGTACAGATGACCATAGAAAAGACAGGTTCCTGAGAATTAACAAAATTGTACAGATGTCTCCTGGTATTCATAGGTAGTTTAATTAGTGGGGCTCTGAGAAAATTAAGATTCCATCTCAAGAAGCAAGGGGACCTCAGATGATATTTGGGTTTGTCATGCAGTGTCTAGCCCTTTGATCAGCACATAATAAAGGTACATTTCTTTTTTTCTCTTTTCCCTCCTGTAAGCTCTTTCCCATGGGCTGGACTTGGGAACAAGATTGCATAGTATGCCCCCTCAATGAGCCTTTGATTCCCTGGAAAGATGGGATGTGAAATCAATTTATGGAAATGTTTTATCCAAGATGATTCAGATTCTAAAAATTGTTGAGAATGTCTTTTTTATTCTCACAAGTAATATTGATACTTTTCCTTCACACTCAGTGACTATTCCCTGCAATGAAACTTTACAATTTATGAAGTCACAGCTAAATTTATGTCTTATGCTTGTGATCGGTGACCTTTGGTATAACTAGGCAGCAACATCTTCTTACTAGATAAAACAATTATTAACAAAAGCCGAAGTCCAAAAATAAATCTTTAACTGAAGGGAAGATTGTCTTGGTAGTGTGCAAATTGCTAAGTAAAAGTTTTAAAATTTTTAGTGAAGTAAGATTTTCTTATAAGATGCATATTTATAAACTTTATATCCTAAGCAGTAAGACCATTTATTGAGTTACCCCACCTGTAGGCCTAGTACTGTATTAATCATCTTAACTACTTTACAAGCATTATCTTATTTAATACAAATGACTATCTTTCATAGTGTTATACTCATTTCACAGCTGAGGACAATAAGTCTTAGTTTTCAGAACTTTCTTCAAAGCTGTAGTGTAGAGCAGAACTTGGGAAAGAATCCAGATTTGATTAAAGTCATGAGCTGTCCACCATGATACCCTGTCTTCTTAAAAATATTTACTTCTGCCTGACAAGGTCACTCACTGGTTTTTAAAATCTTCCCCCCCCCCCTTTTTTTGTATTTAATTTAGATTTGCAAGTTCAGGTTGTTACTCAAAACCATAATCCTTTAATCAAGTACGAGGCCTCTCTTAGGGAAACAGAATGTAAGGCATACAATAAATGGACAGACAGAGCCACCATCCCTAAAAATAGAATTGTTCCTTTTGAGTAGGAACAGTGTCAGTTGATTCTTTTGTTTGTTTTTTCAGTTGATTCTTATACATAAATCATATAGAAGCTTCTCGATTTAACACAAAGACAAAATCAAGCACAAATGTTTTTAATAGCAGTACTGTGAGTTCTACTTGCTCTCTGCTTTTCCTCCTTTGACGGTGAGGTTAACTTTAATCCCAAGGGCATTAGGTGCATTTTCATTCCTTGGTGACTAAAAATAGACATATTAAGAAGTCAGGCTTAGTGGCAGAAATTAGGGCATCAAAGCAAATCAGCTGCAGTGTGTAGGTTTTCCTCCACTGCAGTGAGAATCCTGTTTTGGAGCGTGTTTTTTCACAAGACGTTGGAGGATGTGCCCCTTTTGGATCTCAAGCATTTACCCAGTGGAGACACTGCCAGAATGTGGGGGCTGGAAGCCAGAACATTCTGGATCCTCCTGTGATCAGAAACAAAATATCACTGGCCTAAAAGTTGATCTGAGGCATTTGGAGAAAGTCAGCTGAATTTATTCTCCCTTCCCAGTGCCTGACATATGCCCTGTAGAGAAGGTGGCCATAGGTTTTGGTTTGCTTGCAACAGCAATCTCTGCCCCAGTATCATAGCACCATTTTCACTGTCAGTGTTCCCGATTAAGATGATGAATCATAAATTACATCATGTCTTTATAGATCTTATCTTCTCATCTTCACACTCCTACTAGATAATAGCTTTCCTGGGACCATGAACCAGACTTCTTTTGCCCTTGCATGCTTCCTCAGCACTAAGCTTTAACCCTTTTACATAGCTTGCACTCAACATGTGCTTATTTTACTACATTGATTCCTGTGTTCATACCCCCATGGTAAAAAAAAAAAAAAAAAAAAAGAAAGCACCTAATATGTATAGAAAAACTACTGTGTGGTAGGCAGTGATTTACGTGATCTCTTCTGTTGTTCATAAATACCTTGAAAGGTATTCTTGTTTTACCAAAGAGGAAACTCAAGAGAGGTTAAGTAATCAGACTAAGTTGTATAGTTAGTAAATAATATAGCAAAATGCAATTCAGTTCTATTTGATATCTAAGCACAAGATTCTATTATTCTCCCTGTCTCCCCCTGACTGCATATGCCAGCATCCTTGTGTAATGCTTTTACAGTTTATAATGCATAATGGTACGGAAACCTCACAACAGCCCTTTGAGGTAAGCAGTATCATCTTCATTTTAACAAACGTGACTTTTTAAATTTGTTTGCTTGTTTGTTTTGCTCAAGATCACACTGCAGATTAGCAATAGAGCTTGGCTCAAACTCAGTTCCTTTCACTTCAAATCCCAAATTGCTTTGATCTGATATTTTTAAAAATACTGAAAATGGTGAATAGCTCACTTGGTGACATCCTCAGCACCTTAGGATAAATTGTGCCCTCCCCACTCCACCCTAAGCCTCCTTCCTCAGGGATACTATACACAGCCTTTTAATTTATGCTGGTGATGAATTCTTAAAAATAAAAATTGTGCATTTATTTGGCTTGCAATATATTTTTCTAAAATTGTTATCAAAAGTGCTTATGATTTAAAATGTCACAGTATATCTTTCCCAATTGATAATTTTTGCTACTAACCCATGCTTTCCCATTAGAAAAACCTCAGCAATTCCAGACAGACCTCAAAGACCTCAAGCAAGTCTAATAATTTTACTCGGCAGGGACAAGAAGTGGGATTTTGAACTTGAAATGTAGCAGGTAAACACATATTAAAATCTCATCTGTATATGCATTCCCATGCATAGATATATTTTAAAATAAGCAGAAATTAGCTTCTTCAACTCATGTTTGTCCCATGAAGCCACTGATACTGTTAACGTTTTCCCATAAACCTTTCTTTTTAATCCTCTACAATTTAAAAATATAGTGCACAGCAAGATCATTTGCAAATGTGCTTTCTTATACATTCTTCCCTAAGTTCTAGTTGTTATATCCCATAACGTTTTTGCTTCATGGGGGAACTGAAATAATGTTGACTTGGGAAGGCTTAAAACATTTGAAAAATGGGCCATACACTTGCTTTTCTAATGTATAAAAATGACAAGAAATTACTTAAAAGCATAATGGCTGCAAATACCTACAGCATTGCAAACAAAGTCAGCTGCAGGCTTGCCCGACAGATTTCAGCTGAGCTAAAATTTTTAGCACGTTCATAAGGAGATTCTCATCCCAAGGTACAGAGAGCTCATTTTTTTTAATTTATTTTTTTATTGGCATATAGTTGCTTTACAATGTTGTGTTAGTTTCTGTTGTACAACTAAGTGAATCAGCTATACGTATACATATATCCCCTCCCTCTTGGACGTCCCTCCCACCCGTCCCCCCAATCCCAGCCAACTAGGTCATCACAGAGCACCGAGCTGAGCTCCCTGTGCTATACAGCAGGTTCCCACTAAGTATCTATTTTACACATGGTAGTGTATATATGTCAATCCTAACTGATACAGCCACTATGGAGAACAGTATGGAGGTTCCTTAAAAAACTAAAAATCGAACTACCATATGACCCAGCAATCCCACTACTGAGCATATACCCTGAGAAAACCATAATTCAAAAAGACACATGGATCCCAGTGTTCATTGTAGCACTATTTACAATAGCCAGGTTATGGAAACAACCTGAATGTCCAACAACAGATGAATGGATAAAGAAGATGTGGTACATGTATACAATGGAATACTACTCAGCCATAAAAAGGAATGAAATTGAGTCATTTGTAGAGATGTGGATGGACCTAAAGTCTGTCATACAGAGTGAAGTAAGTCAGAAAAAGAATGACAAATATCATATATTAACACATATATGTGGAATCTAGAAAAATGGTATAGATGAACCTATTTGCAGAGCAGAAATAGAGACCCAGACATAGAGAACAGACATGTGGACATGGGGGTGGGGAAGGGGAGGATGAGACGGATTGCGGGATTAGGATTGAAAAACTGCTCATTTGAAAAGAAAGAAGAAAGTGTTACAAAAGGTACAAAATGATGAATATCATCAGTGCAATGAAATTGAGAAAATTTCCATAATCTAGACTTTGAAGGCAAAGAATAGAGCAAAAGCCAAGGGAACCGCAAATCAGAAATATGACTTCTGTCTCTCTGGTTGGGAAATAAATATTTATGAGTGATAGTATGGTAGCTCCTACGTTATTTGTCTAGGCTTTGTTCTTCTCAGGATAGTATTAGAAGTACCTGGTGCAAATGCTGAAATGTGACAGTTGTCAATCATAGAGGTAATGGATAGATATCATTACTGAAGTTCCTATAATATGCCCAAGTCTGCATAAGGTAGTTGACATACATCTTTAATACAGAAAACAATACAATGAAAAGGGTCTTATTTCTATGTTAAAGATGAGGAGTTGAGTATCAAAGAAATGAAATAACTTGTTAAGGTGATAAAATTAATAAATACTTGAGGAAAAATTTGAGCCTAGCTCTGACTCAAATTCTTCCATCTTCATTATCAAGAATAAGAGCTATCACTTATACACTTTCACTTGATACACTTAAGTATGTGTCAATCACTTGACTGTTAAATTCACCCCCAAACCATAAGCAGGGCCACCGAGAGTAAGCTTCAAGAAAAGAAAGAGATATAAATAAAATAAATTCAAGGTCCCCATCAAGCGAGGACCAGCTAAAAATCTTTACATGGAACTTTTACAGGTATGCCCACTGACCTCCTGCAGAAAGTCATGCTGGCAAATTGCACCAGCTTATTCCCCTGTGTGTGCTTTGGCATTATCCTGAGTTTCATGCTGAAGAATGAAAGAAATAAAACAAATTTCCCAAGGTCATAAGGTTGGTAGATTACTGAGATGAGATTTGCATTCAGTTCTTTCTGCTTTTAATGTAAGAAGAATATTTTATAATTAATTTAAACAATTTCTAAAAATTGAAATTTTAGAAAACTGAAAAACTGAATTCTAAGGGGAGTTCTTTTTATGACGTATTTTCCCTGTATCATGAACCAAAATAAAATACCATCCAGGACCTGGCAACTTACGGAGTAAGGAAAGCAAGTCTTAGAATAAATTAGAAGGTATAGAATTAGAATAAAATTTCTAAGAATTATTTCCTAGAAATAGAATTCCAAAAGGCACACACAAATATCACTGAGAAACTCAACACTTGAAGAAGAGGGAATGACCTGTGACCAGTGTGGATGGACCTCCGTTATTACCATCTTGATTTCTTATTAAAGAGGACAACAGCGTCTTTTATTTGTCACTAAACACTCGAGAACATAATCACCCAAATCATGGCTTCAAACAAGTGCCTATTGGAAAGCTATACGTTGTAATTACCATTGTACTACACATTTTGCGAAATTTTCTTTTGACGTTGCCTTTGAGGCTGGGACATATTTATTTGTATATTCTTAGTGATGAAACATAACCAGTTAATTTCAGTTTAAGAAATATACAAAAGTCATTCATTCATGGTTGTGCCTAGTGATAGCAGGGATAGCATGAGGAACGTTGGAATTGATAGGAAATGAGGGACTAAAGAGTTTCCATGGTAACTGATAAAATTGCCTCTGAGCTTGCTAACTATACTGTATGTTTGAGTATATTTCCAAAGAATCTGAATAACAAAAATCACTCAACATTAAATTTTGCTTGAATTTAATTGAAATGTTATTTGTTTATTTATAAGATACTTGAGGATGTGACAATATCACAGGATCAACGCAAGGAACCTTGATTATCACTGCTCTGTTTTGCTGGAGATGTGTTGATTATCCACATTCAGGTTGACAGGATAGATAACCCCAGATTTTTCTCTATTACTTTTGAAAAGTCTCCCCATCAAAGCTGGAAAAGTGAGTAAGTAGAAATTGTCTTTGTAAGACACACTCAGTACAAAGAGCATAGATTTTAGTCACCTAGAATTAGACTTGAGGCTAAAACCACCGCTTAGTGACTGTGTGAACTTGATATTGATTTGGACAAAGCACTTCTACTATGTGCATTTTCTTCCATTTGCAAGATGGGACTATTGACACTTATTTTAACAGATTTTTATAGCTGTAAAGGGACCAAAATGATATGATATATGAAAGTCTCAGACACATAGTAGGTTCTGTCCCCTTTCGAAACTTATTCAAAAGTTCTATTTTAATGGCCTGAACCAAACAAGGAATTCCTTCCTTTTATGCTTATTTAACAAAATCAAACTCATAGTAGGTCATGCTGGTGGTTTTCCCCTTTGGCATTCTAAAATGGAGAGGTTGCTTGGTATCTAAGGATGTTTAACAAAGGACCTTGAGCCTCACGCTCAATTACCCTCCCAACTAGACATTCACTTTAAGTGTTCTACTTGTTTATTGTAGATGTGTGGTGCCATTAGTCTGTTTTAATATTAAATGATGTTCTCTGCTGGACTCTGAAATTTGCCTCTTAAACTTGCAAATCACCATTTTTCAAATTTGTTAAGTGTATGTAGAATGAATGAATAAAGTTTTAACTACTGTCAGATATAGCTATAATGAATTCTGAGAATCTAATAGAATGAAATATAAATTTCAGTTTTTATTTAGATGCGAAAACATGTTTGGAGGTAGATAAATATTTCAGCTTTTTAAAAAAAATCTTGGAAAATTTTCTTTTAGTTTTCCTTTTTTCTCAGTAAAGCAAGATTTAAACATAGATTATAAAGATGAAAGAAACCCCTAGAAGTCATATAATTTAATTTGTTGAGTGTCTACTATGGGACAGAAACTTCTAGGTACTAAGAGTACCTCAGAGAACAAAATAGAGCCCTTTATGGAGCTTATATTCTAGTGGGAAGATGTTAACGTTTAAAATATTATATGGTATATTAGTAGGAGATACATTTTATGGAGAATGAAGAGAGTAGAGATTTAGAATGTGGTTGTTTGCAATTTAAATAGGTTGTTTGATCAAGGAAGGTGACATTTGAGTAGTCTTGAAAAGGTAATTTAGTTACTTAAATTAATCTAATTATCTAATTATTAACATGATATACCATTTTCAAATGTGGTAGCTCAGAACCAGAGAAATCAGTAATGTGTCCAAAAATCACATGATTGTTTAGTGAGAGGGTGGAGAAAGAAATTTGGTCCTTGTTGCAGATAAAGGATGTTTTCCACTATATCTCACCAGGGCTTGGGAAACAAATATTTTTCTAGTGAGGGTATGTGAATGAAATTCAAATGTCAACACTTGGGTGCCCTAAATCTTCCAGCCTTTTCAGATCACTCCTCTCTTTACTATTTGGAAGAAAAAAAGAAAGAAGGAAAGGAAGGAAGGGGAAAAGAAAGAAAAAGAAAGGAAGAAAGAGAGAAAGAGAGGAAGGAAGGAAGGAAGGAAGAGGGAGGGAGGGAGGAAGGGAGGGAGGAAGGAAGGGATGGGAGAGGGAGAAGGGTGGGAGGAAAAGAAAGACAAGAAAGAAATCTCCATATCCTGACTCTGATAGAATACCAAGTGGTCTTCCCTACTTAACCTCAAAGATCATAAAGCTCTCAGGAGCTCTTTCTCCAATTTTTGTTTCTTCCGGGTTCTCAATCTCCTTCGTGTCTCTCTTCCTTCACTAATATTATGTCATCCTGCTCCATTTTGAGATCAAAGATGAACACAGATTTTTTTTCCCCTTTAATTAAATGATAAAACATGAATACAATACCAGTGATACAGGAGGTTTTCCTTAAAGGTTAGGAGAAAAGACGGGAACTACACTCCAGCACAACATGGCTAAAACTTAACATTTATTTGGAGGTCTAATGGACAGTATGGTGACTATAGTTAATAATATTGTATTATATATTGGACAGTTGCTAAGAGAGTAGATCTTAAATGTTCTCACCCTTCCCTTCACCAAAAAGGGGTAATTATGTGGAGTGATGGAGATGTTACAGAATCCTACTGTGGTAACCATTTTGCAGTATATAAGTGCATCAAATCATCATGTTGTACACCTTAAACTTACACATGTTATATGTTATTATATCTCAACAAAGCTAGAATAAATTTAATATTAATTATTTCCATTGTTAAAATCCCTTTGGCTCTCCCTTATACTGAGACAGTCTCACTAGTTTTGAGAAATGTCTCTGCCTCCATTCACATTTGTGTACCATTTCCTTGTCTTTACTCCTATGCCATGTCTCTAACACCATTCCCAAGGGTAAAAGAAGAAAAAAGAATTAATTAATTTGCAGGCAGAGTTTTTGCTTCTTCACTTTCTCCTCAAACCTAAACTTTCTATATTCATAAAAATACCAGCTAATCAAGAGACTTCTACAGCAGCGCTCCAGGCCATGTCTTCTGCTCAAATGAGGAGCAGAAACTCTGGATTTATAGTTTTTCTTTTTCATGATAAAATTCTTGGATGTGGTCCCTTCTTCATCAGTCTCTGTAAGAATTATATAGAATTTTCTTCCTCAGGATAGGAATTATTCAATTTCCCTTGGAAGAGAAAAATGGGTGCAGTCCCTTTGCAGTTTGAAAAAAAAGCGCGATAATTTCTGTTCAACTGTAGCTTGGCACACTAGTTTGTCTCCTAGGGGTTGGTTTGATAGGCATGATCATTGAGAGGAGAACTTTATGGGGAGGACTGCTTTCACAACCTGATTTAAGCAGCTTACTTACCATGTGGGGAGTTCTTTGAGTCACCCTTAATAATGTCCACTGGATTAAAAAATTCATTCATCATGTAGAATTATTAGAATGAATTAATCTCTCTGAGGCACAGTTCTGATCATGCCACTTCCCTGTCCAAATTCAAAACAAAACAAAATAACAGCCACGAAAAGGTAATACAGTGATAATGCAATCTCAAAATGGACAAGTCCTGTCCTATTTTTCTCCTTTCTGTCCTAGGCCAACGTAAACATGGTGTGCATAGCCTGCTATTAGGAATATTGCAACACTGGTTCTTTTCCCTGGATACCCTATCCTTCCAGTTCTTTACCCTTCCCCCCACCCTTACCTTGGTAGCATTCAATGTCCAACTGTTTTCCTCTTTTCCATTATAAATACTCTATGCCAGGTGCAGAACTATTTTACACTACAGAGACTACTAATGATCACAACTATGAACCTAACCTATTAGGCAAGAGGGTAATTGAGGAGCTGGGCCTTGTTAAGGTAGTGTGTGTGTGTGTGTGTGTGTGTGTGTGTGTGTGTGTGTGTGTGTGCGTGAGTGTATGTGTGGCAGGTGATGGTGTTTACATTCTAACAAGGGTCCCGGCTTTACACTAAAGGAATAAACTAGAGGTGGTGGCCTTGGAGGCCCCTGCAAGAGGGTGCAGGAGATACTGAGATTTCTCCAAAGAAGCACATTTTCCTTTGTTCTCCTCCCATGTTAGTATTTCTGACATAGGGATGTACTTTCTAACTTATGTAGCCATTGAATGTGTTGGCTTTTTGTTTTCCCTGAAAAGTTATGAATAAATGGGTGTTATGCTTTATAATCAGCATGAACCTTGTATAGAGTGAGTTTCAATGGGATAGACAGAGAGTATGAAGACACTGGATACTACCAAAGGGAGAAAGTGTAAAGAAATAGAAAATAACTGAGAATTAAATTAATACATTAATGCTGTGCCTTATAATCAGCAAAATGTTGGAAGCAAGGAATACTTTACTGTGAGAGGCATGAGGTTCACATCCCGAACCATTAGCCACTCTGCTTCCCCTCTGTTTTGAAGTCCAAGACCAGTGGAAGTCATGTAGATAATACTGTTTCTTGATGAAGGTTAATTGAATCAGCAGTACTCATCAACTTTTCAGCTACAAGCTTCTAGTATTTAACCTCGGGACCTCATTGATGTAATAATAGTGTTTTGAATTAACATTCACCAGACTTGTACAAGTTGTCCACATGCCTTGTGGATTGAACATTAACATTTAAGTGATGTTAATATTAAAGCATAAAATAGTCAAGCTTCTGAAAGCTGGAGCTCTGATTTTCTGCTGAGACTGTTAACAAATAAAAATCTGTTATATAATTAGAATACCCCATGGTACAAAGTAGTAAAAGCCAAGGTTAAGACAAAATATTAAAGACCTATTTTTCCCATTAACCCTGATTATATCAACTGTGTAAACTTAGAGGAGGAATTTAAACAACAGGACACAGACAACTCCTGGCAGAGTTTTTGCACATTTATTTGCAACTAAAAGCATATTTCAGCCATCAAAGCTTTGTGTGGTCAAATTCAAATCCATGGATCAAAGTAGGGAGTGCAGACAGTACCCAGACTAAACAAATAATAAAAGATTCATTCAGTTACTCAGATGTCAAAAACAAAATTAAAGTTTCCTCTGTTTGATAGGAAATATTTCTGGCCTTGGACATTATGGATAACTTTTGTTTTCTTCTCTTGCTTTCTGGATGAGTTCCTTACTTTCTACAATAGCTAACTATGTATAGCTACATAATAACTACATACTGGGCACTCTGGACCAGGCCTTGTGCCTCTGCCTTCAATGAGTTGGTCATCTACAACTGCTGACTGGCTCATACAGACATACACATAGAGATTCTTTAAAATAAGTGAGGATATTCTCAGAGTAAAAAGTGAGTAACAAGGGAGGCTGCTTCCTACAGGGGCTGGGGGAGAGGGCAGCAGGAGATGTGAGTCAGGGAAGGCTCCACAGAGCAAGATAGACATGAACTAGATCTTGTGGAACATACTGGTTTTGTAGGGATGGTGTTGGGGAAGACCTTTGAGAAGGCAGGAGAAGCATGAATGATGTAGAGAAATTGTCCTCCAGAAGCTTGCTGGGGGTATTTCAGAACAATAAACAGAGTCTAATAGGAGCAGAATCAAGAATCCATAACTGTTTTGTAAATAAGTTCATTTGTATCATTTTTTTTTTTAATTCCAGGGCTTCCCTGGTGGCGCAGTGGTTGAGAATCTGCCTGCCAATTCAGGGGACACGGGTTCGAGCCCTGGTCGGGGAAGATCCCACATGCCGTGGAGCAACTAGGCCCGTGAGCCACAACTACTGAGCCTGCGCGTCTGGAGCCTGTGCTCCACAACAAGAGAGGCCGCGACAGTGAGAGGTGCGTGCACCGCGATGAAGAGTGGCCCCCACTCGCCGCAACTAGAGAAAAGCCCACACACAGAAACGAAGACCCAACACAGCCAAAAATAAATAAATAAATAAATAAATAAAGTGTAAAATTAAAAAAAAAAATTCCACATGTAAGTGACATCATATGATATTTGTCTTTCTCTGTCTGACTTACTTAACTTAGTATGATAATCTCCAGGTCCAACCATGTAGCTGCAAATGGCATGATTTCATTCTTTTTAATGGCTGAGTAATATTCCATCACATATATGTACTGCATCTTCTTTATCCATTCACCTGTCAATGGACATTTAGGTTGCCTCCATGTCTTGGCTATTGTAAACAGTGCTGCAATGAACATTGGGGTGTGTGTATCCTTTCAAACCATGTTTTTCTACAGATATATGCCCAGGAGTGGGATCGCTGTATCATATGGTAGTTCTATTTTTAGTTTCTTAAGGAACTTCCATACTGCTCTCCATAGTGGCTGTACCAATTTACATTCCCACAAACAGTGTAGGAGGGTTCCCTTGTCTCCACACCCTCTCTAGCATTTATCGTTTGTAAATTTTTTTGATGATGGCCATTCTGACCAGTGTGAGGTGATATCTCATTGTAGTTTTGATTTGCATTTCTCTAATAATTAGTGACGTTGAGCATCTTTTCATGTGCCTCTGGGCCATCTGTATGTCTTCTTTGGAGAAATGTCTATTTAGGTCTTCTGTCCATTTTTTTGATTGGGTTGTTTGTTTTTTTGATATTGAGCTCATGAGCTGTTTGTAAATTTTGGAGACTAATCCCTTGTCGGTTGCATCATTTGCAAATATTTTCTCCCATTCTGTGGGTTGTCTTTTTGTTTTGTTTGTGGTTTCCTTTGTTGTGCAAAACAGAAACAGACTCACAGACTTAGAGAATGAACTTATGGTTACCAGTGGGGAAGGCTGGGGGGGAGGGATAGATAGGGAGTGTGGGATTGACATGTACACACTGCTATATTTTACATAGATAACCAACAAGGACCTACTGTATAGCACAGGGAATTCTGCTCAGTATTCTGTAATAACCTAAATGGGAAAGGAATTTGAAAAAGAATAGCTACATGTATATGTATATGTATAACTGAATCACATTGCTGTACACCTAAAACTAACACAACATTGTTAATCGACTATACTCCAATGTAAAATTAAAAAAATAAAAAAGAGAAATAATTTTAAGGCACATAAGAAAAAGAATCTATAACTGGATTCTTACCTTCTTTCTCTCATTTGTCCTGGTCTTAACTAAAACTTAACCTCTGTGTACAAGAGTTGTGAATGGGTCAAAATGAAGGAGAGACAGAAAAGATAAAACTGAGGACTACAAACGATTTGTTAATTATTGGTAAATTTATTTTCTGAAGCCTAGAGTCAAAAGAGAGTCAACTCTATTATGTTCCAGGGTGCTTCACTATAAGCACACATAATAGCTAATTATTATCAGAATAAAGAGGGTCAGAAAGTCAGAGACACTTAAAGACTCATCATAACCCTCTGAGGTGTTATTATGCCATGTTCCAGATGAAGCTCCGAGGGGTTAAATATTTCATCAGCAATATCACAGCTCACTTAAGTTTGCACCAACTTGAGCAAAGGTCTCCTGATCCCTCGTTCTTTACTCCTTTTCCCCCACACCCACCGTCTCATGGAGTTGCAGGTACACACCTTCACCCTCCCTTACTCAGAAGGAAGATACAGGTGATAGTTGTGTTGGCATTTTACAGATTCTGTTTCACTCATTAAAAATGCTGAGGTGGTGAACTTGTATCACTTCTATGGTTCCCAGTAATGTTTAACCTTAAGTTTAAAAAAGTCTAGGAGATTAAAGAGCATGTTATCTGGCAAGTCCATTCCACCCCCGGTGGTTATTAATTTCGGAACACATCTGAATTCCTTCTCTGTGGCATATGCTTTAGCAGAGGAAAAGACAGCTCCAGGCCAGGGTCAGATTTCAAGTTCTCATCTGTTGGTACCACTACCAGATTCCTCTTTGTCGTCAACTTTTGAGATCTTCCCTGAGTACAACTTGGTTTCCGAAGTGCTACACAAGTGCCTCTGGTCATCATTCTCTTCACACAACCACAGTCTCCTCTCCTGGAAAAGGGTCTACTATACTGAGCTTTGCTTTTGGAAAGAACTTCTCCCTGAGACCAGGTTGAGAGCAACTCTCTGGTTTCATACTTCCCAGCATGGAGGTGAAGAACTTTGAAGTTTGGGATTATGTAGTCTTTGCAGCCCTCTTTGTCATTTCCTCTGGAATTGGGGTGTTCTTTGCCATTAGGGAGAGAAAAAAGGCAACTTCAAGGGAGTTTCTTGTTGGGGGACGGCAAATGACCTTTGGCCCCGTGGCATTGTCTCTGACAGCCAGCTTCATGTCCGCTGTCACTGTCCTGGGGACCCCGGCCGAGGTCTACCGCTTTGGGGCATCCTTCATCCTCTTCTTCATTGCATACGCATTTGTTATCATCTTCACATCAGAGCTTTTTCTCCCTGTGTTCTACAGATCTGGCATCACCAGCACATATGAGGTAAGACAACTACTTCCTTCATCTTCACTTTGGGAGGTAGTCGCTGTTTCCCCTCCACTTGAACATGTTTTGTTATTCTTGCTTTTTTCTCTAGTAATACACATTGTCTTGATAATAACCCATGATAGTTGAAAAACACTCACTTATTTTCAGGGCAATTACACATCATGGGAAAAAATATTGCAGTGTTATTGGGGAAAGCTTAAGCTTTGGATACAGATACACTTGTATCCAAAGACATCTACAGACACCTACACCTTCCATCTGTAGAACAGAAATAACAAAGTCAAGCCCACGAGTCTACTTCAATGATTAAATGAGAACCTGTAGGTAAACATTTAATATACTGCCTAACTTGTAGGAGATTCTCAATGAAGGAAAGCTGATGTTATTGCTTGTATTATTATTAACATCAGTATTCTGAAAAGCAGGAAGAACATTGTGTATTGTCACTTTTCAGCTAAGAAAATGGAGATACAGATAGATGACTTAGTCAAGATTGTACAGTGGATAGTACAGTTTTAGTAAAACAGTTTAGTTACTACATTAAACCAATTGCAAATATATAACTGAGGAGATTTGAGACAGTACAGATAGAGGACATATAAGCATTTCATTGAATTTAATTTACCATTTACCTTTGTCCTTTACATATTTTTAAAATTGTAGTACCCTAATAAGAAGAAATTCAGATTGTGTAAAGTACATATTTTGGGACTGCCTCTTTCTTTATAAGAATTAGCAGTGTGGCATAGGGGTTAAAAGTATGAACTCTAAACTCAGGCTACTTGGCTTTGAATACTAGCTCTGCTGCTTAACTAGCTGCATGACTTTGGGAAAATGACTTACCTTCTCTGTACCTGATTTTCACACATGTAAAATAAGAATAATAAAACTACCTATCTTAAAGAATGTCTGTGAGGAGTAAATGAGTTATTACATGCAAATACTTTTAACAGAGCCTGGCAAGTTGTAAATGCCATGGAAGAGTTTTATATTATTTATCATTATTTTTCTTGTTGTTACAGTCGCCAAATTTCTACCAATCTGTGTATAGAAACTTGAATTTATGTTTATTTGTTCATCGTCCATTTTCTGCTACCATAGATAGCCATAGATATTCTTACCAGGGTCTTTTAAAGTAGTGAAAACTGAAAGGGTAGAGTCTATTTCCCGACCTCTTGAATCTGGGATGGCCTTGTGACTTGCTTTGACCAATAGCATGTGGCAGAAGTGATGTGTGAATTGGAAGCTTAAGTCTCATGAGGCTTATAGCTTCTGCCTTTGCCTTCTTGGAATGTTGTCCTGATATAGCTATGTCAGGAAGTGGGTCTAGTTTTTCTAGCTTCTGGAGGATGAGTGAACAAGTAGAGAAGAACAGAAGCACACTGGCCAGCAGCCAACACCAATCACCAGACATGTGAGTGATGCCATCTTGGATTTTCTCCCCCAGCTGACCTTCCCATTGATTGCAGCCCCATGGCAGCCCTGGAGAATCAAGTAGAGGAATCACCCAGCCAATCCTAAAACCTGTGAGAAATATTAAGTCCTTGGTTTTTAAGCCATTGAGTTTTGGGTTTGGCAATAGCCAACTGATTTAAATGCTTTGATATGCAGGGGGATTTCAAGACTAATCTATGCCATCTGTGCTACTTTGTCACTCTCCTCTCCCATGTCAAAGCATAAGGAACTGTTCTCACCCTCAAGTTATAAATTAGGCTCAGCTCATTTGCAATATCATACATTTTCATTATCTCCACTTGGACAGTTTATAATTGGTCTCATCATGTTGTCTCCACTTCACTTAGAGTTATTTTCCTCTTTCTCTTATCAAACATTAATAGATCCAGTCTTATTTACCCTTAACACTACCTTGTGAGCTGATGTCTACCTGCTTTCTCATTTTTCTTGGACTTCTTAAACTAAATAGTTTCTGAACTACTTACTTCTCTCTAATCCAGACTTCTTCATTATAATGCCCAGGCTACTACTTCTTGCATAGTGTTTTCTAAGCATAGATTATACACTTTTTTTTTTTCTGTAAATTGCTTTCCTTTTAGTTCTCCTTTAAATTACATTTGTGGCATTTTATTAATTATATTTAAAATTTGAGAAATTAAATGTGTAGGTATAAGATATCATTATTGAGTATTATTTCAGTATAGTAGATAAAGTGACAAAATATTTGTTGTAAAATGGATATTTAGGGTGTGATAGGGTCTAAACCAATGTTATGAGGCCTATTTAGGTCATTATAAGGATTGGTTTTTACTCTCAGTGAGATGGGTCATTGCACTGTTTGGGCAGGAGAGTGCTGTAATGTGATTTGTATTTTAAGAGTATTACTTTAGCTGTATGTTGAGGCTAATTATAAGGTTTTTACTGCTGAAACAGGGGGTCTAGTTAGGAAGCTATTGCTGTAACCTAGGCAAGAATGATGGTATTAGCGTGGAGACAGAGGGGATGATGCAAGTGAAATTTTGAAAGGGGTGGAGGAGGTGCCAGGATTCTTTTATGAATTGCATGTGGGGAGTGAGACAGAAAGAGGAGTCAAGGATGACTCCATGATACTTGAACCAACATGAAAAGTGGACTTATTTCCTGAGATGGAAAATGGTGTGGCTATATCAGGTTTGGGGTTTTGAAAATAATTGAACATGATGGTAAATGTTACCTGTGCTATTTTTAAAAGCTAGCACAAAGCATGCAACTATTCTGCTGAACTTCCATTTTTACTTTTGACTGTAGTTACAGCTACACACCGATCCAGGATGACCACTGGATACGTGAGTGAGTGAATACAATCTTTCAGATGGAGAATTATGCAGTTTGAATAGTCTCTTATTTCATGGATGAGAAACCAGAGGCTTAGATTACAGAGTGAGATAGTGGCAAAGCTCAAACTAGAATTCAAGGTGTCTTACTTCTGATCTAGTTCTTTTTTTTTTTCATATATATTTTTCTTAATACTGTCTCTCTAGTTTGACTGAATTGACTGAATTTAGAGGAACTAAACTGAGATGTTAAAACCATTGACTTTTGCAGATTCCTATAGCAGTTTTCTCACTATCTTTCCATTTTTCAGGAACAATTTCCCCTTTGCTTTCCTAGACTTCATATGCTAAACAGTCCCAAAGCCAATATCACATAGTTTGGATTTTGTTACATTTCTCCACTTCTGATACCACATTTTATATCAGTTATCTATTGCTGTGTAACATACCATCCCAAAGTAAATTTCTTAAATGAACAATTTTACCTGCTCACAATTTTGTGGATCAGTAATCTGAGCTGAGCTCAAGAGAGTCTAGTAAGACAGTAAGGTTCTTCTGGTCTTACTTGGGGCCATCTCTGTAACTGCCATCAGCTAGTGGGTTGGTTAGTGGCTCGTTGGTCTAGGGGAACTCAGATGGGACAGCTTGTAGCATACTACACTTGGTCTCATCCTCTAGTAGGCTATCCTGGGCTCTTCATGTGATGGGAAAAGAATCCCTGTCAACCAGAAGACACAGCTCATTACACAAGCAATTTTGCAGTCTCCACTTGAATCATATTTGGTAGAAATATCACCGTCTTAAGTTGTGTTCCCCCAGAAACAAATCCTGAGACAAGGAGTTGAATGCAAGTCATTTTTGGGGGAAATGATTTTATTAAGCATTGGTAGGCAAGTGGCAAGTAAGACATGGAAAAAAAGGAAGCCAATAAAAGGTTTGTTTTTGAGCAGGTTGTAATTGTGAGCAACTGAGGTTCTATCTCACTGGGGATTTCTGGGGGACAGTACAGATCACATATCAGGGTTGGCCTCCTTGAAATGAAAATAACTGGGATTTTTTGGTCCAACTTCCTTTTGTCATTGGCTGAAAGCCAATGATAACACCCCCAAGCACTTCTAGTACACCCTGTGCAAGGGGTGAGATAAAGCTCTCAAGCAGAAAATCACGGTGCAGTTAGATGCTATCAACATGTACTGGGACAGAGAGTGCCAATAAGCTCCAGGGGTCACACCCACAATGACTACTACAGTCACTAAGATCCCACTATATTCCTGTCCCTGCACTTGATGTTATCGTACACGATACCATTAGATCCTACAAATGCCAATTTTAGAAAGAGGTGGGCATCGTTTAGTGCAATAAACTAATCTTTCCAAGGACATGTGATTTGAACCCATGTTGTCTTCAGCTTAAAAGTTTTGCACTGTTCTTTATCCTATGATAGCTGAGACTTGCAGTTCCTCTCTCAGTGACTTCCTTACTTCTTTAAAAATATTTTCCTCATACCTGGTGCCCTCAGTCACACATCCACTGGATTATTACCTGACTCACAGTGTACTGAATGTGTTGTCTGAAGAAAGATGGTCTGAAAATAAGGTGGTTCTTTCCTTGGGGGAAGGGTTGAGCAGTAAATTGGGAGATGTGGATTAGTGTGAAACTGAGTGACAATTCTGTCAAGAGGAGTCTTTTCTAGGGTTTCAAAGAAGGTTCCACCTTAAGCCATCAATCCACACTTACTTATGTATCATTTCTAGGAAAAGGACACATCAGTAAACTCCTGGTTTAATCCGAATGATTTTTCTTAAATTAGATAAGAAAGAACTACTACCAATTAGAAATTACTACCAAGTACTACTACCAGGATATTAAGTCCTCAAGTCATTTGCTACTTTTAACATTTATTTTGTTCATTCAGTACATGTTTACCATGCACTGGAAGACAAATACTAGTGCCTTCTAGAATACTTGTTCAGGAATACCTTTCTTGACCTCCAACAGTAAATCAGATCCATATGTTTAGTGTGTTCACAGCTCCCTGTAGCTTTTCTTCTAGTACATACCATCACTGTAACTTTATTTTAGTATAAATTTGTTAATGGTCTCCTCTAATCTGTAAAATCCTTTGTGACATGAACTATATAATATTTGCTATCATTGTATATCAGAATGCCATATAGAGGGCAAGTAATAAATATTTGTTAAGTGAATGAATACATGAAAGACGAAGATAAAATGAATAAAATAAGACCCTGTTTACATGTACCAGGGAAAGTAAGTGTGGTAGGCTGAAAAATGCATTCCCCTCCCTCTAAAAATCATAATAAATGTTCTAATCCCAGGAACCTGTGACTGTTACCTTATATGGTTTAGCAAAAGAGATCTTTGCAAAGTTGATTAAGTTAAGGATCTTGAGATGGAGAGATTATCCTGGTTTAACCAGGCAGGCCTTAAGTACGATCACATTTATATGAGGGAGGCAGAAGGAGATTTGACAGACAGAAGAAAAGGCAGTGTGACCAAAGAGGCAGAGATTAGAGTGATAAAGCTAAAAGCTAAAGGACTGCCTGCAGCCACCAAAAACTCCAAAGAAGCAAGAAGTAAATTCTTCCCTAAGACCTCCAGAGGGAGCAGAGCCCTGCCAACACTTTGATTTTGGCCCAGTGAACTTGATTTTGAGCTCCTGGCTTCCAGAACTGTAAGAGAACACATTTCTGTTGCGTTAAGCCACCAAATTTGTGATATTTTGTTACAGTAGCCATAGGAAACAAATACAGTAAGATATGTGAATCCAACGCTAAAATACAAGGCAGCAGGTGATCAAGTGTTATTACATATGAAAGAAGTTTAATATAGTTGCCCTAAATGCTCAGAGGAGAAAGTATGAGTAGGAATAGGAATGGCAATTGGGCTATCCTTTCTGAAAGATGACCAAGAATTGGTGAATTTGGAGAGAGGGAGGCTCTCTCACACTGAAAATCTGCCTACACAAAGGATAAATCTGCAGAGTACAAAGCATGCTGGTTGAATTATACATAATGATTTTATGTGGAGAATAAATCATGTGAGGGTTAGTGATGTGAGCTAAGACAGGAAGGGTGTGGGTCAGACAGTAGAGGGTTTAGAATGTCAAGTTTGGGATGTGCATTTTGTTTTGTCAATGATAATCACTGGAAAGTTTGAGGAAAAGCATGACATGACCAGAGGTCTGCTTTATGAGAATCAATGCAGCAGGTGTGTGGTTGGTGGAATGAGTGGATAAGGCTTGGAATTAGAGAGGTCAGTTAGGGGGCTACTGCATTAATCTGAGAAAGAGGAAAGGAAGGCCTGAGCTGAACCTGGGGACAGTGGGGCTATAAAAGGAAATAATGGCTTTAGCATATCCACTAGGAAGAGCCCTGGATAATGAGCCAGAAAATCTGGTTTTTATTGAAGCAATAACAATTTAAAAATAAAAAACATTTATCTTCTCTGACCGTCAAGGGAAGCTTGAGCAAAAATTGAGTTTTACTATATCTTTGACTTTAAATAATCCAAATTTGTTTCCTTTTCTCCCAAGTACAGATAGCGTAAAATCATGTTATAAACTAAGCACTAAACTCAGAGAAATACCAAGAAAACAGAAAACCTTCTTAGCAGCCCTTACATAAAACTTGCTGATTCTTTGCATGTCCTTCTCTCTGTTCTTTCCAGTACTTACAACTACGATTCAACAAACCAGTTCGCTATGCGGCCACAGTCATCTACATTTTGCAGACGGTAAGTGGTAAGGGTTGCTGCAGAGGTGGATTGGGGAATGACAAGTATGGGTTTGTTTATTTCAGGGGGCAATTAACACAATTAAAAGAAAGATTAAACACTAAGAAGAAACTACTTTCTTCTAAGAATAGCACTTTCAAGACAGGTGATTATATCAAGGTATTTCCACATTTCATAGACCCCATATATCTGTACAAATAATGACAAACAAATATATATATATATATGTATATATATATATATGCATATATATATAAAATAAACCACCAAGGGAAAAAAGCTTTTTCTTAAATTTATTTTGAACTCTTATTTAACCTGTTCAAGTTGCTTTTGATATGAAATGATCTGGTAACTAATTCTGTTTTGTTTTGTTTTTTACTAGTAAACTATGTTGAACCAGAAATACCCATTTTGCTGAAAATCTGTTTAAGACTATACTCTCAAACCAATATTCCCACATTCCCCTTTTGCACTCCTCTCCTGGGTTCTAGGGTGCCCTCTTGCTGCCCCACACTTGCCTGTGGGACACCCTCAATGCATTTCCCGTGACTCACCAAGAACTTTCTGCTAGAAGATAACTATCTTCTCTTTTCTTAATCAAAACTCCCACTCACTGACTGAAGGATTTAAGAACAAGAAAAGGAGGGAAACACTGCTCCTTGACCTGTCCATAGATATTTGCCTTTTAAAACCCCACATGGATCTCTAAATGGTGAAATTTCATTTAAAATTAAATGGGACTCCATCCACTTCCATCGGTGTAGTGGCTGCAGTTCTGGGAGCTTGAAGATATACCCCCTATGAAGATCACCCATGTTGGTAGTTTTCCCTGCATGGTGTTCTAATCAGGGATTATTTCCATCTCCACTCTAAAATGTATATTTCAAATTGCTAAAATGTGTTTGTGTCATGGTGATATGTGTATGATGGGGTAGTGGAAGGGTGAATCAAAAACTTAACTTGAACCCTATTTTCATATCCTTCAGAAATATACCAGATCTAGCCATAAAATCTCAAAATATGCAGCCATCTTAAAAGTCCAACACTCGGGCTTCCCTGGTGGCTCAGTGGTTGAGAGTCTACCTGCCAATGCAGGGGACACGGGTTCGAGCCCTGGTCTGGGAAGATCCCACATGCCGCGGAGCGACTAGGCCCGTGAGCCACAACTACTGAGCCCGCGCTCTAGAGCCTGTGCTCGGCAACAAGAGAGGCCGCGATAGTGAGAGGCCCGCACACCGCGATGAAGAGTGGCCCCCGCTTGCCGCAACTAGAGAAAGCCCTCGCACAGAAACGAAGACCTAACACAGCCAAAAAGAAAGAAAGAAAGAAAGAAAGAAAGAAAGAAAGAAGTCCAACACTCTTCCGCCATCTCATGCTTATTATCCCTTCTGCAAATTAGTTACAGTAGCCAAGGACTTCAAAACAAGGGTGCATGGGATTGAAGTGTTTGATGAAGAAGTTTAAGGAAATGTAGCTCTAAGGTCACAAGGAATTTTTTAGGCAGGCTTCCTTTCTGTGTCACTTTTCTCACTGTTCACCTGACTCTCGTCTCTCCACCAGATTCTCTACACAGGAGTGGTGGTGTATGCTCCTGCTCTGGCCCTCAATCAAGGTGAGCTAGCGACACTCTCTTGCTGTCCACCATTTTTATACATGCCTTGTCACCTTGAGAAATGTACACACAACATCTTGTTGAGGAGACATTCCTGTGGTTAGGGTGCTTGAATTACTGTAGTTGTCACAACATAAAGCTCTATAAATTGAACACTGAAAATAATGCAAATTACTAGTTACTCAGTTTTATCCACATGGTTCCAACACCCAATTTGATTATTGTTTGTTTTCTAATCACTGAAGTTATGGCAATTTTTTCTGAAGCATGGTTGATTTACAGTATGTTTTGTTAGATTGTACATCAAAGTTATTCAGTTGTATATATATTTTTTCCAAATTATTTTCCATTATAAGTTATTACAAGACACTGAATATAGTTCCTTGTGCTATATAGTAAATCTTTGTTGTTTATCTTTTTTTCTATTGGAGTATAGTTGCTTTACAATGTTGTGTTAGTTTCTGCTGTACAATGAAGTGAATCAGCTATAAGTATACATATATCCCCTCCCTGTTGGACCTCCCTCCCACCCTCCCCCCCAATCCCACCCATCTAGGTCATCACAGAGCACTGAGTTGATCTCTCTGTGCTATACAAAAGATTCCCACTAGCTGGCTATTTTACACATAGTAGTGTATATATGTCAATCCTAATCTCCCAATTCATTCCATCCTCCCCTTCCCCACCCACCATGTTCACATGTCTGTTCTCTACATTTGCATCTCTATTCCTGCCTTGCAAATAGGTTCATCTGTACCATTTTTCTAGATTCCACATATATGTGTTAATATAAAATATTTGTTTTTCTCTTTCTGACTTACTTAACTCTGTATGACAGACTCTAGGTCCATCCACATCTCTACAAATGACCCAATTTCGTTCTTTTTTATGGTTGAGTAATATTCCATTGTGTATATGTACCACATCTTCTTTATCCATTTGTCTGTCGTTGGATATTCAGGTTGTTTCCATGTCCTGGCTATTGTAAATAGTGCTGCAATGAACACTGGGATACATGTGTCTTTTTTTTTTTAATTTTATTTATTTATTTTTTATACAGCAGGTTCTTATTAGTTATCTATTTTATACATATTAGTGTATATATGTCAATCCCAATCTCCCAATTCATCTCACCACTGCCACCCCCACCCCTGCTTTCCCCCCCTTGGTGTCCATACATTTGTTCTCTACATTTGTGTCTCTATTTCTGCCTTGCAAACCAGTTCATCTGTACCTTTTTTCTAGATTCCAAATATATGCGTTAACCTACGATATTTGTTTTTCTCTTTCTGACTTACTTCACTCTGTATGACAGTCTCTAGGTCCATCCACGTCTCTACAAATGACCCAATTTCATTCTTTTTTATGGCTGAGTAATATTCCATTGTGTATGAGTACCACATCTTCTTTAACCATTCATCTGTCTATGGGCATTTAGGTTGCTTCCATGACCTGGCTATTGCAAATAGTGCTGCAATGAACATTGGGGTGCATGTGTCTTTTTGAATTATGGTTTTCTCAGGATATACGCCCAGTAGTGGGATTGCTGGGTTATATGGTAATTCTATTTTTAGTTTTTTAAGGAACCTCCATACTGTTCTCCCTGGTGGCTGTATCAATTTACATTCCCACCAACAGTGCAAGAGGGTTCCCCTTTCTCCACACCCTCTCCAGCATTTATTTTTGTAGATTTTTTGATGATGGCCATTCTGACTGGTGTGAGGTATGTATAGTAGTGTGTTTCAGTATTCCCATACTACTAACTTATCCCTACTCCTTCCCTTTCCCCTTTGGTAACCATAAGTTTGACAATTTTGTATGGTATATACACAACCACTAAATAAGGTCATCTAAAATATATGGTCCTTTCTCAGTAATCTCATGAAGTAGATACTCTGAATACGTGAGTAAAATGTGCTTGTAGTAATTATTTTAAGATTTATACTTGACCTCTTTGAAAGAATAGAATCCTAGGGAAAAAAAGGAAAGAAGAAACAAAAGTAAAATAAATTTCATAATAATACCTGTAATATTAGAAGTCCTCAGTATTCAATTTAATTGTGCTATGTGCTTATAATGAGAAATATTTATTCATGGTCAATGTTTAGGTGGTTTCAAAGTACTCAGACTAACTTTGTTAAGAAAAACAAACAAACTAACAATTGGTGCAGAGATTGGAACCTCCAGAATCTTAAGAGGAAACATTTGGCTTTTAACATTACATGAAAACTATGGACTGGGTTGAGGTATAATAATGTAATAAAATAATCTTTATCAGGGTGAGAAAATTTAATGAGACAACTCTAATTTGATTTCCATTTGCGCACAAAGAACACAGACAAATATATTGTGACTTTTTCCTCATAAAGTTTGTTCTTTTACTTTCCTTAGAGAAAATTCTTTCAATATTTTTTCTCCTTTCATAGTGACTGGGTTTGATCTCTGGGGCTCTGTGTTTGCAACAGGAATTGTTTGCACATTCTACTGTACCCTGGTATGTATCTAGCTTTGAAAAAGTATTTAGCACTATCTCCTAATACGGGATAAGGGCAAATTTCCAACAACAGGGCATCTAAGTATAGCAGAAATTGCTATTCCACAATTAAATAGAAATATGCCGGCTTATCTGTCACAGTTTCCAGAGGAAGTTGCCGTTGTTTTGTTTAAAATTCTTTTCAGTACCAACCATTAATAGAATTTGGGCTCTGGGCTCATTTGAGAAAGCCATGGCTAAGAGAAGATTTAATGACAGAAATATCTCCGCGTTCAGAGGGTAGGTGACCATATGCAACTACTGAGAAAAAAAATGTGCTCATTTACAGTGATTATAAACCATAGGTAGCATTTATACTTCACTGTCTACTGGTTGAGGAATACAAAATGCATGAATGAATGATCAAGGATGGCTGGTATTTTGTAAACTTGAGGATTCCACAACTTGTTTTTGTCTCTTATAGATGGATAAGTTTGGATTACATTTAACATTTGGCCTTACACATGGTCAGTTTTAACCAAGGAACCTGGGTGGTATTGGCAATTATATTTATATAATTGTTACAATCGGTTTAGTTCAACAAACATTCATTGAGCACCTATTATTTGCCACGCCCTGCAATAGAAATCTTTATTCTTCTGAGTCACTGGTACCATTTATGGAGGCTTTAAGTAACCAGTTAAGAATATGGCAATGGTCCCCAGATAGTTGGATTCTCCTTCCTCCTTTACAGAGAAAAATAAAGTAATTGATATATTATCATATAGCACCATGCATGTATTTTGGCCTTGTGTGCATATCACTTATTCTTTTTTTTTTTTAATATAGTTCCCTGTGCTATACAGTAGGACCTTGTTGTTTATTACTTTTTTTTTTTTTTTTTTTTTTTATGGCTGTGTTGGGTCTTCGTTCCTGTGCGAGGGCTTTCTCTAGTTGAGGCAAGCGGGGGCCACTCCTCATCGCGGTGCGCGGGCCTCTCACCATCACGGCCTCTTCCGTTGCGGAGCACAGGCTCCAGACGCGCAGGCTCAGTAATTGTGGCTCACGGGCCCAGTTGCTCCGCGGCATGTGGGCTCCTCCCAGACCAGGGCTTGAACCCGTGTCCCCTGCACTGGCAGGCAGACTCTCAACCACTGCACCACCAGGGAAGCCCACTTTTAACATATATCATGATAACATACAATTTAAAAATGCTCTTATCTCTCTTTTCATACTTGCAAATCCCACCATTTCTTTGCACTACAGTTTTATCTTATTTTTTTTCCATTCCATTCTCACTACCGTAATTCTATTCCAGACATACTCCTCCTACCTAAATTAAAAATAGTCTCCTATTCCTTACGTGCCTGGCCGTATGTGACAGATTAGTGGCTCTGAAGTAACTGCCCATAGGAGAATAACTAGATGCATTGCTTAGCAACAGCAATGGAAGCCAGAAACAGTGGAATAATATCTTCAAAGCACTGAAGGAAAACAATTGTCAGTTATAATTGTGTATTCAGCAAAACTATCTTTCAGAAACTGACTGTCAAGAACTGAGAGAAATTACCTCTAACATATCTTCCCCTGAGAAAAACCTAGAGGAAATACCGTGGGAAGAAGGAAAATTATCCAGTTTTTGATGGAAGAAGTAATGATAAAAAAATAAAATAGTAAACCTTTAGTAAGTCTAGTCAAACAATTGCCGGTGCTTAATGAAAACAACAATAATTTTATAGTATGGTATAATTTATATAGTATCTAATAATATAGTTTATAATAGTATAAATATAATAATAATGATTGCTATTATATGTAATTTTGCGATTAAGAAAAAGAATAACTTTCATTTGGACATCAATAGCATGTAAATCAGGAAGAGAGTAATTAGACTTAAAGATTTTTTAAATCCTTGAATTGTTGTGGATTAAGACATTTTAAAAATTTAGACTCTAAATGAAAAATTCATGGCAAAATTTCAAGGGGACTCATTTAAATAACAATCAGAGTAGAAAAAGGGAATTAAAACAAAGCAAAACAAAACTGCAATTGATTTAAGCAAGAGAAGAAAAAAATACAGAAAAAGTAGAACAAATAGAAACCAAAAAGATGTCAGAAACAAGTCTGGGTACTTTAATAATCACAATAAACAAAAATAAGCTAAATGTACTACCTCTTAATTGATTTCAGTGTTTCCCTCCACCCTGCATGCCTCTGTTAACTTAATCTTCTTAAAACATCCATCTCTTCACGCCACTTGACTGACTTAATTCTCTCCTTGCTTCCCATTGTTCACAGGATAAAGTGTAAGCTTCTTAACCTAGTGTTGGAAATCTTTCAGTCAATCCACCCATCTAACCTCTTCTCACCACACCTCTGTTCCATCTCCTGTCTCTAGCCGGGCCACAGGCTTCAATGTCTCACCAAACTGGTGGCTCATTTATCTAAGACTTTTGCTCATAGAGCAGTTTCTTTACTCTGTTAATCCTGTGGCTGTGTAGCCTAGCTAAGATAACCAGTGGAAGAGATTTAAAAAAAAAAAAAAAGAGAGAAGTGATTCCTGCCATCCAAGAGTTTGCAATCTAGGGAGGTAAACAGTAGAACCAAAACAACAGACTGATTAAAATACCTAAGTGACACTCAAGGCACAGTCAGGATTGTAGATGAGTGGTGTGTGGGTGGGTGTGTCTCTTGCTGTATGAAGGAGTCATAGAATCAGAGAAGTTTTCATGGTAGCTATAGTAATCTGCCTTTTGATGCACATTTGGTAAAGTGGTGATGAAATGGTTTGTTCTCTTGCCGCAGGTCTAGCTCAAGTTCAGGTTTATGCATATAACCCATGCCAAGTAGCCTCTGAAAACTGAGGTCTTTGATATTTGGTCTTCATATCACTAAAATCTGATATTGTGATTTGGGTTTAGAAGTCTTAATGTCTTTAAAGAAAATCAAAATACCACTCGTGGAAGGTGGAAGTAAGAGATTGAATAGTCCTCAAATTGAAAATTGAACAGGATACAGAAACACCATGCATGTGGAAGGGACTTTTATGTCTATTTTTAAATTGCATTTTAATTTTAACTACACGAGAAATGATGAGACAAATCCAGTGTCTTCTTTCTTCTCAAGATAAAGATGAAGCCTGTCATCTTTTCACAGAAGTTCTTGACACTCTGGGGGAGTCACCGGGGATAATTCTATTTTTCAATGTTAAAAATACCACATCCTTTCATTCACATAGTGCTTATTCATTTTCAAAGTACTTTTAAAATATATCACTTCATTTAATCTTTCCTAATTTGCTCATGGCACCATCGCCATGTTCCTAAGGGATTCTCCAGCAGCCTCTTTCTTTCCTCCTTTATTCTTGCCCACATAGTCCCAACTAGAATTGTACATTGGAATCACCTGGGGTGCTGTAAAAACACTTAGAACTGGGTCTCAGCCCAGGCCTCAATTTATTCAGAATTCCTGGGGATGGGGCTCAGACATTGGTTTTTTTGTTTGTTTTCAAATTCCCCAAGTGACTCTGAAAAGGATCCAGGTTTGATAACCACTGCTCTAACCTATTGCCGAATCACCGTCTCCTGAGGTCTACTGTCAGATTCACCCTCCTGACACTCTGGTTTGCTCACCTCACTATTTGACCATCCTCTAGCTCTTAAAACACCTTTCTCCATGAGTGTCTGGAATCTATCATTCCTTCCTAGTTCTTTTCTTCTTTTTCAGTAGCCTACCATCTCAGTTTCCCCAAATTTATTCACTGCACTAAATTTACAAAAAAAAAAATCTCAAAATGTACAAGCCAGACCCAGGTGATCATCTTCAATAAACCTGGCACATAAAAGGTGCTCAGTGATGAAAGAAAGAAAGAAAGAAAGAAAGAAAGAAAGAAAGAAAGAAAGAAAGAGAAGAAAGAAAGGGAGAGAAAGAGAGAGAGAAAGAAAGAAAGAAAGAAAGAAAGAAAGAAAGAAAGAAAGAAAGAAAGAAAGAAAGAAAGAGAAAGAAAGGAAGAGAGAAAGAAAGAAATAGAGAAAGAAAGAGGGAGAGAGAGAAAGAGAGAGGGATGGAGGGAGGGAGGGAGGGAGGAAAGAAGGAAGGGAGGAAGGGAGGGAAGGAGAGAGAAAGAGAGAAAGAGAGAGATTGAGAAAGAGGGAGGGAGGGAGGGAGAGAAGGGGGAAGAAAGGAGAAAGAAAGATGCATTAGCAGAGAGGCTGTGCAGAAATGGAAGAGTTGAGGCTTCATTTTTAAGAACTCACATCCATTCTCTTCATTTCAGGGAGGATTAAAAGCAGTGGTGTGGACCGATGCATTTCAGATGGTTGTCATGACTGTGGGCTTCTTAACGGTTCTCATTCAAGGCTCAGCCGATGCTGGTGGATTACACAATGTATTAGAGCAATCAGCAAATGGATCTCGACTAAGTATATTTGAGTATGTCCAATGCTACTTTTTCTTGTTTTATAAAGATTTAGCCATATGACCTCATCACCTAAAATAAAATTTGGGCATCAAAGGAATGTATTTGTTCACTCACTTCTCTCTGCCTCATAGCTTTGATGTAGATCCTCTCAGGAGGCACACATTTTGGACAATCTCAGTGGGAGGAACTTTTACATGGCTTGGAATCTATGGAGTTAATCAGTCGACCATCCAGCGATGCATCTCTTGCAAAACAGAAAAACATGCCAAGCTGTGAGTTATTAATGAACATTTCAGTGTTTTTGCTCTGCCCTTTATATGCTTCAAATGTGTTTGTGTGTGTGTGTGTAAAAGAGAGAAAGATTCATTTAAACTTTCAACAATTTTTTGAGGCAGGCATTACTATTCCCTTCTCCACAAGGAAGTGGCAGTGCTGGGATTTGAACTTAGATCGTTCTGTCTGCCTTTGCTCACCGTCATTTGCTGCTTTCATTTACTGAGAAATGACTGGGTTAAATTAGGTGCTGTGGGAAGCAATGCAGAAATAAGGAGAACATATTTCTTACTTACAGTTTCTGTGATGAGATGGTCCTCATCACTATTTCCATTCAGCATGTGGTCTCTTCAATTACTATTTTTATTTTGATGGATGTGCTGTAAAAATTTCCAAGGAGAGGTTAAAAGAAGAAAACCCAAGGTAATGAAGCAAGTCGTAACAGGGCTTCAGCTGCTCCAACTCCTGCCTGGATAACCAGTCGCCAGTTTTACCAGGTCTGCTTACTCTGAAGGACTCCACAGAGCCACAACTTAAGGCTTTTTAAAACCATGCAATTCATCCCACGTTCTAGAATGGAGACCAAAGGAAGTTATGCACTTTTTTTTTTTTTTTGTAAAACTGGCAGAAATAAGCTAGAATTTCATTGAAAATGGGCATTTCATCCTCATTGCTGCTACCCAAGGTTCCAGCCTCTGCAGACTTGTCAGAATGCTGTTAACTTTTCTTGGAGTGAGAAACAGCCACTATGAATATTTCCACAACTGATCATAAAGTATTTTCAAGGCATAGTTTCTTATTTAGACAGAATAAAAGATAAAATTGACTGGATATGGCTCAACATTTCGTAACTTGAATTTCAAAAGGTAATATATTACTTATATAGTTCACATACCCTCAGAAGGAAGAAGTGAAAGCATTATCTACTGTTCTATCAATTCACTGGTAACATATTCATATCCTATTACAATAAATAATATTAAACTCTCTACACATGTGATCATCACTTTGTCAAATAGTTGAATTACTAAAAATGTATTTAGGATCAAATATAATTTTGATCTTAAAATTCACTTAAAATTAGAATTCATTTAAAATTCTGCATTAAAATAAATTAGAGTTGACAATATCTGATAAGGGAAGAATCTTTAGGTGAAATAAATAATAATTCTCTGTTAAATCAAGGGGTTTTTAAAATCTTAAGTGCTTGTGTTATACTATTTATTCTTGTGAACATGCCTAATTTCTCCCTATTATTATAATAGTACCTAAAAGTTAGGAAATGTATATCTTTGGCATTTTTTCAAGAGGCCAAGAATAGTACTTTGTGCTTATTAAATATTGTTTACTTATTGAACAAAGTAATGCTTCAAGAAGGTCATACTTGAATGTGTGAATGTGTAGGCCCATAAATGGAGACATATATACATAAGAATTTATGTGTGTGTGTGTGTGTGTGTGTGTGTGTGTGTGTGTGTGTGTGTGTGTAGGAGTGTATATATGTATATTCCGGCATGTGTACTTGTGCTTGTGTATCTTTAAATCTCGTTTAGTGGATTGGTTTAAACTAAGCAACCCATTCACAATAGTTTCTTGGAATTTGTTACCCTAGTATTTGATGGGTATGAAAACTGTCAGAAAAGGAGAGATACTCATGAAGGAAGAAATATATATAATTTCCTAAGCATTTAGGACTGCCATTCCTGGTTCCATCCATCCCTACTCCCATGGAAGGACCAGAGCTATGATAGGAATTTTGTTAGAATAAGGAAAGATGAAAAAACAAAAACTGTCTTTAGAAAAGACTTCCCTGTAAGAACCTTAGTTGATTTAGTTGATACAATTCAGGAGTGAGAAATCAGTCCAAATGGTCAGTATGGTTGAAGTGCACACAGCTGGAGAGGAGATTGTTATAGTGGGGATCTAGTGGGACCTCTCATTTGTCACGCAACTGGAGCCTCAAGGGCGCTTCCAGGACAACTGGGGGCCACTCAGAGCCAGCTGCCAACAGACTCTTATCTAGGAGGCTCTATAGAATGTTGATTACATGCATCGCTTCTGCTCAATTATCTGAGAGCCTGATGTAATTAGGACATTCCATCAGGGTTTAGAAAAATCTCTGCATCATAGGTAGGTGAAAATACATCCATGAAGTTCATACTGAATGTGGCCAGAGGTTAAAACCGGAAGTGACCCATTAGCGACGCATTTAATTGCGTGGCCAGAATGCTGATGACAGTAAAGACAGCTTCATCCTAAGCCAGATCTTCTTCACACTTAGGAATAGTATCGCTTCCCAAGTCATCTTAGACGTGCTCCCTGGAAGCTGCTTTGGACGCTTTTGTTTCTAGACTTCAGTTTACGCTTCAGGACTGCAGGTAGAAGATGATGCTGTGAGGGCAGGAGAAGCCGGTGCAGGTTACCTGGTCCCTTCCCATCACCGTCTCATGTCCCAGCTGAGATGAGCACATCCACACCCAGTCACTCATGTTCCATTCTCTTTGCCTTTGTTTATTTTCTTTATATCTTTTATTGCATCTAAAATCACCTTGTTTATTTATTTCATTTTGGTGATTATTACCTGCCTCTAATCCCAGAATATCATCTTCATGAGGGTGGGCTCTGGGTTGCTCACTGCTATGTCCTCAGTACCCAGAAGAACCTGGTACAAAATGATGCTTCATAAATATTTTCTGAATGAATCGATGAAGTGGCTTAAGTTGCAAACAGGAGAATTAGCCCTGTAGAGAAGTAAAGTCTATCTCTAAAGAAAAAAATAAGTTCAAATACAAGAGCTTTAACATTCTATTATACAATTTTGCCACTGATTTCTCATTTCCCATAGTTGACTGGTGAGTTTTTAAAATTGTTTTGAATAATGGCTCTATAACCTACATATGGCTGTATAACCTCCATATATTTTTATGGAGTATAGCTCATTCAATCCTCATATTAGTCCTATAATAAGAAGTAAGGCAGGTATGTTACACTCTTTTTACCAAGGATTTAACTGGCTCAGAGTCTTAGTGACTTGTCTGAAGTCACACAGTTGTTAAGGATAAAGTCTTCTGACTCCAGGTCCAATGCTCTTTTCAAAAAAGAAATGATGTAAAGAGTATAACCATATTGTAAAGAATTTCTATCTTTCATTTATTCATTTAATCATTTTTAACAAAAATAAAATAATTTATGTCTGCTATGTGCCAGCATTATTGTGTGCTCTGGGGACATAGCCCTGTGTGTGTTCAAGTGGGGGAAACAGATAATAAACAAATAAATGTATTATACAATTTCAGATAAGGATAAATGCTATAAAGATGTAAGAACGTATAAGGAGTAGAATCTGATGAGAGAGCAGGGAGTGACCTTTCAGGTAAAGAGGCCTATCCAGGATATGGCCTGAGAAAAGTTTGAATAGAATTTGTCTAAATGGCAGAAGTAAGAGTACAGCTAATTCAGTCTGCAGATATTGACCATTTTATGTATCAAATGTATTCCCCAAAGGCTATGTCTAAATCAACCTTTTTCAAACAAAAGCAAACAAACAACTAAAACTCAAAGATAAATATGGTTGGAATAATCCCAAGGAAGGAATTTCAGAGATAAGACCCTTTCCTAATGTAAATAAAGTAAAATAAAAATTTCCAAATGGGTTGATTATTTAACATATTTGCTTCATAAAAGAATACTTTGATTTAAGGGTTTTCTGAAAGTCAGGTACACCTGTACAGCAGGGGTTTTAAGGGGCTTTGAAATGAATATGTGTCCTTACATTTGAATGTGAGTGCATCTGAATCCCTTCAAACAATGGCTGAATCCCAGGAAATGCCTCCTGTTGCTCTTTTGGCCCCCTGCCCCTTGAAACTCTCTCCAGAGCGAGATTGTTTGTTCTCTCACTGATCCAGTGTGAGGCCAGCCGACTTTCAAGTCTTCCCTGAGATTTAGAAGATGTGTAATATTTTGACTTTCAAAGAACAGTATGAATACAAAATAACCATAGGATACTACAAATGCACTCAAACTGAAGTTAAGCAGAATGTTATAGAATAAAAAGAATTGTTGTAGAATAAAAAGAATTGCTCCAAAGAATGTGGGGAAAATGACTTTAGGTTTTTCATACCTTCTATTGCCTTTTAAAAACCTGTGCTTTAAACTTCATCTGATTTAATCTCCAAAGCGAATATTTCCAAAACGTGTCTACTTCTACATTTATCTCATCATTCCTCTGGAATAAAAGATGTTAAAATGTAAGTTGGCTTTTTGACAGTTTCATGAATTGAGTGGGGAGAAATTACTTGAAGTTATATAATATGAGTGATTGATACGTGAAATTTCATCCAAGGAAAAAGACCTCACACTACACATTGCGACTTTGCAGAGAAGCTATTTCAAAAGTAAACCCATCAAAAATCTACCTTGTTCAAATTTCATAATCAGTCTAAAAATGTAACATGCCCAAACAAAAAAAAAATGCAAAAGTATAAAAAGTAATGATTTTTTAAAAATTGAAATATAATCGACTTGTATTAGTTTCAGGTGTATAACAGTGACTTGATATCAAAATATATACATTCTTGAAGGCTATAGAATTTTATTTTATAGCAAAAAGGCCCCCAAAATTTTACCTTGAGTCTTTGGTAATGCCCTCACCACACTGTAATATGACATAGAGTCTACCAGTAGATCCATGTGTTATTTTCTAGAGCCTTGTATTTCAACTTGTTGGGCCTCTGGGTCATTCTGGCATGTGCTGTCTTCTCTGGCTTAATCATGTACTCCCACTTCAAAGACTGTGATCCTTGGACTTCTGGTATCATCTTAGCACCAGACCAGGTATGTGCTCCCTTGGGGCCAGTGGGGAACAGCTGAAATGAATGTGTTTCTGGCCATCGATGTTGAGCCTTTCTCTTTTTCGACCTGGACCTCTAGGTATTTCCCAAACCCCAAAGACTTGATTTCTTTCCTCTCCTCTTGGATGATATTATCACAGATCAGGTTCTAATACTGGGGAGTGAACATGTAAAAAGAAGGTACCTTATCTTGTCCTTGAAGGCAAGGACTGGGGCCAGGGCAGGGCTGGGGAGAGTGGAAGAGGACTTGAACCTATAGCTTTGGTTTTCAATGCCACCATTCAATTCTTTTTTTCTATCCATCACAAGGTTGATTAATGATGCTTTAATCTCAGATTGAACAAAATGACCCTTATCTCTATAATGCTTCTGCTCATGTCTTCTCATTATGGCTTAAACAATATCACCCCAATATATTACATTAAACATGCTTTTTTAAAATTAATTTTTATTGGAGTACAGTTGATTTACAATGTTGTGTTAGTTTCAGCTGTACAGCAAAGTGAATCAGTTATACATATACATATATCCACTCTTTTTTAGATCCTATTCTGATATAGGTCATTACAGAGTATTGAGTTCCCTGTGCTACACAGTAGGTTCCTATTAGTTATCTATTTTATACATAGTAGTGTGTATAGGTCAGTCCAAATCTCCCAATTTATCCCTCCTCCTCCTTTTCCCCCGGTGATCATAAGTTTGTTTTCTACATCTGTGACTCTATTTCTGTTTTGTAAATAGGTTCATTTGTACCATTATTTTAAGATTCCACATATAAGTGGCATCATATGATATTTGTCTTTCTCTGTCTGACTTATTTTACTCAGTATGACAATCTCTTGGTCCATCCTTAAAAAATCCATTCATGGAGAATATTCTCAGGAGGAGCTATCGTCTCCATCCTCTCCCCCTACATGTGCAGCTGTCCCACTGTGTCCTGTGGCTGTTCCTCTACCACAAATCTGGCTCCAGAGTAGAACCATAATACCTAGACTCCCTGAAGACCTGTTTTAAGCATTGGTTTTTAGGATTTAGTTTCTAACATTAAGGGTAAACAGGCAAGAGAATAGCATACATTGCAAATGTAAAAAAAGTAAAAAGTTCCTGAATATTCTCAAGTTCATCCAACATTTTCCTTATATGACTGTCCCCTTCCTATCCCTTCCCCTCCCCTACAGCTGCACTCAGGTCCATGGAACTGGATTGATCATAACTTCATTTGTTAGCATTTAACAACGATAGTCCAGGCAAATTCCTTTATTGTTACTTTATTTTTTCCTTTTTTTTCCCACCTCCTTTTGCTAAAAAGCTACAATACAGTCCCACATTTCAGCCATTGCTGATGAGACCACTAATCCCATCTTGTTTTGCCTCCTCTTCAGCTGATGCCATACTTCGTCATGGAGTTATTTGCCACAATGCCAGGACTTCCAGGACTTTTTGTGGCTTGTGCCTTCAGTGGAACTCTGAGGTTAGTGTATTGACTACACTTGGCAATAATGTTCTGATAATGACGATGGTGAGGATGGTGATAGCAAGGCAACAAGGATGACAAGGGTAATGGTGGTAGTCATTATCAGTATTACTGAGTATTCACTGCATGTCAGCTGCCCTGCTGAATGCCTTATATGTATTTGCTCATTAGTTGTCACACATTATATGAGGCCGAAACTACTCATTATCATCAGCTTACAAATGAGGAAACTAAGATTTAGCAAGGCAGATAACTTACCCATGGTGAGACAGTAAGCTACAGAGGTGGTATGCAAACCTAGGTCTGCCCTTGCACTAGATCTCTCTGTTTATTTTCTCAACCTTGTCTGATGCCAACTGCCCCCATGATTTCGCATCACCTGCACACAAGGCAGCTCTCTCTGCTGGCATTTCTCATTCAGCTGCAATACATTCTTACAGATCTATCCTTTGCAATCCATTCTCTCTATCTTCAATAACACACTCAGGCAGCTAAGAACATCCATATCCAAAATGTAGACATTATTCTAAATACAAAATTTTTCACACATTTATTCTAACAAATATTTTAGAAGGTTTATATTATGCCAGGCACAGCTGGTGACAGTGGGGATACTTCAGGGAACAAGACTAGCATAAGTGTTGCCCTGATATAGAGTTTGCATTCTCGTAGACATGGAAGACGGACAATATATAACTAAACAACAACAAAAAAGACAAGATATTGTTTGATAATGACAAATAGTATAAAGGAAATGACAGAGTGGTAGCCTAGAGAGAGGTTAGGTTTGGGGGCTTTGTTTTTGATAGGGTCTTTAGTGAATTCCTATTTAAGTATATGACATTTGTGTTGAGATCTAAAGTGTGTGGAGAAGCCAGCTCTGTGAAGATCACAGGCAGGAACTTTTACAAGCAGGGGGGAGGGCAAATACCAAAGCCCCAAGGAGATAATCTGTATGGAATAGTTCAGGATCCAAGAGAAGAGTTGAAGCATAAGGAACGGGAAGGAGAGCAGATGGGGAGAAGCCTAAAGAGTCAAGCAGGCATCGGATCAGGAAGAACCTTTATGAAAGAGTAAAGAGCTTGCATTTCATATTAAATAGGAAGGTTTGAAGCAAGGAGGTTTGATGATGTCATACAACTGAAGACTCAGTCTTCTTTATGGAGGGAAGTGGCTATCACAAAAGCAAGAGTGGTGAAAGTAGGTGACTATACAGGAGGCTTTTGCCTTAATCCAGGTTAGACATGATAGTGACTTGGAGAATGGGGGCAAGAGTGTTGAGAGCAATGGACTAAAACACTAAGACAGTATCACGTTTTTAGATTCCACATGGAAGTGATATCATATGGTATTTGTCTTTCTCTGTCTGACTTACTTCTCTTAGTATGATACATATTCCCTTGATCAGAAGTGGGGTTGGCTACCTTTCCGTACTTTCACTGGCCATTTGTAGTTCTTTTTCTGTAAGATGCCAATTCATATTCCCTGCTATTTTTTTTCTTTTGAGTTTTCTTCCTTATATATATAGGGAAATAGCTTATTGACATATGTTTCATTTTTCTCATCTGTCATATGTATATTTGCTTTATTAATAGTATTTTTGAGTATGTTGAGCTTCTATTTCATATTAATCAATTCTTTTACATTATGGTTTCTGGGTTTGTATTATTCTTATGAAGGCTTCTCCATTCCATGTTTATAAATAATCATCCAGACATCATTCTAGTATATGGCCTTATTAAATGTTAAAATTACTAAATCATCTAGACTATACATGGGGTATAAGAAATGAAGTGGAGTTCCTGACTTATTTTCCTTCTAAGTTAGTAGACAGTTGTCCCATTATTTTTTAGTAAAAAGCCACATTTTCACCACTGACTTGAAATGCTACTTTTATCACGTCCTACATTCTTTTATATATTTGGAACATTTCCTGGATTTTCTTTTATATTCCTTTGATCTATTTGTGTACAGTTATGACAATACTAATAATTTTAATGACTAAGCTTTAAAGTTTGATTTAAAATATGTTAGGTTAGTATTTATTCATTACATTTCTTTTACAGAATTTCCCTTGATATCAGATTTTTCCTAATTATTTTCAGTTAATTCTATAGAACTTGGGTGTACTCAAATCATAATACCTGCAAATACTTTTGAGTTCTCTTCTTTTCTAATAGTTACACTTCTATGTTCACTCTTATGTAATTATGCTTTGAGAACAATGATAAAAAATTGAGGGATTACAGAAATCCTTGTTTTGTTATACACTTTATCTTTTTATTTTATTTTTTAATAACTTTATTTATTTATTTATTTTTGGCTGTGTTGGGTCTTCGTTGCTGCGTGTGGGATTTCTCTAGTTGCAGTGAGTGGGGGCTACTCTTCCTTGCGGTGCGGGGGTTCTCACTGCAGTGGCTTCTCTTGTTGTGGGGCACGGGCTCTAGGCTCACGGGCTTCAGTAATTGTGGCAGGTGGGCTCAGTAGTTGTGGCTCGCAGGCTGTAGAGCACAGGCTCAGTAGTTGTGGCGCACAGGTTTCGTTGCTCCGCAGCATGTGGGATCTTCCCGGACCAGGGCTCGAACCCATGTCCCCTGCATTGGCAGGCAGGATTCTTAACCACTGCACCACCAGGGAAGTCCCTGTTATGCACTTCAAAGGGAATTGTTCTTGGATTTTACCATTAAATACGATTTCAGGTTTTGGTTTAAACTATATTATTTATTTACATTTTAAAATATTTATATAAAGCTAATAGAATCATAAAAAAGAACAAAAATGCATATATTTATTCTACTTTAAGAAATATTTTTATCAGGGAGAAATACTGAATTTTGGTAAACTATTGGCATTTTTGAAATGAGTATTTTTTTCTTTTTTAGCTTTTGGCATATTAATATTAATATATTGACATTTCCAAAATAGCGAAATCTCTTAATTCATATAATGACTTTAAATTGCTTATGGTATAATTTTAATTTAGTGTTCTGCTGAATTATTTTTACTAATACTCTTTGTAGGATTTTGCATCAGTAATATAAAATCATATTGTTCTGTGGTGTTGGTATTAGTATCTCAAGAAAACTAAGGACAGAAACGATGAACACCAGAGGATCAAACACAAGTAGGGTGACACGCTAGCTTTCATTTTGTCCCTCCATACAGAGCTTTATTTTTCTTAAAGCTGACTCCAGAATGGAGAAATATAGCTGTCAACAGATTAATTCCCCCATAAGAGAATGGTTGATTCTTTTGATCTCAAGTTCAAAAATTCCAAGAAAGAGACACACTGGACAGTACATATTATAGAGAGATTACTATTACTATAACATTAAGGAGGGTGTTGGGTTAGGGAAAGGGAAAGACAAGAGTGGGGGTGGAGTTAAGAGATGGTGGTTGAGTGATAGGAAAAAAAAAAACGACTTTCACCATCTTGTAACAGTTTTAGAATCTGAGAAATTGACATATGGATAATACATCTGACCTCAAAAGCAACCCAGCAAAGGTTCTACAAATCTGCTCCCTCTGGGCCGAAATCAGCTTTTTGTTCCCTCCCTCCCAATGGATTCAAGGGTTAACCCTAATGTTGGAAACTTTCAAATGATGGATTTTGAGCCATATATGTTGGGAGCATGGAAGTTTATTTTTACTTGATCATCTCCTTTCCTTATTTGACTTGCATGGATCTACATATAGAAGAGGAGTCATATAGGGAACATCTATTCTACTAGCTAAAATATTCCTGGTCTAGATGAGGAATTTAATAAGCTTTCATGCTATTCTGCAAAGAAAACTCCAACTTCTTGGGTTTTCTGTCCACTAAGCGAGTTTTAGGGCTATAAGACTGAACTCTGATTGGAAAGTCAGAGAGAGAATATCAGAGCTTTTATGTGCTTTTGGTCTTTGCCTGCTTCTTAGTCTTATCTTTGCCCCTTTCTCCCTTATTAATTGCATGCTGGTCACACTGGTGCTTCCTGTTGTTGAACGAAATAAGTTTTCCACCTGTAGGCATTTACTTGTAATTTTCCCTTTGTTCTAAAACATCTTTTTCTGAATTTGCATGGGTCCTTTCAGTGCCTATCTTAACCATCACTTCCTTAGGGAAGAATATCCTAACTTCATATCAGTTTAGGCCTCTGAAAGACATGATTTCATAGCTCTTTGTTATTTTTCTTCATAACAATTGTAGTCAATTGTATAATTGGTTGTTAAATGTCTATGTCGCCAAGTAGAGTGTAAGCTCTACGTCTTTCTGGTTCACCATTGTATGCCTAGTACTCAGAATGAACAGATGCATAAATGGTATGAATGAATGAGTGAATGAATGAATGAATGACATATTGTACTGATTTCTGGATTAGGATAGTCAGTACTTTCTGCCTCAAGTTTAACCTTCACACACACACACACACACACACACACACACACACACACACACACACACAATTTCTCTGCTACTGCATGCTAACTCATTTAATGTCTCGTTAGGGGAATCAGTGAGAGTTCCAGCATGGAAGCCTAGCTTCTTCACTGGAGTTAGAGGAAGACATCAAAGAGCATTAAGCCCAGAAGCAGCTTTGAAGAGTGAGTAGACAGGTCACGTAGTTCCCCTGAAGTTCCAGAATAAGGACACATGTCTATCTCTGTTTTTTTCTAGAGCCCTGCCTTGTCTAATTGCCCTGGACACCAGGGCAGGCCGGTCAGCTTTATTTACCTTGGACTATGTTCTCGCTTTTCTCTCCCTGTAGCACCGTGGCTGCCAGCATCAACGCCTTAGCGACAGTGACGTTTGAGGATTTTGTCAAGAGCTGTTTTCCCCATCTCTCCGACAAGCTGAGCACCTGGATCAGTAAAGGCTTATGTAGGTACAGCCGGTGGATCTCCTATTCCATATCATGAAATGAACGTGTGGTACATGTCAAATCCTGCACACGCTATTCAGGGCACTCTGACAGGCACAAGTGCATGTGGAGATACGTGAGGAATCTCACATGCCAATTCTTACACTTCTGGAGGGTACTAGGAAAGAATGACCAGTAAGCTTAGCTTTTACCACCCTTACATTCGACATTCTTCTGTGTTCATCCTACACCCTAGATTCAACACATCAACACCTCTTGATTATGCCATGTATTGATCCTATTCAGTCTCTCCACAGAGGAAGATGTTCTGCTCACTATCGCCAGTCAGCTTGTCTAATAAAGCCAAATTCTTTTCTAAAGAGTCCTTTATTACCAAATATTCTTCATTGGTTTTTAATAGTTTTAGTAGTAATAATATGCAATATAAAATTATTTTATATGTTTAATATTATATACTTATTTTCATTAAATTAAATTATTTATCAGTTGCAGAACTAATACCATCTTGTTTTATATTATAGCTTTGCAGTGTTTTATTTAAAATATCTGGTAGAGCAGCTCTTGTCACTTTTAGGTAGAAATTTTAAATGTTGCGACTGTTCTTTTTCTTTTTTTGCAAAAACAAATTTTGGGCTGTTCATGTTTATTTATTCTTTCAGATTAAGTTTAAAATAATTTACTGCATGTTCTCTAGTTGCACATCCCCCCCCCCCATCTCAACGGAATTGCATTAAACTGAAAAACGTATTTGGAAATAATGAACGTCTTTATAAGCTTTCCATCTAACAATAGCATTTTCCATTTAACATCATATTTTCTCTCTTAGATATTAATTATCCTCATGTCCTCACCCTTCTGCTTCTCCCCCTCTTCCCTTTTCCTTTCCTCCTTCTTCTACTTCTTTCATTGATATTATGAATGGAATGTTTTCCCCATAATATCTTTTAAACTGTTTACTATCAACGTGGAAATGCTATAGCTTTTTGTTTTTGTTTGTTTGTTTTGTAAAGCACATATCTGGCCATTGGCACAACTCTTGTTGATTCTCAAAATTTTAATTGATTTTCTAATAAGTGTGGTTATTGCCTACAAATATTGATAGTTTTATCATATCCTTATTCTTAAATGCTCCCCTGATTTGGGGTTTGTGTTCTCCATAGTCTTCATTATTTCTCTTATTTTCATAACTTTCTCCTTTTCCTCTGCATCCTTGAAGGGCTCAGGTTTTTTCTCAATGTTACTTTAAGTTCTCCACAAAGTAAATTTCTTAATAATAATGATTTGAATTCTGCTCTTGTGTTTTGTTCCTCACATTTTACTATAAAAATTCAATCATACAGAAAAGTGTAAAGACATTTACCATGATCTCCTGTATATATACCACCAAGATTCTCCATTAATGTTTTATTAAACTTGCTTTTTCACGTATCCATCTAGCTCTCTATCCATCCATTAATGCGTCATATATTTGATACACTTAAAAAAAATTGCAGACATCAGTACACTTTCCCCTAATTATTTTAGCATATTATTAACTAGAATTCAATAATTGGTTAAAGGTTTTTAAATGTAAAATCTACCCACAATGAATTGGACAAAAGTTAAGTATACATTTGCTGAGTTTTGAAAAATGTGTACACCTGTGTAACTCAATCACTAAAGATATAAACCATTACATCGCCCTGGAAAGTTCTCTCTTGGTTATTCTGGTCAATTCCTACTCCCACTTCCCTCTAGGGGCAGCCACTATTCTGGTATTTTTCATCATAGATTAGTTTTACCTCTTCTAGAATTTCATTTAAATTGAATCACACAGTACTACTCTTTTTTGTAAGGACTCTTTTCACTCAGCATAATATTGTTGAGATACATCCATGTTTTTTTTGTATCAGTAGTTTATCCCTTTTTATGGCTGAGTAGTATGACATTGTATGGATTTACCTTTTTTTTTTTAACTTCTATTGATGGACCTAGGTTGTTTCAGTTTGAAGTTTTTATGAATAAAGCTGCTATGAATATTCTTGCACAGGTCTTTTTTGTGAATATGTTTTCATTTCTCTTTGGTAAATACCTAGGTGTGGAAGTGCTTGGTCAATATTATAATTTTTAATTTCCTTATAGTTCTTCCTTATCACACCTGGATTCATCTTCATCTAAACTTATGGGTGTTGCACCCTACCTTGTTGTGTTTTCATATCAGTTGCTTTCTCTTGAACTGCACTTGTTGCGTCATTGAATCTATGTGTTTTGCATCGTATTGAAATCGCCAGTTTCTAAATACTTTTTTTTCTGGTTCTTATTTCCAGAAAATATATTCTGTATTTGAGTTTTCAGGTTAATTATTCATTTCCTTGTTTAGTAACATTTTGGCATGGATCCCATATTTCTTTTCTTCTTTTTACTTATACTTGAACAAGGAGAGATTGGTGCTGACCGAATGTTTGTTAACTGAGTAGTTGAATTGCCTTAATTTTTTCACTATCTTGCATAATCAGTTACAGCTAATAGCAGGTGGATTGGCATCTTTCCTGGTGCAATTCCCAATTTCTAGCAGATATTCATGAATATTGCTGGGTAGAAGTTTCTCTGACGCCCATGGTTTATTGTCTGATCCTCCGAGCTGATGTAGCACTTAGAAAATCCATAGTACTTGCTGCAGCTGTGGTGCTTTCTCTACCCTCCCCCACCACATTTACTGCTTTGTCTGTGGATCCGTACACTCCAGGTCTCCATGGAACCCCACCAATTTCCCCTAAACTCCCTGCCTTGCAGGTTGCTATTGATTGCAATCTGGTGGAAGTGTAAAGATATGGGGGAGAGGGGGACTGAATCAATTCTCTTGTCAGCACAAAAGAGTAGAACCCTTGGATTGAGGGGTGGTTGCCTAGAATCCCATCTGAAACAGATAACTGTTGGTCCAGCAAGAGGGTAATCGGTAGTAGAGAAAAGACACTTTTGTTATTTTCTTCAGGCAGGTGGAGTTCTGCTTATTCATGAAGTGAAACAGAATGAGGGCAAACATTGTTTCTAATCTATCATCTTTAAATACAATGGGAACAATTTTAGAATTCTGAAAGGTGTTTATTGATCAAACTTGGATTTTAGTGTTGTGTGAGTTTCCTTATTTTTCTGTGTTTTATTGAGAAGTTAGAAAATATAGCATTAAAACTTGCTATCCTGATTTCATCTTAAAAGTGAATTCCTGATAATAAATTTTATAGATATCATGTACTAAATCTGAAATGATGATGATGATAATAATAATAATAATGGCAAGCACATAGTACTTGCACATAGTACTTGCTATGCAACAGGCACTGTTGGATAAATTAATTTATTTATGTGTAGTCCCTTCCTAGAATGTGAGATCTCTGGGGCAGTGGCATTTATAGCACTGGCATTTAGTAAAGTGCTTGACATATGGTCAGTACTCAATAAAATTGCATTAATGGTGACATTGGGAACTGAGCCAAATATTTAGCTGAGAGAGAATTTCATACAGAATGAGAAAAATCATCTTCTCTATTTCTGTCCCTGTGTGTCTGTCTAAATCTATCTCCAGCACCTTGTCTCTCACCATCTGTCATTTATTCTATGGGTTGTAATGGGAATTGAATGACTTTTAAGATAGTTTTTAAACAAAGATGTATAAGAACAATTATTTTTAAGAAGATAGTTTGAAAGAAGACATCACCTTTAAAAGATTACTAAGATGGATATGTTGATTAATCCAGCGAGATCCTATGATGCTGGAGGCACCCTGTGCAAGATGCTGCAGAGCGCGGTACCCTGATGGCCCTTATGGTGCTCCAACATAGCCATGTAAACAAAGAAATCGTTATGCAGTATACTGAGGGCCATAATGAAGGTATGAATAAAGCATGAAAAGATCAGGAACATTTTCCAGGTTTGCAAAATCTGTGAGGTAAACTGTATAGATATTTAGCCATTTTTATTATGAAAAACTATCCATATCCCAGAGAGGTTAGTAACCTCTTCAGCTGATTATTGGTGAGTGGTCGAAATGGATTAAATTCTCACGAATTTAATCTGGATTAGCCTGGTAGACCAGTGACCTTTCTGCATTTTCATGTTGCTTCCACAGGACAGCTTTCTTCTTCTTCTTCTTTTTTTTTTTTAAGATTTTTTGGATGTGGACCATTTTTAAAGTCTTTCTTGAATGTGTTACAACATTGCTTCTGTTTTATATTTTGGTTTTTTGGCCACGAGGCACGTGGGATCTTACCTCCCTGACCAGGGATCGAACCTGCACACCCCCTGCATTGGAAGGCGAAGTCTCAACCACTGGACCACCAGAGAAATCACCAAGACAGCATTCTTCTTAAATCCTGAAGAGAAGACTCCTCAAGGCTGGATTCCAGCTCATTCTGCCTGACCTAGGAAAGCATGTCTTTGGGAGAAAGTCTCTTAAATGCCCCTCTTGGGGCTTGTGATGGCTAAGCGGGGTGGACAGTCCTTCCTGAGACCCCTTCTGATAGGGCTTACATGAGAGACGGCCCTGGGCAGGAGCTCAGTGGATCCCTCAAAACCAGCTTGGATGATAGTCATGAAGTTTCTTTCCTCCAGGTCTCTTGTTTGGCGTGATATGTACCTCCATGGCTGTGGCTGCATCCCTCCTGGGGAGCGTTGTACAGGTAATGAAAGAGGAAAAAGACACATTTGATTTTGTAGCAACTTTTTACCCACCTTCTTTTCTAATACTTTGCCTATTCCTCCAAATCCCAAATGCTCATACTCTCCGATACCAGGTCCAAATTACACATACATGTAAAATTTCAACCAAAAATTTCTTTCAAGAGGGGAAACTTTTAAAAACTAGTAATGAGACTCAGTGACAAGGTACACTGTAATAAAATTAGAAACCCTTTTGAAATCCAGATCTGAGAATGTGTGATCCTGAAATAAAAGTAGGAATGATAATCTTAGCAGGAAAAACAATAATTACAATTGACATTTATGGAATGCTTATGTTCAAGCTACCACCCCAAATGTATTATCTCATCTAATCCTCGTCACTTCTCTACGAGGTAGTATGATTAATGTACTAATTTTACAAATGAAGAAACTAAGAAATAGAGAGGTGAAGAATTGCCCTAAATTCACATAATGAAAGAGTGGTGGAGCTGGGAAATGAGCCCACTTCTACCTGCTATCCAGGCTGACCTGTCTCCCATACGTCCAACTCCCAGTTCCATAAAATGTCAGCACTAGAAAGAGCCTCAAGGATAATCTGTTTCAACATTCATTTTGTAGATGGTTACAGAAAAGAGTGAAAGTATCCTGCTCAACTTCTCACATCTGGTTAGTGGCTAAACCAGGTTTATGACCAAAGTCTCTGGAGCCACCTCTCTTCCCTTCCCAAATTCCCCAACTCACAAAGGACCATTAGATAAACCAATCTTCAGATTCTATTTCAACCCTCTCAGTCCCATTGTGTCATTGTATAATTTGAACATCCTGTATACTTTCTTGGCATGGATCAGGTTTTCAATAAATGCTGCTTAAATGAAGACATGAACAAGAGTGAGTGAATAGTCATCACTGACTTTTATAGAATGTGTTTTAGTTCCCAGAGCAGTGTGTCTTGCTTGATCCTTCCAATGACTACTTACATAGGTTCCATTATTTCCTTTTTCAAGTTCAAGGAACTAAGTCTAGGGGAGTTGAGTGACATGATAATTCACTTTCTATATAAGAGAAGTTGTGGGGCTGGAAACTTGATGTCCTCTCTGCTAAGTATGAACTTTTTAAAATGACAGATGTTTGGTGATTTCTTTACAATTTTTGAAGCACTTTGATATCTACCCATCCACACAGCAGAACTGGTGGGTTGAAGAGGTTTGTCTTTAGTGACCTCTGCAGCATTTTTTTAGGTTTATTTTCTCCCATTTCCAAGTTGCCTCTAATGCTTTGTGCCCCTTTCTTTTCTCCCCTTTATCTAATTATTATTTATTCTTAAGAAAGTATCACCATGTTCAATTTAGTGAGAATTTGAATCACTAAATTGTTTCCTTCCAGAATTATTTGCATATTAAGCTTGTTTGCCATTGAGGTATGAAGGCTCTGGAATAGATAAGGACTCCTGCAAGACTAGTGTAACACATAAAACTTATAACGAAGAGGGAGTTGTGAGTGATGCTCTTGTTGACTTGTCCTTATTCAGATAAGTATGCTAGGCTCGCTTTCTTCGTTGGTTAAAATGTGTTCACATAGTTTAGGGGACAGTGAAAACACTGATGTGTTGTTTCCTAGGAGAGATATTTGTGTCTAAAATGGCCCCCTCATTTCTCCGAACACATCTGACTTGACAGATGTGTTCAGAGAAATTTAATTTTCCAAACAGCTTTGCTAGATCTAATGTAATGGAATAATGTATTCAGGGAATATGGAAGACTGAAACCAAACATCCCATAGGTATACAGCATAGATCCAGATTTAATTTCATGTTCACAAAACCGACACACACTCATGGCGTGTGTTTGTTGGTGGTGCTGGGGGTGGGCAGATGTCAGCTCCTTAAACAAAGGCCCTTTCAGTGTTTTAGTTTAGGATTTTCAAAGTGTGTTCTAGAGACCCTCACCCTGCGAAATGCTCCAAGAGTGAAAATTTCCAAAGTCAAAGACTTTTGGGAAATGCTGCACAATGCGTTCCCCTTTCAGAAATCCACAGCACACAGTAGCATATCGAAGGCTCTGGGAAGACCTAGCAAGAAAGCTGTTTCCCTTTAAATATGTGACCACAGAACCAAATGTGGGGAGAAGAGATAGGAGGAGGGGCAGGTAACAGCAGCAAAGATCTGTTAACTAGTGATTTGCGGAGCTCCCTCTGCGAAAGATCCTGTCCATTATGCTGCTATCCTACTGACCCTCAGCTAGTTCTACCGAGGCTTGTGATGAGCTCCAGGAGTACTCTTTTCTCAATTTAAGAAAGTGTTTTCTTTTGTTTTTCTTTTATTTGGGGGGAGTGGTATTCCTTCCTTCCGTCCTTCCTTCCTTCCTTCCCTCCCTCCCTCTTTCCTTTTTTTCTTTCCTTCCTTCCTTTCTTTCTCTCTTCCTTCCTTCCTTTCTTCCTTCCTTTCTTTCTTTTTCTTTCTTTCTTTCTTGCTTTCTTTCTTCCTTCCTTCCTTTCCTTCCTTCCTTCCTTCCTTCCATCCTTCCTTCCTTCCTTCTTCTTTCTTTCTTTTTAAGTATAAAAAAAGTACTTTCTAGCTCTCAAAACAGTCCAACCATCAAATGGCCCACCTCAGGAATCAGAGAGCTCACTAACAGGGTAGGTAAGAGAATAACAGTAAGATTATAATAGTAGATAATATTTGGGGGGCAATTATCATGTGCTCCAGAGTGCCCAGGCACTATTCAGAGACTTCTTTTGGATTCCACATTGAATACTCTCATACACGCACACAAAAACAACCCAGGAAGCAGATATTTTGATCCCCACTTGACATCTGAGAAAGCTAAGACACAGCAAGGCAACCTCAGTCCTAGAACACACTTTCTGAGCCATTGTCCTTTCCTTGCAGGAGGGGCTTAGGTGAGATTTGGCCACTGAGGTGGAGGTTGTCACATGAGCTCTGTCTTCCTCCAATTAAACACGATTAATGACAACAAAAAAGGAAAGATAAGAAACTGAGGTTAGTTTTGTACATTACAGAAATACATATTTTTCAAATCCAGAAATTCTTTGATTTCTCTTTCTAGCATGTGAAGACTTTTTCCCCCTGGGGCATATTGGATAAGGACTTTGTAAGAGATTGTTCATTTTCTCTCCCAAAGGAGAAAATAAACATTTTTCCTAACTTATTGATTCTCCCATATAATAGCTAGTAAATTAACTTCCAAATTCAGCAACCACAGCAACTATGAATTAATACTATCAATCAGCAGAGAAAATGTCAAGAATATTAAGTACTGACATTAGGGAAAAGTGTCTACTTTAATCTTATTTGCCTCCATCTTGTCAAAGATAAATCTGTATCATTGACTCCTCTAAAAATTATCCTGGAAAAACAATCATAACAGTGCATTATAGCTCATTTTTCTGGATAAATGAATTTATATTGCAGCTGGAGTGGACTTGAAGGCCCCTTGGTCCTATTTCTATTTTTTTATAGAGAAAGAAGACTCTCTGAAGTAAAATGAATCTGAGTTAATAACTGAAGGTTCACCAAATTATGTGTTATGTGTGCCAGAGCCAAAATTTGAATCTCAGTATTCTCTTAGTGATGGACTCTTTCAAGAACTTTTTCCCCTTAAACAGAAAAAGGAGACCATGATGGTGGTCTGTGCTCTTGACTTTTTATTTATTTATTTATTTATTTATTTATTTATTTATTTTTTAGGTGGGACTGCTCTTAGGAGAGAAAATGTGGGTTTTAGAGCCAGACAAACTTGGCTTAAAACTCTTAAATCTCATCTCTGCCACTTTCTAACTGAAAGTATACTTTTAATATGTTTTCTCTCAGTCCAAATTTCTCATCTATAAAATCCAGTTAGTGTTACCAACTAAGCAGGGTAATTGTGGGGATGAAATGAGGTCATTTATTTAGAGTGCCAGGGTATTTCATCTTTATTATCTGACACATAGGACACGTAGGGGTGCCTGACAAATAGGAAATATGTATAAAATCTTTAGAGCATCCTTATCACAGCTTCTTTAACTAAGAGCCCTGCAGTTGTATTGATAGAACTAGACAGGGCTGCATTGCAGAGTAGCTGTGTGTGTGTGTGTGTGTGTGCGTGTGTGTGCGCGTGTGTGTGTGTGTGTGTGTGCGCGCGCGCACGTGTGTGTGTGTGCGCACATATGTGTGTACATGCTCCCTTGCAGGCATGTCAGTGCCTGTGTATGTTCAAGACTTCTGCAAGGCCATGGCCCAAGGCTATAGGTTGATAGAAAACTAGCTTAATTAAAGCCCCTAATCAGTTCGCCGAGTTCAATAACTTAGAGGTTAAGAGATATGGAAATGCATTTGCCAAACTCTCTCTATATCCAAAGGAGATAGAGCCATAAAAATGGGATATAAGATATGGAATGTCCAATGTCCTCCCCATCATGTCCCAACTTAATGCTTCAACCTCCTTGAGGTATTCTGGTGGGATAGCAGGAGTGGGGTAACAGACAATTATTATTATTAAAGTTATAGAATTATTCAAACTAAATTAGAACAGCTGGATCAATTACCTGAGATATTCAACATAAGTTATAGATGCATTTATTAAGTACATTATTTTAAAAGCTTTTGGGGGCTTCCCTGGTGGCGCAGTGGTTGAGAATCTGCCTGCCAATGCAGGGGACACCGGTTCGAGCCCGGGTCCAGGAGGATCCCACATGCCGCGAAGCAACTAGGCCCGTGAGCCACAATTACTGAGCCTGCGCGTCTGGAGCCTGTGCTCCGCAACAAGAGAGGCCGCGGTAATGAGAGGCCTGCGCACTGCGATGAAGAGTGGCCCCCACTTGCTGCAACTAGAGAAAGCCCTTGCACAGAAACGAAGACCCAACACAGCCATAAATAAATAAATAAATTAAAAAAAAAAAAGCTTTTGATAAGATAGAAAATATAAACAAATCAATAAGTTCCAGCTTGAGGGAAAACTTATTCTACCAAATCCAAATTGCCTGTGTGTGTTTACACACACACACACCCCCTCACACACATATGTTTGTAGGCGTTTTTGGTGTTTTACATACACAGTGCTTATTAATGAGCCCAGAATGGAGAAATGATTTCCAGAAAGCACATGATTAATGAGTGGCACAGTCAGGACTAGGACTGTATTTCATCTCAGGTCCAAGAAAGGGGGTGGTCCTAGGTGGGCCACAGATTCAGGGGAGTGTAGTGTTGATCTGATCTGCTTTGATCCACAGGCTGCCCTCAGCATCCACGGCATGTGTGGGGGACCGATGCTGGGCTTGTTCTCTCTGGGAATCCTGTTCCCTTTTGTGAACTGGAAGGTAAGTCTCCCACACCCCTCTTCACACTTCCCAGCTGAGACTGGGCCCCAGACATTTTCTCCCTCCTCTCAGTCCTCCTTGGAAAGGCTATTTGTCTTTGCCAGAAAAAAATGGGGGCTTCTTTCTACAGCAGAACTAAATAGAACCCCAGCCTTCCAATCTCTGACTTCAGTGAAGCTGTATTAGGAGCAGAAAGCCAAGAAAGTAGTGGTCATGAAATACCATGTCATCGCATCAAACCTGATTCTTTAGGGTTTAAATTGTCTTCTCTAAATTAAAAGCCCACAAAATGAAATTTAAAATAGATATTGAGATCAGACATAGTTTAGTTAAAACATGATTTTGAAAACTTTAAAAATGTAAATTTTCTTTTCTATATTTAGTTACCCAAAATTATAAGTAATTTAATTAATTAACTAATTTAAGAAGGGGAGGGGAGACCAGCCTGGTATATTCTGACAGCTGAATCTTCTTGGTGTTGTTGGCTGACAAGCTAGTGGTTTGCCTTTAAGTAAACGTTGGTTGGATGACTGTGTAGTAAACATAAATCAAAAGGAACACGTGTTTGGAAAAATAGTACTATAGCAATATTTTTAAATATTTAAAATATAATTTTTTCAATCTAGCAAAATTGCCATTTGTCATTTATTGCCATTCATCCACTTACATGCAAATATTTTTAGAAAGTCTTTAGACTCTAGGAAACCTGACTGTATGCATATATTTATTTAGTTAGTTAGTTTTTCATATTTTTAAATATACTGTAGGAGTCTTGATAAAGCCTGAGCCACACGGTTTACCTCATTAGGTCTCTGTGGCTACCTGACCCTTATTGACCTCTATTCTAGATAAATCTTGTGTAGATAGGTAAAGAGAGTGGATAGATGTGAAACATTTGGGAATTTGCAGTGCTTCCTTGCAGTCTTATTAGGAGACACTTTGTTTTAATCAACTTTTCTGAGATTGAGGTTGACAGGGATAGTTTTATTCTTGCAGAGATAATATGAGGGAAGGTAATTTCCTAGCTACAAAAAAAACCTAATAACTAGCAACATAACAGCATAGTGCATTCTAAACATTAAATTATCTATGTTAGCGAGTTACGGTCCTGCTTTTTAATCCAGGAAACCACCTTGTTCTAGATAGAGGAAAGTAAATAGTACCAATTGGGGTCACCTCTCCCCTTGTCTTTAGCCATGGCTGATCCTACTAATCAATCATGGCTCTCTTTCCACAGAATGTGGATGCAACCTCAGAATCCTTCTCAGCACGGCTCTCCAGGCAGCTACTATAAATCAGTGAGGGCTGACTCTCCTACTGAAGTCCATTCACCCTTTACTGGTAGGCCAGGGGCCAGCATACTATATCCCTCAAGCTAAATCTAGCTGATCTCCAATTTTTGGATGACCTGCAAGCTAAAAATGGTTTAGACATTTTTGAATGGTTGTCAAAAATCAAAAGAAGAATAATACTTCATGACACATATATATTACGTGAAATTCACCTTTCAGTGACCACAAGTAGAGTTACTGGAACACAGCCACTCTCCTGTGTATATATACTGTCTATGGCCATTTCTGTGCTGTGATGGCAGAATTGGGTAGTTGTGACAGACACTGAATGGCCCACAAAACCTAAAATACTCCTTAGCTGGCTGTTAAGAAGTTTGCAGACTGCCGGTCTAGACCAAGGGCCCAGGTATTCAAATCATACACATTGCTTTAGTTTTCCCCAAACTATAACGAACAGAACATTCTGGTGCTGTAATTGAGGAGTCTTTTTTTCTGAATAAATAGAGAAACCAACAAGTTGTTTTCTGTCACGGAGAATGCTCAGCTCTCTGGCAGAGACCAGCAACATCCAATTTTAGTTTCCAGTGGTCCTGATCCCTGCTCGATTGTTCTGTTTCCTTTACAGGAGAAATGACTCATTGACTTTTAACTTTTTATCAAGAAGTATGACCCTCAAATGACAGGAAGAGTAAATATACTTGCTAGTAGTTAGACTCAAGCTGAAAACTCCAAACTTGGGAGTCAGAGGACTTGAGCAGAATTACTTGGGAAGAGCTATGAGGGTAAAAGTTTCTATATAGTAGCTTATAATGGCTGTCAGTGAAAAATGACCCCAGCATCTCCATTATCTGAGGTTTTCCTGAATTTCTGAAACTCTTCTACTGGAAACTGAGGTTCAGCAGATGTTTAAGTGATGAGTAAGAAGCCAAAAAGGAGAAAAAAAATTCCTGCTAGAAATTTTACGTATAATGACCACAGTAAAACCCTCCAATGTCTTCATTGAAGGAACAATTTATTCCTAAGTAAAGCTACATTGTCAGGGGTTGAAGGCAGGCAGTGTAAGTGGGCTGTTTCTAGCACGTGTGGCCAAGATCTGGGGTAGAAAACCAGAATCCCTGAGACACAAGACTCCTTATCTCATTATTCTTTCAATGGCTTTGTCAAATCTCTCATTATTTTTTTTTTTTCTTCATCAAGGGTGCCCTAGGAGGCCTTCTGACTGGGATCATCTTGTCATTTTGGGTGGCCATTGGGGCCTTAATTTACCCTGCACCAACCTCCAAGACATGGCCTTTGCCTTTATCAACTGACCAGTGTGTCCCATCAAATGTGACGGAATCAGTGCCTCCACTGCTGTCCAGCAGGTATGCTGACCTTCAGGATAGCATCAAGTCCCAGAGAGAGGGTCACCAGGTTAGAGAAAAGTGCATTCTTCTGTGCTAAGTCTGAGGAGACCATCTTGCTCCCCTATGAGAATCACTCTGGGCGGTACCCAGCATTGAAGAGTGGCTGGGGGCTCCAGCTTTCTGTAAATATCCATCCCTCTGCATCCTGATGCCCAAGAGTGAACTTGGCAAGAGGGCTAATTGGAGGTCTGAGTTCTCAGGTCCACTATGTTGTTTCTTCCTTACTGCCTGTGCTTATTCTATCCTCTTTTCTTGGAATGCTAAATCCTAGTCCTAACTGCCTTCTTTGATTGATTAAAACTAACCATTTTTAAAAAATAAGCTGAGGCATCATCTCATATATCAGCCTGGGTTTGACACTCTTTCTGAATATTCTCCAAATCCTTTGTTCCTCTTCCACCACGGCGTTCTAGTCTATCTTATGATTGCCAACTCCTACATGTAGACTTCATGGCTTACTCATCTTTAATCTCCAGTTTCTGGCACTAAATCTGGGCCTTGTAAACGTCTGAAGAATAAATAACGCAAAAGAAATGGAAGGCACGGTCCTCATTGTAACTGTGATTCAGTAGCAAGACTTGTAATTCACAGATGGATTGGGTTGAGTAGAATATAAAGTACAACTAGTCTACAGTCGGTTTTTAAAAAAAAAATAATCAACTGACAAAAAGTTAAGCTTTAGGGGTTTTGAGAGATGCCAGTCCCTAAAATGAACCCTCGGCTGTCCTGTAAGTCACTGTGCATCATGACTTCACACTCCCGGAACTGATGATGTGCCATTGTTCTCTGCAGACCTGCCATCGCTGAGACCTGGTATGCGCTCTCCTACCTATACTACAGTGCAGTAGGCTGCCTGGGGTGCGTGGCTGCTGGAGTAATCATCAGCTTTGCGACAGGTCGGTTACATGCCTTCCTCTTCTGGGGACCAAGGAAGACGTGGGCAGGTCTCACACACTTCTGGACTAGGCAGCTGTCTTATGGGTCTGAATTTGGGTCCACCACAAAAAGTCCTTTTTCCCAAAGAGATTTATCTACTTTCTCCAAACTGACATGTAAAAACATCCCCCTGATTATTGTACATGTGATTACTAATATGTATAGTGTATTCTTAAATATTCCCCATATGTTATTAAAAAAAGATGTTTAGACACATGGCCCTCAGGGGCCTGAGTAGGAAAAATCCTTTGTAATATATCAGTAAGAAGATTAAATAGTAAGAGTGGTTCTTTTCCCCTTCATCTCAGTTTTTTCCTCATAAATGCCTTACTATCTCATGGGTTAGTCTTTACTAACCTACTAGATAAGCAGAAGAGAGTCTTACTGTGGCTTTTGCATATGGTGTCCTTCGGAGGCCACTCTGCTAGGCCCAGGAGCTCTGCAGGGAGCAGCTTCACTCTACGCCATTTCTGGTACCAGTGTTGACTTTCCTGTACCTTGAGCCATAGTTCCTCTGATGGTTCAATGTCCTTTTTATGCCAAAGCTCATGAAGGATTGGTGGGGGAGGATGGCATGGAATAGGCCCACTGTAATCTACTCTGCCTCCTTGGAATATGCAGTTTAGCTGAATCAAATATTAAGATATTCTAGTTTTCCACTACCATTATATAGTTACAGGCTATACGGGAAGTCAAGATTCCTACTTAACACAAAATCTGAATGGCAATATTCCTGGTGACTAGAAACACTATGTGCAAGCTCCAATGCCTTATTACTCTGGGCAAGAGACCAACAGCTCTTCATTTAAATTTAAGCTAATCTTAGCTATGCTAAGGAATAGACCATAAATTTTGTAACCCCAGCTGTTCATGTAGTAACAACTCCTCAAATATTTTTCTTTATGGAAAATGGACTCAAATGAAAGGTGGTCTATTTATGGTGCTTAGATTTTTGCCTCGGTGCCCTAACAACCATGGAGGCTTCCCTGATCCTAGTAGGACACACCTAGACTTATCAGTTGAGTGGTCAGTCACCTTTAGAAGACAGCTAAAGTTTTAGCTGCCTGATTCCAAAGCAGGTATTATGGGCATCATAAATTCTAGGTATTTTCCAGATGCTTGTTGGAATTGACATGTTCTTGTGTTGATGCAGCAGCCATTATGTTGTATTTAGATGGAAACTCCTTTGCCATCTTGAGCACAAACAACAGTCCTTGTATCAACCCTTGTGTTTTATTTTTCTACAAATATCCCAAATCTTAGGGAAATGTCCTTAACACCAAAAGGAAGCACCTTATCAGAGGGTAATTGTGACACTTGACCGAATCTTTGAAAATAGTTTTGATCGTTGCCTCCTGGTACCTATCTTCCAAATGAGGCCCTAGTGCTAACTGAACACCTTCAGGTCTGGTCACAAAGGGGCTTTAATAAACCTTCTATAACACCCAGTGAATCTTTAAAAATGTCTTAAAATGTTAACTGTTTGCAGGACAGGGTCATTGGGGAAGCCAGAAGACTTTTGTGGGCCTGCTCATCGTGTGTCATATATTGTCTTGTTCTTGCTATTTGTCTTGCTTGGTCTTAATAGGTGATAATTTCAATTCTGCGTCTTCTAGGTGATCTAGCACTTCAAATATATGCTATTTATGTTACTCATAAAATAGAATTATGTCTATTTTGATTAGTACCTCCAGATGGTTTATATCATTAATGATTCTCTGCATCAGCTATTAAAAGGTGATCTTGGCCCAAGATATATTTTAAAGTTTTCGTTATTACTGGTAAAATTCTACTGGGCAGTTAAGAGTTGTTTTCCCTTATCTCGTTAACCTTGTGAAATGAAAATACCATTTCCTAAATCAAGAACAAATATCTTCATCAGTTTATCAAGTGGCCATTACCTCCCACTCTGAGGACACTGTGTGGGTTTATTCTATTCTGGTTTCCACTGCACAGCAGTTTGTACTCATGTGAACCTTCCCAATTTATTTCTTCATGTATCATATAGCTACAGGTGTCTCAGATATAAAACCTTTAGTTATCAATTCATTAAGTTTATCTCTTAGGTCGGGGGTCAGTAAACTAAGAACACATCTGGTCCATTACTTCTTTTTATAAATAAAGTTTTAGAGAAACACAGTCATGCCCATTCATATACTATTGTCTCTGGCTGATTTCACTCTACAAATGTAGAGTTGAGTAATTGCAACAAAGACCCTCTGGCCATATGTTTACCGTACACATATATATGATTCCTGACAATTTAGAATGTAATCTATAACATTTATCTGACAAGATCAAAGATCCAACACAGAGGTTAGTAAACTTTTTATGTTAAAGGCTAGACAGTAAATATTTTAGGCTCTGCTGGCCAGAGACTCTGGTTCCACAACAGGATTGAAGGAATAGGACATTGAACAGGTATTTTTTTTTTATAATTACTATTTTTTTCTGCTTTTTTTTTAAACATCACTTATAAATTTATTTATTTATTTATGGCTGTGTTGGGTCTTCGTTTCTGTGCGAGGGCTTTCTCTAGTTGTGGCAAGCGGGGGGCCACTCTTCATCGCAGTGCGCGGGCCTCTCACTATCGCGGCCTCTCCTGTTGTGGAGCACAGGCTCCAGACGCGCAGGCTCAGTAGTTGTGGCTCACGGGCCCAGTCGCTCCGTGGCATGTAGAATCTTCCCAGACCAGGGCACGAACCTGTGTCTCCTGCATTAGCAGGCAGATTCTCAACCACTGCGCCACCAGGGAAGCCCTGAACAGGTATGTTTTAATGATAAGGAAGGAGATGTCAGGGAAGTCCAGAGTAGCTGGAGGGAACATGAAGGTATTCCTTGTTCAGGATTCTGGGGTGAAAGGAAGAAAAAACAGTAAAAATAATCTTCTTAATTTCACTAATATTGATTCTGATAACCTCTAATAGATCTGATTTGGTGGAAAACTGAGAGCTTTCCTAAAGGAGGAAATTATATAATTCCTGCAATCTCCTCTGCTGGCTTACAAAGGGTACTAGGAGGGCTTTCCACAATAAGTATTTAAAAATAAATATGTTGTTTCTATTTGTTTATAGCCGTGAGTTTGCCTGACCTGACAGTTTGTGGACATTTAAAAGCAAACTCTCACTCTTTTGAGCAGTTACCAATTTCTGTATTTTAACCAATCAGGCCTCTTTTCACCCTTCTGCTAAGAAGTGACCTGCTTCTCAAGTGGACAATGCTTAAATCATCAAAGAAACTCCTGGAAGCGTGCAACACCTTATCCATTTTTCCTTTTGTTAATAGGTCACCAAAAGGGCAAGGATATTCAACCGCTGCTAATTAGACCAGTTTGCAATTTATTTTGCTTTTGGTCCAAGAAATACAAAACACTGTGCTGGTGTGGTGTTCAGCATGACAGTGGAACAGAGCAGGTGAGCTGATGTTTGAGCTTCTGAACAATGTGAATTGGCTCAAAAGGATTCCCTTTCTGCCCATTTCAACCATCTGCAAGGCTGGGTGCAAGGAGGGAAGGCAGTGGATATGAGAACCTGGAAGAATCTGGGTTTCCACTTCAGTTACCTCAGCTAACTAGTTTTTAAGTATGTAAATTATGTTGATAGGTAAATGTGCCTTTGGGCTGAATTGTCGTTGCAACTGATCAAGTTCCAAACTTCCCTTTAATCCCTGTGAGGGTAAATTCTACGAAAATTTTTAAAAATTAATAATAGAAAAGGAAGAAAAGAGGGGGCACATCTAGTATAATGGTGAAAAGCATGGGCTTTAGAGTCAGCCCTGGGTTTAATCTGGTTCCATGCCTAACTTTCCTTGGGTGAGTTATTTAACCTCTTGGAACTTCAGCTTTTATCTGTGAACTGGGGGGAAACCATGCACCGTGATCTACACATGAACATCTCCAGTGTGCCATGAGGTGTAAATATAAAGTAAGATCTATTGGTGGAACTTCTTAGATAGAGAAGTGACAGGATACACATAACCTCCCAGCTCTCCCCTTATCCCGCTGAGAATTGTGTTTAGGCCACACAGGGCCAGGGACATTGTTCCAGGGCTATTAAGGTCTAGAGACACTGTCTGAGTACGATTAAGGTCATATCAGCCCAAGACCACCAGGAACAGCCTGTGGTCAGACCAAATTGGACTTAGTGACTTGATACATACAGCAAGGGGACAGGGCTACCCCAGGGGAACCAGGGAGTGCCACCCTCACCAAGAGGGTAAGGTTCGGGGTCCCACTGAAAGATTCTGAGAAGGGTCTAAGTAAGAGAAGTGGGAATGAAGATAAAGCCACCTGGGGCAGCACTGGTTAGAGCAGCAATCACTCAATGAGTTATTATGGCATCTGGTAATTCCAAGACCTTGGGAGAAGCACTGTTTCCTGTTGGAATTGCAACGGGTCTTATCCGTGTCTGTCCTCTCAGCCTGATTACAGGCAGGCATTTCTTTTTCTTTTTTAGTGAGGGCTTATTATTTTTCTTTCAGACCCAGATATTTCACTCTTTCAGTACTTTAGGAGAGACTCTTCGCCCTCATCACAACTCCTAAGATGTCATTTGCTTTCCTTCCCCCAAACACCATGATAACATGTATGTGAAGTAAAGCTGAGTTTCATAGTTTTGCCATGAGGAGAGCATCACCTTGACAAGGGCTCAGAGTGGGAAGGCAATCTATTTGCTGAGATGACAGCCAGCAAAGCAGTGTATTGTTTGGATAAATGGATTTTGAGGAAGTTCTAGAAGGAAAGAATCATGTTATTTACTGCTTTATAGACTTACCTTCCCAGGCCTGAGTTTCCTGGAATAAATGAGAAATCCTGTTGATGCAGGCAGCTTCTGTTCTCAAGGCTGAGTCGAGAGTGGGAGGGGGCACTTAGTATGTCACTACTGGGCTCCTTTGCCAAAGGATAACAGCAGCCTCCTGGGAAGTTTGCATACAGGGACCCCTGTTGTAACCAGAGGCCTTGCTGTTCACAGGAAGTGGGGGGGGCCCCCTTCTGAGACACAGGCTTGTCTCTCCTCAGGAGGTAATACTACTACCTCACAGGACTGTTGCACTAGATATATAAACTTCACACCACACATTGATGTATTGTGAATGCTCACTAAATTGTTCTTTCTGTTTTTATTATCATTAGAAGTAGTACCTACATGGATTGAGGCATCAAAATTATCAGTTAGGAAGTGCCTTGGGTCAGTTATTTGTACTTATTTTCATATCAATCTATCATTTCACATTTATCTATCATTTATTTATTTCATGTTTATCTATCGTTTATTTGCATATTTATCTATCATTTTTTTCCAAAGGGAGAAGCCTAAGCAAGATTCCCTCAGTTTGATTTGGAATACATTAAGACCATCCCACTGATATGTGTCTTTCCATTTTCCTCAGGAAAACCTTGAGAATGGCACTACCTGGAAACAAGGGGCTGAATCTGTCTTACGAAACGGCCTCAGGCGAGAAAGCTTGGCCCATGTTCCAGGCTATGATCCCAAGGACAAAACCTATGACAACATGGCTTTCGAGAAGATTACCCATTTCTAAGGCAACACATACACACACACACACACACACACACACACACATCACACAGCCCGCATACTTCTTGCCCACTGGTTAGTAGACTTCTCTACTTGCCCCTGCTAGAAGACAGGGATGTCTAATATGTATTTACACTTATTTAAGACCACAAATAACATGACTGTTCCCCAGAATATTCTGAAGGTTATTCTTTGGAAGACCCCACTTTCAGGTGAGAAAAAACAGCCAAGCGTTAAGTGCCCCAGCAACTTCCTTTTTGAATAAACTAGGGCTTGATTTCATCATAGTGCAAGAATCAGTCTCCTTGCTTTGTGTCATAATAAACTTCAGGGATTTTGTTTGTTTGTTGGGTTTTTCTGTAGTTTTTTTTAACCATCAAACATGTTGCAGTTTGCAGGAGGGGAGATGCACATTAAATGCTTCCCTGACACTGCTGATAAGACAAGGGAATGGGATCCACCCCAGCAGCCCCCCTTCACATATATGTGAACTCATGTCACATCCCTGCATCCTTCAGGTACAATTAGAACACTTAACTGCTTTTGATCCCTCCCCCCAACCCACCCACCCACCTTTAAGTCCTCTTGCAGTCATTCTTGCGATTACAGCTGTCCTGACCAAGCCTTGAAATTAATTTTGCTCAGCAAAGGAGAGACTGGTATGTTTGGTAAGTAGGAGTAATTATAACTAAATACCCTGCTCCCTTTGTGTTTTCAGTGTAGTATTTCTTCTTCCCTTCTATCACCTTACAATGAAAAATTCAGTCTGTGCTCAGTAAGAAGTCTGGAGTCTTTCTCCAGGGCTGGGTAAAGAGGAAAGGCACATCCTATAGGAAGCTGTTAGGACAATATTGTGTAAAAGAACCTTGTAGATAGCTTACCAGCCCACAGGGGATTTCAGTAGCCCTAGGGTCTTCTTTGGTGCCAAAGGCTTTGTCCACAGGATTTCTACTCTTTTTGTTCAGCTCACACCTAAAAGCTCAATGCATTCCATCAGGCTAAGGTGACAGAAGTAAAGATCTTAGCAGTTGAACTCTAGAAAATAATTGTTAAAGTTCTGGAGTAAGAGGGGACTACAGATCAAGAAGTGAATTAATAAATGGAGAGGCAGTGAAAGCTTTTTGAAAGAAGCAAAGAAATAAAATCCTTAAAGGGCAAAAAAGAACCAGTGCCATATGGGCTAGATCAGAGGAAAGATAGTAGGAAACAAACCAATGTCTCAGTGTCAGGTATATTAGGGCAGGTGCCAGATATTTATTTAGGTGGCCAGGTGAGATCAAGAGGCCTAGAAAGAATATGTGTCAGCAAAGTAAGAAGAAATGGTCCAAATAGGCAGGGATAAGGAGTCCCAAAGGCTGGGTGGTTTAAATGTTACCCAGGAGGAGAAAACTTTAAAAGAAGCATGAGATAGGGGAAAAATTTTATGAAACTGGTGTTTATTAATAGGGAGAGAAGCTAGAAAGAGGGGAAAAACAGTCAATAGAGGAATTTAAAAAATAGCTGGAGTTTATAAGCCACAGTCCATTGCTTGCCTTCTCTTCTCCAGTCTCAAAGAGGAGGGGAATTAATAGGAGAGGAAGAGAAAATTGGGCTGTGGTTTACAAGAGAAACGAGAAAAATACATTTTGAAAAAGGAGGAAAGAAGTGAAAAGGGAGTACACTGGGGAAAATACCTGAAAATGAGAAGGAAAAGAATTTCTAAAAACGTTTTTGAGGTCCAGCAAGTTAATGAAGGTATTGATCTAAGTATTTGCAAATTGAGAAGTGCAATTACTTTCCAAATGATTTAGTAGTTAGGACATTTTTATCAATTAGAACTTCAGAAATACATTAGGTGAGTGTTGAAATCTGGGCCAAACATCACTGGCTTAGTCAATATGATACAGAAGGAAAAAAAAAACCCCTGAGGACAAGAATTAGATTAACAGTAGCTATATATATATATATATATACACTATATATATGTATATATGCACTATATATATAGTAGCAATATATATGAAATTTATATATATATATAGTAGCCATATATATATGAAATTTGGAATACAACTTTCACTTGGAATTCCACAAAACCAAAATGTACCATATAGTTTTTCATTTTACTCACAGATTCTCCCACAAATTTTACTCACAAATTATCCTACAGATATTTCACTAGCTCAGTACTTTCCCAGAAAGTTTTTTGGATCCTTTTTCTTTTTCAGTCACTGATTCTTTCACCTGGAGTGTTATCAAAGCATAAAATGACTTGCACATGGAAAATAGTACTATATTATTATAAAAATATCATGTGATGGAACCTATGGCATTCTGAGGTCACATTTCAGAGCTTTTAGAGGTCAGTATAGGTAGGCTGCTTGATTCTTCCTGATTGAACAGATGCAAAATCTAACACTTTAGCTAGAGAGCAGATGGGGATCCACACGGGAACCATCTTCCAGAGTGCGTAGAAACTACATTTGCTGTGTAGTGAAGCAGACGGGAACTACAAGGGCACAGTCAACAGATTTGCCTAGTCAGTCATAGTACACCTCTCCTCCCTCACTCCTCCCTAGGGATGTCGGCTCAGAGTTGTGTCAAGGCCACAGGTGCAGTACAAAGTCTGTCCAGGGCTAAGTTCAAAGCCATAAAAATGGGTTAAATTTGTGGTTGGTCTTGTCACAGAGTGAGCAGGGATATTTTCAATAAGAAGGGCAATGAATGATGAGCTCCTAGGATGGCCTAAAATGTGCCAAACTTGATGCCAGTCTCTATCTTTTAAACATACTCACAGATATGGGTAAACATGGAACAGAATGACCTCAGTGCCTCTTTCACTCATTCGGAATGAATTCGTTTTGATGACTGACATTCTCTTTGTCACCATTTGGAGCAAGGAGTACAGCTTATTGACTGAGGTGAGGGATTGGAGTCAAACGGCTTCAGGTTCAAATGTAAGCTGTAACAAAAATTATCTTGGTAATCTTGGGCAAGGCTTTTTGAACTTTAGTTTATTCACAAATTGAAAGGAGCAAAAATTGTCCCTACTTAATAGGATTGTTGTGAGGATTTACAGAGGTAATCCTCTAAAGTAGTTAGCACAGTGACTGACCCGCATGGAACACTCAACTCTTGTTAGTCTGCAGTATATGAAGAAAATGGTATCCATTCCAGTATTCATTTTAAGTTAAATTGGTTCACTGTTTCCCTTTAAGATTTTCAAGATACTGGTTTAGTATATGCATTACTGAATTAGTTTGAAATTAGAAATAACGAGATAAACATAATGCATTATATAAATTAAAAGTCATGTCACATATTTTCAAACAGTAGGTCTTTTAATGCTGAGTTTAAATAAAATATGATTTTCCAGAGAGTAACTTTTCTAAAGATCTTAAATTCTCGAAAAAAAAAAAAAACTACTGTTATAAAGATAGACAAGTTTTATTACTGAAAAGTGCAATATTCATATCTATGATTTAAGTACTACATTTATAAATGTAAACATTGATAAGTAAACAGCATCTCAACCCAAGTTTGCCACTCAATGCACAGTTAATGGCAACTGTGATTCTCTAAACAACAATGGAAGGGGGAGGACTTTTCCCTTTGTTTAATTCAAATAAATTTTCTTTAATATAAGTTTCATTGTTTTGTGATTTTATGGGGTTATACCATTTCTTTCTAAAGATAAAAACAAATAAACCACAGACCAGGGGGCTTGTGAACAGTATTTCAAAGAGAGTATTATTGAAATATTTTTATGGTATTACAATCTTAATTAAACATTATTGCAAAGATCAGATCAGAAAATAGAAAAAACAGAGGAGTCTCCCTTTAATTGTTCTTTTAGAAATAAATTCTTTTAAAATACTAGCTCTCCTTCTGTACATTTGACTATTTAGAAATCTCATGGCTCAATCTCAATATTGTAAGGTAAATAAGTTTTCTGTAGAGTTAACCTCTTTTATTCAGCATTAATAACCTTGAAGTATTGATATAATCTATTTTCAAACAAATAAAATTTAATTGATATTACCAATGATGTATATTAAAATGATACAAAAATTTAAATTAAGCAAGCGTAACTAGTAATTGTAAATCACCTAATGGGTTATTTTTATTTGTAATTCTTGGAAAGAGTTAATGCCATTATTTCCTCCTCCATTCCAATCTCCTGACCAAATTAATCTAGATTTGTAGACACCTATGTGAATAACAAACACTAATAAGCCCACCTTTCTTTTACTGCACTTTTGGTATTTGAAATATCAAGCTATCTTCACAAGACAGATGTAAGGTTATAAATGTTTGGCTACTTAATCACAAAATGGCCCTTACTTGGGATGTCAGTATATCAGTGGCTCTCTCACTATACTCTCATGACAAATTAGAAAAATAATCCTACTCTATAATGGAAAATGTTAGTTGATAATGATATTTCTGTACATCAACAGGAAATTCAAGATGATATTTTTGTATTTCCAAAATTGTATGCAGCTTTTTCATAGAGCCCTGGAATACCACTAAATTTAATGCTATATTTTATAGCATTAAATGCTATATTTTTCTAATTTTAGAAAAAATGCCTATAGAATAAGTATAGATATATGATTATTTTAATTATTTCTTTTAAAAATAAGTGCAGATTGAAGTGCATTCAAGTGATTAATGTGACTATTCTCTACAGGGTTAGGAGTGGGATGTAAAATAGTTATTTTCCCTAAAATCTTTTATTTAAACAATATAGTAAGGCAGGTCTACCAAGTGACCAAGTAAATATATATCAAAATAAGGTTTGACACATTGTTATATAACATGACATCTTTTTCAGTGTTTTCGATAATGTCTATAACATTTGGGCTACCCAGGGCTTCACACACACACACACACACACACACACACACACACACACAGAAGTAAACATTAAGAAGATTTTATGACAATACAATAGGTTACTATATATCAAGAAAAGCAATATATAATGGTGATATCATTTATGGACTTGACCTATTTGTCCTCAGGAATTTCCAGAAACAACAATTCATCTGTTTTTTAAAATTGTTTTAGCAAGTGCGTACACAGGTATTCATAACACACAGTTCCTAATTATAGAGTCTGCTTTGACACATTTGAAAAGCCAAGAATAATTTCATGTAGTGTATTGATTTCATGCCCCCTAATGTAACTGCCCGGTAAGAAAATTAATGATCAATCCCTAAATTGCTTATTTGTAACAGTATAATACAGTCAGGCAGAATTTGTAGAGAACTGAGCAATCAGACCATGTTATTGACTGATTCAGAATCTACATTATAAAGGTTTATGAATCTTTATTGTTCAGTTCTTTCAATAATGTTGATGAAGACACCATCTAAAAAATTGATTCAGTTTATTTCAACAGAGCAAAGAGCTTCCTTAAATTGGCTTTAAAATTTCTTATGAGAGTTTGGAAAGAATGTTTTTAATGATTAACAATCGGCATTGTTAAGATTCATATTTTTAAGATTTTCAGAGGAAATATTGAGAGTAAAAGGAAAAAAATCAATATTTATAATCGTCTGGCTAAATATATGGTTGCAACATAATTTCTCATATTCAGAATGAAAACACTTGGAGAAATCCGGTCTGTCTCTTCTGGCCTTCCCCAAGTTCCCTCTTCAATTACTCTAGTCTTCAAGGACTCTAATAGTTCTTTCCTACTTTAAAATTACAATATAGAGGCCAATAACCACCCGTCCTAGGAAGATAAAATTTTGCACTTATTTTAAGTGCATTTTCATCTTCAACATTGAAAATTGAGATGTTTATTCTTTGGCTAGAGTTGTCACTGAAATCTAAGCTTACTAGATTTAGCTTCATAAGTCTTAAAATAGACAAGAAAAAAAAAAGGAAAACAAGACAAAAACCTTTCATTTCTTCTTCACGTTAAAAGATGAACTAAATTGCAATTGTTTCTCAGTCAGAAAGAAGGCAGGGTGTGCTGACAGCAGATACCGAATTAGGATCCGCAAAATAGACATTTTTGCTTTGGTAGTAAAGTCTCCGTGTGCCCCAACACACCAACCCCAAAACATTGCTTCCACAATCATCTTTGCCATCAGAATTTTCTGGCCATTCAATCCCCCTCTTCTCACTTAGAGAACAGCATCCAAAAGATTACAATGGGTCCAAATCAGTGGGAAAATCTGCTCACACTGCTTGTTAGAAAAGATACTAAATTTGGTCTAAAGTGTTTACCTGGTAGCATTGAGTGGCAGTGACAAAATAATTATAAAGGTTTTGAGGCAGCTTAAATACCATGGGGGGGGCTAGCCATCCACATGACAATTATTTTTGTGGGGAATATCTAAATGGATCTCATTCAGTTTTGTTTTTCAACTCATAAATTTAGGAAATGTTTGCTTTCTGAAAAACAGAGCAAAGATACTGCTTTTCCCACAGAAAGAGTGAGAACTGAGATAGAAATAAATATTCTGAAGAAGTCAATGCCAGCATATGCCTGAAAATCTCATCCTCTTCCTTCTTAGGGAAAGATGGAAAGCAGAATCGACCTAGCTGACTGTCTAGTGTACAAGGCTCCCACTTTGGGATAGTTGTACATGGAACAGTAGTTTTTTTTCTAGGGAGAATGTGCTGGAGCACACATTGGTAGTCATAAGGTTGTAAGGTAGGGTGTATAGGCTTCTTCTCCCTGATGGTAGACTTTGATGGTCCAAGAAATTGGATCTGGTCTCAAACAAAGAGTCTCCTCTCCCAATCTGTCTGCTTTATTTTACTTTCTTGAAAAAGATGCCTTAATGTGAATGTGGCTAGGATGCAGTGGCTCTAATATTTGGTTCTCTAGAAAGAAAACCATCAAATGTGGTCGTGCGTGTGGTTTCTGAGATGAACCCAGATAGCAAGTACTCTTGAAGGTAACTTAACACCACTACAACTACGTAAATCCTAGCTAGCAAGAACCTAAGCTGATCAATGATCCAAGCTAAAGCCCAATCAATTTTCCCTTTGGACTATGTTTTGTTGGCACATTTCATTTTGAACAGAAATGTCTGTAGGGAAATGCTCACCTTTCCATCAGAAGTTGAGTTTTCTAGGCCATTCCTAAAATGTTTTCTTTTGAGCTACTGAGGATAACAGGAAGGACATAAGATGTTAACTGATTCCCTGGATAAAATGTACAACTATTCCCAGAGTTTGGTATAATACTGTGATTTGGGGGAAAATGGAGTGAAAATATCTGATGACTAACAGGACTGAGTTGGGCGTATCTCACAGAGAATAAGTGCTCACCTGTTCTTACATAATAAAAAGAATTCCTAGTCATGTGTGTGGATGCATGCACACACACACACACACACACGCATACACACAAACACACCCTGGGTCTATGTCTCCCTGTCCCCAGTTGACAGACTAATCAATTCAGCCTTATCAGTTAAGCAACTCTACACAACCTGGATTTTCAATTTTGACCATCAAGTTGAGAAAAAAATGGGCAATTTGGTAGCCTCATGTTTATAGTTGGCCCAATATGTCCTCCTTCCTTGGCATGAATTATATCTGCTAAAATTCCTGTTCCAAGGAGATTTTGATGGTGATTGATAGAGCCAGCACAAGTGTGAAAAAAAGAAAATGCTTGTGTGACAGAAGAACTAATCAAGCTTCCTCCCCCAACTTTGCTAACACAAAGCATTATTAGGATCAATGTGATACTCCACCTGCACTTTCATGTGCAAATGCCTTGATGATGACAATGAGCTTAACGGAAGACACATAGTCAAAACTTTTCAAGAGTGGGGAAGGGCCCACAAGAATAGGAAACTATTGCCTTGGAGAGCTAAAGGGTGAGCAATCCCCTCTCCCCATACACGCTCAACAAATCCCAACTTAATATTTAAAAAACAAGCAGGATTAAATTTAACATGCAGATTATAGGAAAAAATACCATATCACATGAAAATTTATTGAGTGAAAAAGATTCTTTTTCATTGCATTCTACAACAGATTGTGATAAGAGTCATTTTGGAAGAATGTGCAGCATTCAGAAGTTGTATCTAATCATGCAGTCACTCAGGAGCATTTTATCTCAAAGTGCGTGCACAGACTCAGACAACTGCAAACTATTTCAGCTATAACCTAGAGCGATTTCCCACATACTGTACTATGAAAACGCTTCAGCTTTGTGCAACTTGTCAAGGCTGACTGCATGCACATATATATATTATTTATTTGTTTGAAAAGACAACAATTTAGAATAAGAAAATATATAAGCAGCATTCATGTAATACAGATTTCCTGAGAATAGTGTGTGTCGTATAAATCTTTGAGAAATAATTTGTATTCATTTGAAAACCATGATATAAAACATTTCTCTCAACTAAAGCAGAGTCTTCTAAAACTGATATACCCATGAGGGGCTGTCAGTATTTTGATGTCAACAATGATGAAGGCATAGCTAGATTCTACTGCATTGTTTCACAAAAGGAAAATTTCAGATAATTTTTTCATTGTTTCTCTGTTTTTCCATCGGTTTCAAAAAATATCAGAGAAAGCATTTTCTAAATCAATGTATTATAATTTTTTATTAAAAACACCTTTGTCTTTTCATGTTTTTCTCTCTAGTAATCAATATGGTTATATAAAAATAACTCAGAAAGAGAAGAATTCTCAAGGACACAGCTATCATTATTCTTTACTATAAGATAAATGTCTTTGTCTGTGTCCCTAATTTAGAACGGGACATAAATGTCAGGTTCATTTATGTCTTCAACAGGCATAGAGAGTATTTATCCTCAGGCATGTGTATACATTTAACTAACAACAACAAAAGAGGAAATGCAGGTGCTACAAAAATGGAGGCGTTCAAAGTTCCTTCGTGTAGTTAGTAGAATTAGTTGCTATGAATAAGCAGGTGGCAGAAACAAAACCTCTCTGGAATCTGAATGGAAGAATCCCTTGTGGCAAGGGAATGGGAGGGAAATTTAGAGTCTGAGGTTCTTCCCCTTGTTCAGTCAGAGGGCAAGTAGGGAAGTGAACAGTTTTGACAAAAACCAATCAACCAACCAACAACTATAATCTATCAGCTTTTCCTTGGAGGGAAAAAAGGAAAAGTCAAAAAAATTTTCAGTGTTAAAATTATAAAAATAGTTTTCTAGTTAAGAGAAACTTTATACTTTTCTTGCTAGAGAAACCCTTGCATATATGTTACAAAGTAGCTTTATTCCCATTGGGTTTAATCTGACTTTATAAAATTTGGAAATAACTGTACTTTGTTAAATTGCACAAAAAATAATCACATATTTGTATGATTATGTATTCCTCATCCCATTCCCGGGGGAAGAAAACTGAGACTAGCTTTGTTTTGCAAGAAAAAGAGTCTTGATTTCTACCATATATTTTCTTATTTCAACTCTTCTCTTCTTTCCCATCCTGCTCCCATAGTTTATGCCTCCACCAGACTTTCTTTAGTTGAATGCGTCATCATTCCTACAACATCAGCCTGTGAACATTCACACTCACAGATACAGAGTTCAGAGAAACAGCAACTCCACAACAAAGCAAAAATTATGTCTTTCACAATTAATTTGACTTTGTTTCTAGTGAGTTTTCAAAAATAAACCAAACCAATCTACCAAAGAAATAATAACAGAAAACTCCCTTCAGTCATGAAAAGAAAGTAAAACTCAAAAAATGTATGTTTTTTACAAATAATATAAATTTATATTCATGCATTGTTTTCATCAGCTCATGAGCAAGAGTGCACATTGTTGGAAAAGCTTAAGTGTTGCAAAGCATCTGGCTTCTGTTTTCCTGAATAAATAAGCCACAGTGGCATACTGTGTAACTGGTCTCAGAGCTGCATGAATTATAACTTGCATTCCACATTGTTAAGGTGCAAAGATACACGGAAAACCAACATATTTACAGCATTTCAAGTTATTCTGTGAGAGTGTTGTAATAAATCAGGGAGGTGGAAATTAAGTATACTATAAAACAGCTTTCCACAGTAAAATATGGGTTCATCATGTTCTAAATGATATGAGAACACGCATCCATATTTTGTAACTCTGTGGCTCTATTGGCATTTAGCAAAAAAAAAAAAAAAAAAAATGCAGTAAAACTGAATCTGCCAGTCATAAAACAGATTTGAATGTAGCCAATGCAATAGAATATTATTTCAATGAATGGTATTCTTTTGGAGTCTTAGATTTTTGGTTTGACTACTAAAGATGTGTAACTCTTCAACTGCATAGTCAGTATAAAGCAGCATAAATTCCCTGTGTCACAGATCCAAAATCTCAGCAAGAAATAAGGGAAATTTCTATGAAACAGTAAGCTGAAGGGACATGGAGTTCAGGCAGCAAAGGTAATAATTGATTTGCCATTTCTTGTAAGTATCTCAACTCAGCCTAAGGTTCCAAAGACAACCAAAGATTAGTATGTGGGTGAGGCCCACATGATACTTTAAGTCATGCCTGGCCTGTGTACATTTACATGGAAATCTGTCTCTAGAAACCTCATCATCACCCTTCCTATTACACTGCAGCTGATGGAAGGTGAAGGTTTCCAAACATACAACTCCCTGAGGCTGGTTCTGAGAATTAGATCCTGGCTTCCTGCAATGTCAATTTAACCATTTTTTTTTAAGGTCATGAGTCATTTGTTTTCTTCCCTAGAAGCCTGGATATTTCAAATCCCAGAGATGGCTGTGATGCATTTCCAAGTAACATATTATACATATGTTTCGCCAGGTATGCCTTCCTCCTAGATCCCACCTAGAATTTGAAGTTGCCATCATGCCCACTAATGGTATTGCCCCTGCTGGGCAACAGTTATCAACTAAGGCCATTCATGGTGAACAGGGTGACCGCTTTTTCTCCGTTGTTGTTGCAAATGTTCTAGTTCAGCCTCATACATCATTTCTTGGACTAAGTACTTCTCCCGTCGTATTCGGTCATATAGATTCTTTGGTACATCTGGAATCAGGTAAGCGATGAATGACTTGATTCCAAAAACAAGGTGCTGAAAATTTAAGAGAAGAAAGTACATTTTCAACGATTCTAAAATGCTAATTATAAAACAGAAGTCATGAACAATGTTGCATTTGCCTTACAATCAAGCATCGGAACTCAGTATGTACCATCTAGAATATTAATATTTTCAAAATTATATTGGGAATACAATTATTGCCTTCCATCACATAAGTATTCCAACAAAGACATGTTGATGTCACTTTATAAACATTGAATGAATCTGAAATTCACACCTATAAAAACCTTATATATTATGCAATACTGTTATGATATGCTTTGTTATACACAGATAAGAGAGATCACGTGCAGGGACAATCCTTGTTCGATAGACTAAAATACACAGTGTACAAAACTCACAGAATACAGTCCTGCCTGTGATGCTGGATTTGGACTCAACCCCCAGCACATATATTTTTCAGAGTTTCTACTCTATTAAAAGCATATATTATTATAACTGCTCTAAAATATCTTATCTCTATTAATTATTTATTCTATGATAAAAATAGACTTAAAAAATAAACTGATAAAAGTATTGTATTTAAAAAAAGCAGGGACAAAAATCAAAAGGTAATACGCCAGTGGTTAAAAGTACAGATGCTGACTGAGACTGCCTATGTTTGAACCCTACTCTGACACTCATTAGTTGTGTAACCTTATGCAGATCACCTATGTTCTCTATGTCTCAGCTCTAAAGTGATGCTAATAATAGTGTCTCTTAAAGGTTGGTATAAAAATTAAACAAGTAAATATATTTGAAAGGCTCAAATGAGTGCTTCGCACAGTATAAGCACTACTTAAATATTATCTCCAACTATTATAAATGCATCCTATTTCTTTTCCCATGAACAATAAGTCTTTTAATTTCTCATAAAAGAAGAAAAATCTGATTGACAGACTTAGGAAGATCTGTAGAAAAGAACCCATTCACCTAAAGGACTTTGCGACAGTAGTCTCTACGTGGAAAGGAAGAAGGCACTTGTAACTGGGCTTGCTATATGTGTCCCAGGACTGCATAGTATTGATAGATCATAGAAAAGCAGGTCATATTTTCCCATAGAGAAGCAGATCAAGAGCTTCTTTCCTGACCAAATATTTGATATTCACAGAAATAGCCAGCAATGTGACTCAAGAGTACAGATATAAAAATTAAAAACATTTGTTACAATTTAAATTAGTAAGAAAGAATATGCTCCAAGTCCTATACCATAGTAACAGAGAAACCTATAAACTGATTCACAGAGAGAGTTTGATATGCAAGGATGGCTTAATATTAAAAAGGAAATCTATTTTTTTTAAAAGCTAGAGTTTGATACCCATTTATCAAGACACTATCATAACCAATCATCTTAAACAAAAAACCTACAGCAGATATCATACTTAAAGAAAAAAATCAGAAGTATTTCCACTGAAGTTGGAAAAAAGACATGTTTGTTCACACCGCTGCTATTCAACACCATATTGAAGTTTCCAGCAACACAGTAAGGCAAACAAAAGCAATGAAACATAAACCTTGGAAGTAAACATACAAAACTGTTGTTATTTGCAGCTGGTATTATCATTTGAAAACACAATCCCAACCAATTTAGCAGACAGAATACTAGAACCAGTAAGAGACTTAAACAAGGAGGTATGCCCATCTTAGAAAGACTATTTGTATTCCGGCAAAAATCAAGCAAATCATATAATGAAGTTTAAGACAGTACTCATAGCAGCAATAAAAATATCTATAAAGTTTCTAGAAATAAGAAGGTACAAATAAGTAAGAGAATATTTTAAAATATATTAAAGGACATAAGAATGATTTGAATAAATTCTATATTCATTAATGAAACAGCACAGATTTTGTAAATAAGTCAAAATTTGATTTCTACAAACGTAATTCTAACCAAAGTCCTTGCTCAATATTCAGGGGAACCTGAAAAATGGCTTCTAAAATTTATATGAATGATTAATAACTCCAAATAGCTAAGATAATTTTTTAAAATAAGAGCAAGTGTGGCAGGGTGGACGGTCACTTGCTTTATCAGATATGACATATTTAAATATTGCATTTAAATAGTGCAATAGTGATCCAGGAACAGACAAATGGAGTGATAAGTCAGAATACTGAGGCCAGAGATACACCCATGACTACGCAGGAACTTGGAATATTACAGAGATGGATTTACAAATCAGTGGATAGGTAATAGATGATTTAGTAAATAGCAGTACAAAAATTATTTCATTGTATGGAGAATAACTGTTTCACTCAGACGCTATAAAAACTCCTGGTATTAAAGACATGTGATAGGTAAGACTGTAACGTTAATAGTAAAAAATGTAGTAGAATATCTTTTTGAACTGGAGATAAGGAAAATGTCCTAAATAAGTTATACAAAATAAGCACAAACCTTAAAAGGAAAACAATGATGCGCTTGACTACATCAAAATTGAACATTATCTGTTTACAGATAAAGTTAATAGGTTATGGACAAGGAAAAGATACCTGCTATGTATATAACTGGTGAAGATTAATATGTAGAATATATAAGGAAATCGTAAAATTTGGTGACTCAACCAAAAATGGATCGAGGTGATAAATTTACAAAAAAATGAAGCCCAAATGGCTTTCTAGTACTAAAAGTGATGGTCAGTGTCATTAGTAAACAGACTAAAACAAAAAAAATTAAAGCAAAATATTACCTTACTCTTATACAACTGCAAAATGTTAGAAATTCAGATCCTATGAAAATCTGGTGAAAATCCAAGAGAATTTTGAAGAGCAATCTGTTGGTATTACATGAAACCGAGTATGTGTATAAACTAACAATTCCACACCTGAGTAAAATACTCCTTAAAAACCCTTAAATATGTTTACAAGGTAACATGCTCAAGATTCTTAATAAAAGATTTATTGAGGTAGAGAGAATTATTGTAGGTCTAAGCACCTATCTTTAGGAGAATATGGTATTTAATTTTGATGAAATATCATAAATAGACAAAAGAAATTATAAATCTCATGGATAGATGTCTCTCTAGATCTGAAAAAGTATAATGGGTAAGAGATAAAAATGAATTATTACATAATACCATTGAGGTAATTTTGAAAAAGAATACTTAAAATAATACTATATATATATATACACACACATATATATTCAATATACTTATAAACAAACATATATTCAAATAAAGATGTGGAAAATCTTCCACAGAAGAAAAGACAGTGGGTGCTTTTGGAGTGGGTGGGTAATGGGGAATGAAGAGGAAAAAAAAAAAAAAGGAATCATTGGGCTTAATGGATCCATGATGGTAGGTTGCTGTTAATTGAGGCATTTGATTAAGTCTTTCTACCTGAGCTCCAAAAGAAGATGAAGAAGAAAAAAGTGTACATTTTAACACACACAATAAAAAAGACTTTTTGGAATCATTGGATTGGAAATATGCTTTAAACTCTTTTGCTACCTGTAATAAAATAGAAAGTCAAGCTTCATCAGGAGACATTTTTATAGGCCCATAGAGTCACTAAATAATAGAATTTAGTCCTGGATTAAACCTTATTTCATATGCAAAAAAGTTTTATGTATGGCTATCTTTTTCTCTCCATAATTTTGGCCATAGGAAACAGATGCATTTAAAGTTTTTCCATAGACCTTAGTGAATAGATACTGAATATATTCCAGTGCTAAGTTCTTTACTGTATCAAGCTGGTTATATTTTAAGCAAGGCAATAATACTGTAGCTTCTCCAAAATTTCTTCACAGACTACAATCTAAAATTATTGCATGACTCTGATCATCAAAATCTGTGCACGTTTTATAAAAGTGTTCTCAGGCATAATTTATTGAATTATGCACTGTTGCTGTACAAATACACATGAACAACTATAATTAGAGCTGATTGTTCAGAAAATAAGTCTCTCCACCCCGATGAATAAATATGGGTTCTTTTGTTAGATGATGAAAACCAACCTTTCCTTTTTAAATTTGGTTATTAGGAGGCTCAAAACTAAGTTGAAGTAGAGTTGATTTACAATGTTGTATTAGTTTCAGGTGTAAAGCAAAGTGATTCAGTTATACATACATATATATCTATTTTTTTTCAGATTCTTTTCCCTTATAGGTTATTACAAAATATAGTTCCCTGTGCTATAGAGTAGGTCTTTTTGGTTATCTATTTTGTATATTGTAGTGTGTATATGTTAATCCCGAACTCCTAATTTATCCCTCCCCTTTCCCCTTTGGTAACCATAAGTTTGTCTTCTATGTCAGAGAGTCTGTTTCTGTTTTGTAAATGTTTATTTGTATCATTTTTATAGATTCCACAAATAAGTGACATCATATGATATTTGTCTTTCTCTGTCTGGCTTACTTCACTTAGTATGATAATCTCTAGGTCCACCCGTGGACCTAGAGATTATCCTAGTTTTCTGATATAAATACTCTTTAACATACATTATTCAGTTCTTGCTTTTTTGCATGTCATAGTGGTTTCCTTGTATCTGAACCTTTTACAGGGACATACTCAAGTCCTGTTTTGGAAGTCAGTGAGAAACTGACTTCAAAAAGGCAACTAGGGACTTCCCTGGTGGTCCAGTGGTAAAGAATCTGCCTTGCAATGCAGGTGACACTGGTTCGATTCAATCCCTGGTCGGGGAACTAAGATCCCACATACTGCGGGGCAAGTAAGGCCGCACGCCGCAAATAATGAGCTCACGAGCCTCAACTAGAGAGCCTGCGTGCCACAAATTACAGAGCCCACGTGCCCTGGAACCTGCGAGTCACAACTAGAGAGAGAAAACCTGCACACCACAACTAGAGAGAAGCCTGTGCACTGCCACGAAGAGCCCACATGCTTCAACGAAGATCCCTCGTGCCGCAGCTAAGACCCGACACAGCCAAAAATAAATAAATAAAAAATAAATCTTAAAAAAAAAAAAGGCAACTAATATATCAGTCAGAAAAGCGTTTACCCAGAGTAATTTTATCAGCCTGTGACTAACCTCAAACACAATAATGAAGGCCAATCTAGCAGCGAGGATATGCCAGTATTGTAGGGTAAATTCATAGGGTTTGGAACTCCAAGGAGGACCTCTGTAGTCTCGGTACCTAAAATCCACAAAAACAAAGAATTTGAAGAACAGAGACCAAAATGAGGAGGCCCCAAATGTTCTTAATTTGCCAGAACTCCAAAATGACAGTTTAAATGGGCCCATTAGCATGTTGAAGGGAGGAGACAGAATGGTGAAAGCAAAAAGAAAAGATAACTGTAATTTATAAGTAAATACCTGCAATAACCAGATTTTCCCATGCCAAGCTCACTCAGGTCAAAGAAGGATAGGCTATTGTTGACATATCCTGTTAAACAACTGGGAGAAAAGAAAAGAAAGCATATGTGATTCAGAGATTCATGAATTTCTAGTCCAATTCCTTCATTACAAATGATAAGATTTAATAAGTGCCATTATGTCTTTCATTATAATTATAAACTCCCAGCAACTCAGCTCTCTGATTCTATTCTCTGACTCCCATTACATCTGTGATTATGCCTTAATGAGACGGACTCTTGCCTGCCCTTTCCCTCCAATAGTTTCTATTTTGCCTTATCATTTGGCTTATGTTTTATTAAGTGTTTACTAGGCACTAGGCATTGTGGTAATTACTTCCTATGCATTGAAACTGCATAAATATATATAAACATGTAACATGATTTGGATAATTATAATCAGCCAATTGATAAACATGTTTATTTGTAATTTATTAACTTATTCAATACATATTTATGGAGGACCGATAATTTGTTAGAACAATTCTGGATGCTTGGTATTCAACAGTAAACAAAAAAGGCAAAATTCCCTACTCTGATGGTTAGGTATTAAACTGTGATCAGGGTTAAGTTTTACAATAGCCTTAGAACATGTATATCATTATCTTCACCACATAGATAAAAGAACTAAGATTTACAGAGACTAAATGGCTTTCTCTAGGCCTATAATTGTCAAAATTTCTGGTCTCAGATACCCTTTACATTTAAAAAAGCCGTTGAGGATCTCAAGGAGCTTTTTGCATAGGGGTATATCTATTGATATTTACCACATTAGAAATTGAAATAGAAATTTATGTTCATTCATTTAAAATAACTATCACATCCATTCAAATAATATAAATAACACATTTGAAAAATAGTTATGTACTCCAAAAGAAAAAAAACGTAGTGAGAAGAATGATACTGATTTACGTGTTTGCAAACACCTTAATGCCTGCCTTAATAGAAGACAGCTGGATACTCATACCTGCATTAAATCTATTGCAATATGTTGTTTTGGTTGAAGGGTAAGTAGAAAATCTGGCCTCATGCAGACAAGTAGTTGGAAGAAGGAAGACTATTTTAATATCATTTCAGATAAATGTCAATATTTTTCTTTGATATTACACCAAAGCTCTACCTGTGGTCATTTCTTAAAGTTTAGTTGTAAGGTGGAATCTTCATGTAACTGAACTTTCATTTGCATTGTTCCATATGGATTTTGCATTAAAATCCATAGGTCTATCTTGTACTTTGAATTCGTCATTTATCCATGCATGATTTTGTAACATCAAATTGGGGCCATTTGGAGAACATGTGTTCCCTGAATTATGCAGATCTTCCAAATGTTGATATATTTTTACTATAGACCATGAAAAAGCACAATTGTTAATATTGTCACTGACTTTTATCAGAAAAAAAAAAAACACCTATAAGTACGGGGAACCTTTAAAGCTCAACAAATATTGTCAATTATTTTCCTTAAAATGACAAGCTAGTTTTGTGCATTCTGTAAAAGAGTGTTTGCTAAATACCCAAGTCTGAATACTCATAGCTTGTCTGACAATTTTATTTCATGTTAAAAAAAAAAGTTTCTTTAGTTTGCAGCTCCAAAAGTTTGCACTTTTCTTTGACACTCTCATCACACGTTAGGATGCAGCAGAAGCGCTTTATGCGCACTCTGCATTTTGTCGAATAGAATATTGAGAAGACATTTATTCAAGGGTGGAGGTTTGGTAAAATGAATAATTATTACTGCTTCATCAAAGACATTCTGAAATTTCTTACTGGCATTTTAAAAATGGTGAATGTAGAGTGGTGCGAAATAGAATCATTACTAGTATTTTTTGGTGCCACTGCCTTGAGTGATGCAAAGCCACCAGAAAATTTTATCCCACCACTGCTTTTGTACCATCTGTGCATATGTCAATGTGGTGAAAAAAGCAAATAGTATCTTAGTATTATTATGAAAATAGTATTCACCTCATGGACCCTGAAGGAGATATGCAGCCCATAGGTTGAGAACCACTGCCCAGAACACAGAGTTGTTAGAGACTGGATTCAAGTGCCCATTTATCTTAGTCTAAACCCCAAATTTTAATTACAGGGCCACACTGACTTCAACTTCACTCCCCTCCCTGGCCATCCTAGACCTCATAACTTATCATTTCAGCTGCTCTCTTGCCAGTATCATCCTCTCCGTTGCCACCTTGTCTTTTTGCCCCCTTGCTCTGAAAATTTCCAATCTGAATGAATTTACCCCAGTTTAGCTGCTAAATGTACCTGGAGAAAATTAAATACCAGGAAGCCCCTATGAATGTGTGGTTTCAAACTCACATAAGTCCTCCACATCTCTTCTTGAAATGATTCTACATCCCTAGTCACTGCTAAAGGAATGGAGAAGGGGTCAGGTGCTATCCACGTGAAAAGTCAGTACCTGGAATGTGAACAGAGCTTATACCCATCCAATCTCATTTTCACCTGCCACTAGGTGGCAGTAAAGACACCAACAAATAATGCCTGTAAGGAAGAGGGCTTCCAAGCGAGCCTACATATTTTAAACCATTAAAATCTGCTTCTAGAACATTTTGAATAAAGAAAAAAGAGACTTTTGTGGTTTTCACTATTAATACTAAAAACCAATTTATATCTGTTTAGTGTTTTACAGTTCATAAAATGTTACCTCAGGCACCATTTCTTAAACATAGGTCCAGATTGATGATGTGCCTTTTAGTAAAAGGCAAAGTTAGCACTTAAATCTTGGGAGTTTGACTTCAAGTTAAAATCTCTTGACAAGACTCCAATATATAAAAGAAAATCTCCTGCCTTTATTACCTCTCTTTGAAAAACTGAGACGTACATTTGTGTTCAGAAAGGCACTGCAGTGTTCTGAGACAAATGAGTTCATCTGCAGAACTAAGGGCTGACTTCATCCTAAACCGGGGCTCTGCTTGCTCGGGCACACGTCCTGCATCTAGATAAGATGCATGCCCAGGGCTGCTCCTGAAGGAAGGAGGAGACACAGCTTCTCTTATCACTACTTTATTTGCTATCACTACTTCCACACCTAAGGCTAACCTCCAGCTAAAAACTCCAGTTTCTCTCTGTCTCCAAGTCCAGTGCTCCCTTGCATTCTTCAAGCTTTCAAGAAGGAAAGATCTGAAAAACTCATATCCCCTAAGGCAGTGGTTCTAAACTGGGTGATTTTGTCCCCCCAGGGACCATTTGGCAATGTCTGGAGACATTTCTGGTTGTCACAAGTCGGGGAGCAGGGAGGTTGCTCTTGGTATCCACTGGGTAGAGGCCAAGATTGCTGCTAAACATCCTACGATGCACAGGACACCCCTCCTCCTCAAAAATAGAATTATCTGGTCTATAACGTCAATAGTGCAGAGGTTGAGAAACCCTGTTCTCAAGTGTTGATTTAAATTTTAACAAAAAAGAAAAAGGAGACAGGTCTAGGGTATCATTTTCTGCATGCTTAAAATCTCTAGCAGTAAATTCCTTTAGAAAAATCTCTAGTCACATAGCTGAGAGCTTCTTCATATTCTGTATATCCCCACAAACTAGCTTAATTCCCTTCAGTAATTTAACTAGTATAGGCCTCAATTTCCCATCTATATAGAAAAAATATTGCATTGGATTCTTTCAAAGGTCTCTTCTAGTTCTAAATTTAACTTCTAAATACATTAAAATGTTTTTAACATTTTAATACCAGTGATGCATTTACACAGAAAATCATAGACTCTAAAATTATTTGCTGTAAAAAACACTGTTGCCCTTTTTATCCCACTTGATTCCGTCTAATAAACACATAAACACAATGATCAGAAACATTACCCTTAATGGTCACAGAACAAAGCTTCCCAATAAGTTCCCATTTTAATTACAAATAAAAAATGTGTACATTTCAACCTTACCTTTCACTATATTCAAAATGATTTGCACAGGGGCCATATTTGTATTCATAGACAAAACGTGGGATGTAATCAGATGTAATAGCAATTACAAATGCATTGGTAATCACAGCCAATATACCAATTCCTTCAAGAATTCCATACCAGATACCTAGTAGGAGAAAGATTAAAGATAGTGAGTAAAAAGACAAAAAGTTAAAACCCTTTAATCAACATTAATTTGGAAAAAATGTTTTAGTTATGTTGGAACCACGGCTCTGTCCATTATTTACTTTCTTAGGATGGTATGTATCTCACTACAGATATTACAGCTATTGAATACTTTTCCATAGAGGGGAGGTAGACACCATGTAGAGAGATTTGAAAATTAAAATATCGTTAGGAACTGGTTCATGTCTGTACCAATGAGATATAGACACAGCTGCTTAAGATTCTTCAAAGCCTATGTATAGAACTTGATGAGGTACTCAAACCTATAAAAATAAAGTTCTACATCGTTGTGTGAACTCTGAAATATCTGTGTTCACTATGGGTTTTGCCTTTATCTTTGTCAGCTACCTTTTTAATGTAAAAATACGAAAAAGTAAAACTAGTTTAGTGTCAAGACCTGGAAATCACTAGTTGACATTTTCTACTTCTTAAGAGGCCAATCGGGCATCATATAGATACACAAAAAAGCTTTTGAAATTGTATATAGTATCAATAGACTATTGATTATGGTCAAAACTGATGTTTCAAATAGGATTAAAGTTAACTTTAAAAAATAATGGAATGAAAAAATAAGCTCTGGAAAGGGATATATGAGATCCTTTTCAGTTACAAATAAGTTTATGAAATAGCATGTTCAGTATGAACTTACTCTCAACTAAGAGTTATAACTAAACTTACTCTCATTTCATTCTTTAGTTAATGAAAACAGTTTTGTTATGGCTGGAAGGGAGCTCCAGCAATAGAAACCCACATTGTGCTAAGTAAGATCAAGCCACCACTTGGCCTTAGCAATGCAAAAATCATGTACTTGCTGAATCTTACCTATGTCGGTTGCTCTGGCTGGCAAAGGCCTCCGCCACTGGGTGACAAATTTGTACGCATCCAGCCTGATTTCAATGATATTGTTTAACAAAGCCAAAAGAGGGGCCAGAGGAAAAGCCGCAACAAAGATGGTGGTAAAACCAAACTGCAAAACTGTAAAGGGAGAGGGTTAGAAAATCGGTAATATAAACAGTATCATTTATTGAGTGCTTTCTTTGTGCCATATTAGGCATCTTTACATAGATTGCCTTTAATCCTTTCAACATCCCTACAAAGTAAGCATGCTTATCCCACTTTACAGTTGAGAAAACTGTAGCTCATACATGTTAAGTAAACTGGCTAAAGGGTAGATGGATGAAAAATGTTAAAACCTGCATTCAAACTCAGATCTCAATAGATTGAAAGTCTATGAGCCTTTCACCTCTATGCCATGCAGCATGAAGGAAGAAAAACATCAGAAAAGGACTTGAAGAAAAATGCTTAGTCCTAGAAGGGAAGCAGGAGACCTAATCTTGTCCTCTCTTTTTATAGATGAGAAAACTGAGGGCCAGAGAACAAAAGCAAATGTCAAAACAACATGCAGTGATCTTAACAGTTGGAATGGGGATCCTTATTTTTGTAATATAAATAAGTAAGCTTCTTGAGGACTCAAGACTCAGACTGGGTCTGTGCAAATGTTTATTGTGAGAAAGAATTATTGCTTTATTTGGGTGGGCTGATACATTTCTTAACATAGGAATGGGTTTTGCTTTATTTTGTTCCTTTAAAATATTTGCTCAAAAGGTATGTGCTTTCATTTTGGTCAAACGTTATGGTTGACAGGACAAAATGCATAAGCCTTCCAAGGGTACTGCTTTAATATCTTCTCTAGCTCTGCTGAGATAAAGGTACAAATGTGTTTTAGAATGCTTGGGATTGGAAAGGAGAGAGATGGTTTTCTCTCTTGAATCAGAGCCTGAGTGAAGTAGAAAAAAGTATCAAGAAGGTCAAATAGCTTTGCAGAAGGTTCTTTCCATACCCATTTCTAAGTACTCATCCATCAGTCCGTGAATATTCATGGGCTGTAGATTCCAATCATTTTCCCACTGAGGTATGGAAGCATCTTGTATACCCCGCTTGATTTTATGTCGTGACCACCAGTTCTGGATCAACCTGCATCAAGACAAAGGCCTTTTAAGCTCATATTTAAGTACCTGGTAAACAATTTATAGTGTATTAAGAAAAGAGAAACTCCAACTACCTTGGGACTACACTAAGAATGCCTGGGAAATGGGGGGATCTTTGCATGGTCTCAACTTTAAATTTAGCAAGGAGGAAGAGGCCTCAGACTTCCTAGACCCTATAAACATCTACATAGTTATCAAAGAGTTGATCCTCCCATATACTAGGTGCTTCCTGATATTGATTAGACAAATACTCATTTCTGTGATTCCTTCCCCTACCCCACCTATATAAATACCTAAACTCTTATGCTGCCTGTTGTGATTGGATCTGAGCCCTTCCTTCCAAATCTTCTGGGCTATGCTCTCTGAACATGAGTAAAATCATGTTTCACATTAGATAACTGAGCCCTACCTAGAGTTTCAAGAGATGTAGTTTCTAGTCCTCACCCTACAATGCATTAGCTGTGTGGCTTTTAGCAAGTCACTTCACTTCTCTGAGTTTATAAATATGAAGGGTTCAAGCGATTACACTCTGCTTCTATAGTGAACAATAATTTACAGGTAATGAATCTGTGTCTCAGTCCATTTATCAGACTTGGAAAGGAAGTAGCAACACTCTTTCCCTAACCCAGGGGCAGTCTTGAAATTATACGACTCAGAAATATCCTGGTATGCAAATATTGTAGACTTCTGGGTAATGAATTATCTTAAGAGTTAGATAAAAATTATCTCTAGGATAAGGTGAATCTCACAGGACTCAATGAACAGTACACAACTCTCAATTTTAATTAATCATGGACCTAGAGCTTCAGTGGGGGTTGGAAGAACCACCATAGTTAGATCAAAACATCAGGTAGCGCTTCAATGTGTGCCCCATGGAGGTTTCTTCTGGAGCCTCGTGAAGATGAAAAAGGGGGTTGGGAATGGAAAGCCTGCTTGCTTATATTTTATTTATTTCAGTCTGCTTAAGATTTTACTTGAGGAAAGAGAATTGTGCTTTAAAAGTTTAAAAATCATTGCTTTAGGGACTGGTTCACTCCTGCTAGAGTTTCTTCAGAAAGGCCTTCGTCCAGCTGTTGGGAAAACCCCACCAGGATGTCATTTGCCATGGTACCCTTGGGATTTGATATACAAAATCCAGGCTCACCTCATGGGCAAGGCCATCGTGAAAATGTGATGTCCAAAGTGCATGGTATGTACAGAAGTACATAGATAATAATAACAACAAGAATCATTCTTAATATTACAATGACTACTACACCATCTTGACTGTGCTTATGAAGTACCCACACCATGTCAGATCCTGTGCTAGGCACTTGATACCTAATTTACTCAAATATTTTCAAATTATGTTCCTCAAACTTTATGTTTCAAAGAGGTAAGCCAGAACACCCACTGAACGCTGGCAGAAGACGTCAGACCTCCCAAAAGGCAAGAAAATCCCCACGTACTTGGGTAGGATAAAAGAAAAAAGAAGTAACAGAGACAAAATAATAGGGACGGGACCTGCGCCAGTGGGAGGGAGCCGTGAAGGAGGAAAGGTTTCCAGGCACTAGGAAGCCCCTTTGCGGGCAGAGACTGCGGGTGGCAGAGGGGGGAAGCTTCGGAGCCGCGGAGAAGAGCGCAGCCACAGGGGTGTGGAGGGCAAAGCGGAGAGACTCCCGCACAGAGGCTCGGCGCCAACCAGCACTCACCAGCCTGAGAGGCTTGTCTGCTCACCCGCCGGGGCGGGCGGGGCTGGGAGCTGAGGCTCGGGCTTTGGTGCTAGCCGGGAGGGAGACCGGGAAAAAGTCTGCAGCTGCCGAAGAGGCAAGAGACTTTTTCTTGCCTCTTTGTTTCGCGGCGCGCAAGGAGAGGGGATTCAGAGCGCCGCCTAGACGAACTCCAGAGGCGGGCGCGAGCCGCGGCTAACAGCGCGGACCCCAGAGACGGGCGTGAGCCGCGGCATCAGCGCAGACCCCAGAGACTGGTAGGAAACGCTAAGGCTGCTGCTGCCGCCACCAAGAAGCCAGTGTGCGAACACAGGTCACTCTCCACACTGCCCCTCCCGGGAGCCGGTGCAGCTCGCCACTGCCAGGCTCCCGTGATCCGGGGACAACTTCCCCGGGAGAACACACGGCACGCCTCAGGCTGCTGCAACGTCACGACGCCTCTGACGCCACAGGCTCGCCCCGCCTCCTCCGTACCACTCCCTCCCCCGGGCTGAGTGAGCCAGAGCCCCCGAAGCAGCTGCTCCTTTAACCCCGTTCTGTCTGGGCCGGGAACAGATGCCCTCAGGCGACGTACATGCAGAGGCGAGTCCAAATCCAAAGCTGAACGCTGGGAGCTGTACGAACAAAGAAGAGAAAGGGAAATCTCCCCCAGCAGCCTCAGAAGCAGCGGATTAAAGCTCCACAAACAACTTGATGTGCCTGCATCTGTTGAATACCTGAATAGACAATGAATCATCCCAAATTCAAAAGGTGGACTTTAGGAGCAGGATATATTAATTTCCCCTTTTCCTTTTTTTTTGTGAGTGTATATGTGTATGCTTCTGGGTGAGATTTTGTCTGAATAGCTTTGCTTTCACCATTAGACCTAGGGTTAGGTCCGTCCAATTTTTTTTTTTTTTTTAACTTAAAAAATTTTTTTTTTCCTAATATATGTTTTCTTAATAATTTTTCCATACTTTCTATTTTTAGAAATTAAAAAAATTTTTAATAAGTTTTTTCATATTTTTTATTTTAAAAATTAAAATTTTTTTTCTTAATAAATTTTTTTCTTAAACATTTTTTTCTTATTTTTTACTATAAAAAATTAATAAATCTATTTTTAAAAATTAAAAAAAAATTTTTTTCTGAATACATTTACTCTTAATAATTTTTTTCTTATTTTTTATTATAATAGCTTTATTTTATTTTATTTTATCCTCTTTCTTTCTTTCTATTTTTTTCTCCCTTATATTCTGAGCTGTGTGGATGAAAGGCTCTTGGTGCTCCAGCCAGGCATCAGGGCTGTGCCTCTGAGGTGGGAGAGCCAACTTCAGGACACTGGTCCACAAGAGACCTACCAGCTCCACGTAATACCAAACGGCAAAAATCTCTCAGAGATCTCCATCTCAACATCAAGACCCAGCTTCACTCAATGACCAGCAAGCTACAGTGCTGGACACCCTATGCCAAACAACTAGCAAGACAGGAACACAGCCCCATCCATTAGCAGGGAGGCTGCTTAAAAACATAAGGACACAGACACCCCAAAACACACCACCAGACGTGGACGTGCCCACCAGAAAGACAAGATTCAACCTCATCCACCAGAACACAGGCAATAGTCCCCTCCACCAGGAAGCCTACACAACCCACTGGGGACAGATACCAAAAACAACGGGAACTACGAACCTGCAGCCTGTGAAAAGGAGACCCCAAACACAGTAAGATAAGCAAAATGAGACGACAGAAAAACACACAGCAGATGAAGGAGCAGGGTCAAAACACACCAGACCTAACAAATGAAGAGGAAATAGGTAGTCTACCTGAAAAAGAATTCAGAATAATGATAGTAAGTATGATCCAAAATCTTGGAAATAGAATAGACAAAATGCACGAAACATTTAACAAGGACGTAGAAGAACTAAAGAAGAACCAAGCAATGATGAAAAACACAATAAATGAAATTAAAAATACTCTAGATGGGATCAATAGCAGAATAACTGAGGCAGAAGAAAGGATAAGTGACCTGGAAGATAAAATGGTGGAAATAACTACTGCAGAGCAGGATAAAGAAAAAAGAATGAAAAGAACTGAGGACAGTCTCAGAGACCTCTGGGACAACATTAAACGCACCAACATTCGAATTATAGGGGCCCCAGAAGAAGAAGAGAAAAAGAAAGGGACTGAGAAAATATTTGAAGAGATTATAGTTGAAAACTTCCCTAATATGGGAAAGGAAATAGTTAATCAAGTTCAGGAAGCACAGAGAGTCCCATACAGGATAAACCCAAGGAGAAACACGCCAAGACACATATTAATCAAACTGTCAAAAATTAAATATAAAGAAAACATATTAAAAGCAGCAAGGGAAAAACAACAAATAACACACAAGGGAATCCCCATAAGGTTAACATCTGATCTTTCAGCAGAAACTCTGCAAGCCAGAAGGGAGTGGCAGGATATACTTAAAGTGATGAAGGAGAAAAACCTACAACCAAGATTACTCTACCCAGCAAGGATCTCATTCAGATGTGATGGAGAAATTAAAACCTTTACAGACAAGCAAAAGCTGAGAGAGTTCAGCACCACCAAACCAGCTTTACAACAAATGCTAAAGGAACTTCTCTAGGCAAGAAACACAAGAGAAGGAAAACACCTACAATAACAAACCCAAAACATTTAAGAAAATGGGAATAGGAACATACATATCGATAATTACCTTGAACGTAAATGGATTAAATGCTCCCACCAAAAGACACAGACTGGCTGAATGGATACAAAAACAAGACCCATATATATGCTGTCTACAAGAGACCCACTTCAGACCTAGAGACACATACAGACTGAAAGTGAGGGGATGGAAAAAGATATTCCATGCAAATGGAAATCAGAAGAAAGCTGGAGTAGCAATTCTCATATCAGACAAAATAGACTTTAAAATAAAGACTATTACAAGAGACAAAGAAGGACACTATATAATGATCAAGGGATCGATCCAAGAGGAAGGTATAACAATTGTAAATATTTATGCACCCAACATAGGAGCACCTCAATACATAAGGCAAATACTAACAGCCATAAAAGGGGAAATCGACAGCAACACAATCATAGTAGGGGACTTTAACACCCCACTTTCACCAATGGACAGATCATCCAAAATGAAAATAAATAAGGAAACACAAGCTTTAAATGATACATTAAACAAGATGGACTTAATTGATATTTATAGGACATTCCACCCCAAAACAACAGAATACACATTTTTCTCAAGTGCGCATGGAACATTCTCCAGGATAGATCATATCTTGGGTCACAAATCAAGCGTTGGTAAATTTAAGAAAATTGAAATCGTATCAAGTATCTTTTCCGACCACAACGCTATGAGACTAGATATCAATTACAGGAAAAGATCTGTAAAAAATACAAACACATGGAGGCTACACAATACACTACTTAATAACGAAGTGATCACTGAAGAAATCAAAGGGGAAATCAAAAAATACCTAGAAACAAATGACAATGGAGATACGACGACCCAAAACCTATGGGACGCAGCAAAAGCAGTGCTAAGAGGGAAGTTTATAGCAATACAAGCCTACCTCAAGAAACAGGAAACATCTCGAATAAACAACCTAACCTTGCACCTAAAGCAATTAGAGAAAGAAGAACAAAAAAACCCCAAAGCTAGCAGAAGGAAAGAAATCATAAAGATCAGGTCAGAAATAAATGAAAAAGAAATGAAGGAAACAATAGCAAAAATCAATAAAACTAAAAGCTGGTTCTTTGAGAAGATAAACAAAATTGATAAACCATTAGCCAGACTCATCAAGAGAAAAAGGGAGAAGACTCAAATCAATAGAATTAGAAATGAAAAAGGAGAAGTAACCACTGACACTGCAGAAATACAAAAGATCATGAGAGATTACTACAAGCAACTCTACGCCAATAAAATGGACAACCTGGAAGAAATGGACAGATTCTTAGAAATGCATAAACTGCCGAGACTGAACCAGGAAGAAATAGAAAATATGAACAGACCAATCACAAGCACTGAAATTGAAACTGTGATTAAAAACCTTCCAACAAACAAAAGCCCAGGACCAGATGGCTTCACAGGTGAATTCTATCAAACATTTAGAGAAGAGCTAACACCTATCCTTCTCAAACTCTTCCAAAATATTGCAGAGGGAGGAACACTCCCCAACTCATTCTACAAGGCCACCATCACCCTGATACCAAAACCAGACAAAGATGTCACAAAGAAAGAAAACTACAGGTCAATATCACTGATGAACATAGATGCAAAAATCCTCAACAAAATACTAGCAAACAGAATCCAACAGCACGTTAAAAGGATCATACACCATATTCAAGTGGGGTTTATCCCAGGAATGCAAGGATTCTTCAATATACGTAAATCAATCAACGTGATACACCATATTAACAAATTGAAGGAGAAAAACCATATGATCATCTCAATAGATGCAGAGAAAGCTTTCGACAAAATTCAACACCCATTTATGATAAAAGCCCTGCAGAAAGTAGGCATAGAGGGAACTTTCCTCAACATAATAAAGGCCATATATGACAAACCCACAGCCAACATTGTCCTCAATGGTGAAAAACTGAAACCATTTCCACTAAGATCAGGAACAAGACAAGGTTGCCCACTCTCACCACTATTATTCAACATAGTTTTGGAAGTGTTAGCCACAGCAATCAGAGAAGACAAAGAAATAAAAGGAATCCAAATCGGAAAAGAAGAAGTAAAGCTGTCACTGTTTGCAGACGACATGATACTATATATAGAGAATCCTAAAGATGCTACCAGAAAACTCCTAGAGCTAATCAATGAATTTGGTAAAGTAGCAGGATACAAAATTAATGCACAGAAATCTCTTGCATTTCTATACACTAATGACGAAAAATCTGAAAGTGAAATTAAGAAAACACTCCCATTTACCATTGCAACAAAAAGAATAAAATATCTAGGAATAAATCTACCTAAGGAGACAAAAGACCTGTATGCAGAAAATTATAAGACACTGATGAAAGAAATTAAAGATGATACAAATAGATGGAAAGATATACCATGTTCCTGGATTGGAAGAATCAACATCGTGAAAATGACTCTACTACCCAAAGCAATCTACAGATTCAATGCAATCCCTATCAAACTACCACTGGCATTTTTCACAGAACTAGAACAAAAAATTTCACAATTTGTATGGAAACACAAAAGACCCCGAATAGCCAAAGCAATCTTGAGAACGAAAAATGGAGCTGGGGGAATCAGGCTCCCTGACTTCAGACTATATTACAAAGCTACAGTAATCAAGACAGTTTGGTACTGGCACAAAAACAGAAATATAGATCAATGGAACAGGATAGAAAGCCCAGAGATAAACCCACGCACATATGGTCACCTTATCTTTGATAAAGGAGGCAAGCATATACAGTGGAGAAAAGACAGCCTCTTCAATAAGTGGTGCTGGGAAAATTGGACAGGTACATGTAAAAGTATGAAATTAGAACACTCCCTGACACCATGCACAAAAATAAACTCAAAATGGATTAAAGACCTAAGTGTAAGACCAGACACTATCAAACTCTTAGAGGAAAACATAGGCAGAACACTCTATGACATACATCACAGCAAGATTCTTTTTGACCCAGCTCCCAGAGAAATGGAAATAAGAACACAAATAAACAAATGGGACCTAATGAAACTTAAAAGCTTTTGCACAGCAAAGGAAACCATAAACAAGACCAAAAGACAACCATCAGAATGGGAGAAAATATTTGCAAATGAAGCAACTGACAAAGGATTAATCTCCAAGATTTACAAGCAGCTCATGCAGCTCAATAACAAAAAAACGAACAACCCAATCCGAAAATGGGCAGAAGACCTAAATAGACATTTCTCCAAAGAAGATATACAGATGGCCTACAGACACATGAAAGAATGCTCAACATCATTAATCATTAGAGAAATGCAAATCAAAACTACAATGAGATATCATCTCACACCGGTCAGAATGGCCATCATCAAAAAATCTAGAAACAATAAATGCTGGAGAGGGTGTGGAGGAAAGGGAACTCTCTTGCACTGTTGGCGGGAATGTAAATTGATACAGCCACTATGGAGAACAGTATGGAGGTTCCTTAAAAAACTACAAATAGAACTACCATACGATCCAGCGATCCCACTACTGGGCATATACCCTGAGAAAACCATAGTTCAAAAAGACTCATGTACCAAAATGTTCATTGCAGCTCTATTTACAATAGCCAGGACATGGAAGCAACCTAAATGTCCATCGACAGATGAATGGATAAAGAATATGTGGCACATATATACAATGGAATATTACTCAGCCATAAAAAGAAATGAAATGGAGGTATTTGTAATGAGGTGGATGGAGTTAGAGTCTGTCATACAGAGTGAAGTAAGTCAGAAAGAGAAAAACAAATACAGTATGCTAACACATATATATGGAATCTAAGGAAAAAAAAAAAAAAAAAGGCCATGAAGAACCTAGTGGCAAGACGGGAATAAAGACACAGACCTACTAGAGAATGGACTTGAGGATATGGGGAGGGGGTGGGGTGAGATGTGACAGGGTGAGAGAGTGTCATGGACATATATACACTACCAAATGTAAAATAGATAGCTAGTGGGAAGCAGCCGCATAGCACAGGGAGATCAGCTCGGTGCTTTGTGACCACCTAGAGGGGTGGGATAGGGAGGGTGGAAGGGAGACGCAAGAGGGAGGAGATATGGGAACATATTGTATATGTATAACTGATTCACTTTGTTATAAAGCAGAAGCTAACACACCATTGTAAGGCAATTATACTTCAATAAAGATGTTTAAAAAAAAAAAAAAAAAGAGGTAAGCCAAAGATAGAAAGGAATATGAAAAATGGACTGGGCTTCCCAAACCTCCATGCCTATTCGCCCTTCATTTAGAAGAGATTCATTTTAATCTGTTTTGCTATTGAGGATTTGTGTAAACATCTCTTCACAAAAAGCTTCTGTCATTTATTGATGAAGGTTTAAATACCATTGGGTCATCTCATTTAATCTTTATAAATCCTTTAGTTTACAAATTTAAAAAAATGTCTCAGAGAGGTAAGTAGGTTATAAGCATCTTTAGCAAGAGGCAGAAAAGGAATCTGTACCAGGTCTCCACAATTTCTCAGTCTGATGCACTGGGTTAATATCACCTCTCCAACCCCCAGGTCTCTGCTCAGGAATATCCTGATGCTACTTAAGGGCCAAGGAGGAGAAAGAAACATGGTATAATTTGATGACTGAGCCTAAGTTATTTATATCATTAATCAACTAACCAGTTCTTTCCCCATAGTCAGGAAATTCCTCAAAATTATAATGTTTATAAATTAATTAGGCCTCAATGTTTCCATACCACAATGTTTTAAATACACTCTATTTCACTGTATTCTAAAGGATAATATATTTTAACAGATGTAAAAGTGGGCATTCAGGGTCCTTCTATGTCAGTATTTCACTGGAGGACACGGGGAGGGGGAAGGGTAAGCTGGGACAAAGTGAGAGAGTGGCCTGGCCATATATATACACTACCAAACGTAAAATAGATAGCTAGTGGGAAGCAGCCACATAGCACAGGGAGATCAGCTCCGTGCTTTGTGACCACCTAGAGGGGTGGGATACGGAGGGTGGGAGGGAGGGAGATGCAAGAGGGAAGAAATATGGGAACATATGTATATGTATAGCTGATTCACTTTGTCATAAAGCAGAAACTAACACACCGTTGTAAAGCAATTATACTCCAATAAAGATGTTAAAAAAAAAATTAAGTACTCACGGGTATCCCAGTTCCATGAAATTGTTCCATATTTGCTTCAAAAACATGATAACTCCCATCTGGAGGCAAAGGTCTATCAAACAGCCACTAGGATGACACTGAAACAGAACAACAAGAGCATTAATGATCTTGCTCTCCTAGGTTGCCTTAAACACCCCCACATTCAAATTGTACAGCAAATTCTAAAGCCAGGGCACCTTATATCAATGCGTAAAAAGAATAAAAACAGGGAAGAAATAGCGCATATGAGGACACCTGATAGGGAAGTTTTCAGTAATATACATTGGAATATTGATCAAAATTATAACAGCAATAACCAAAAAATCTAACTTTTAATGAGCACTTAGTACTGCCAAGCTCTGTGCTAGGCATGATCACATTTAATGAATGCTCTGGAATACTACATATCTATTAACAATCAGGTGATAGCAAAATATTTAATTCTATGACAAAATGTTTATATTTTTAAAAATCAGCTTTTTGTCTCAGACTGATTTTAAATTTGCAGAAAATTTACAAACATGGTACAGAGAGTGCCCATGCAGCCCTCCCCCAATTCCCTCCATTGCCCCTTACATCACCAAGGTCTATTGTCAAAGTTAAGAAGTCGATATTAGTACATTGCTATTAACCAAATTCCAGACTTTACTTAGATTTCACCAGCTCCAGGACGCAACGTGGGATACCCCATAGCATTTATTTGTCATGTTCCCCCCAGTCACCTCTGGTCTAGACAGTTTCTCAGATTTTCATGTCCTTAACAATTCTGAGTACTGCTGGACCAGCACCCTGTGGAAAATCCCCAAATCTGGGTTTGTCTGATGTTTTCACATATTTAGACTGGGGTTATGTGCTTTAAGAATGGAGGCAGGGCACAGAGGTAAAGTGCCATTTCCATCACATCCCATCAGGGCCACATGGTATCCACATGACATCACTAGTGATATTAACCTTCATCACTTGGTTAATATAGTATTTGCCAAGTGTTTCTACTGCAAAGTTACTCATTTTCCCTTATCTCCTGGAGAGGGAGTATCTACATATATTATAATGTATTTTAAGTGATAAAAGTATGCCACAAAATAGTTTGTCAGCATGATCCCAATGTTGCCTTCTCTGTGCTCCTCTGCTTTTTCAGATGCTCAGTAACAGCATTAGAAACCCATACAAACAAAAGTGTGATTCCAATGAAAATTGCAATCAATGTGTTTTGCTTGAAAACTTTGCACTACAGAAGATATTTGGGTAGGTAAGCGTGGGTCTTTTTCTTTGGAAATGGGTTCATGTCCTGCTTGTAAGGATGATGGTCTCTATAGCTTTGATCTACAGTTTCTATTTCTATCAAATCAGTACTAGTGGGACTTCAAAGGGAACAAATACTTAGGACACAAAGAGCCTGCTTTTCTGTTTCCAGCCCAGTAATTTAAAACTCCCTAATCTGAGCCAGAGAGAGGGTTTGCCAGTGATAATTTTTACTGTGTGGAGAAGTTTCATGTCTCCTATCCAAGCATTCTCCTTCTGAATTTAGGACCCCCTGAACTCTGCTACATATATACCATAAGTGGGTTTGGTAGAATGTCTGAGGCAGAATAATTACTAAGCTACAGAATAATTGCTAGCTAATTACTAAGCTACTTAGATCACTAAGCCATCAATTTGATATCAAATTGATATCAAATTGATGACTTCATCAATTTATAGGTATGTTTCAATAATTTTAGGCAAATTATATAACTTCTCTAAGTTTCTGTTTTCTCATCAGTAACATGAGTGTAATAACAGAATTGTTGTGAGGATTAAATGCATTAATATATGTAGAACACCTAGAACCAATTGCTGGAATGTGCTGGCATATAGTAAACACTCATTAAATATTACCTGTTATTAACATTTTACACAGATTTACATATATGAGATATTATATGGCATAGTATGAGGGAAGTGCAGTATAGCCAGTTCGTAAATGTTCTAAATAAAATTGTAGTACTTTTTTCCTTTCTTTATAATGGCTACCATTATTTATGCCAGGGATTTTACATGCATGATCCAATTTAATCCACCTATGGCCAATATTACTGAGATGGCTAGTCTTATCACAATTTGCACATTAAAAAAATTGAGACGTAGAGATATTAAGATCATGCGTTCAGGTGCGGCAAAATTAGAATGTAGACTGTCAGATTCCAAAGACAAACTATTTGTTACAGATCATGGTTATGTTCTTTTCTTCAAGACTATTAACATCATCAAAGGGAGGAAAGAGATTTCTTCATCTGTACACCACATATTACCCAGCAGAGACCTAGGGTAGAATATGTGTCAATAAATGCTTGCTGTATGATTTAATTCAGAGGGTCAATTCTTATCTTCCATCATGTATACTTTTTCTATCTACACTTCCAGGATTTCTAGGGTCTATCACAAACCCATATTTTTATTTCACTGAGTTTTTTTCAAAATAAATAATCCTTTGTTGGAAAATATGGCTACTATCTATGTCATATGTATTGTGGAAAATATCTAGGATGGTTATGAAATATTTTTCCTGACATTAGTATTATAATTATTCCCCTGGTACTTTCAAAGAAGAATCATGAATTCCAATAATTTCACAATTAAGAGTACCCAATTAAACAAAATTATTGGTGCTAGCAGCCACTAAAGTGGCATCAATATGCAGATCTACCTGCGTCTGACTACACTGTTGCCCACACTACCCTTGCTAACTCCACTGAACACTCCTGGAAAAAGTAAGCCTTGCTTTTTTCCCCCCATTTGGGTAGCTGAAAACCTTTTAGCAGATACAGTCATCCTTCTGGGCTATGAAAGAAAGCTGCAAGTCTGATTTGGGGACTTTCAGGAGGTCTGGGACTATGAAAGGCCTTAGTTGATCTCTGCCCAATAGAATAATACCCAGGTGGCTGTAGAGACAGAGCATAGATAAACATCAGTTACAATTTATAGAGTTCCTACTGCAGTCCAGGGACTGTGCTAATTGTCTTATGCAAATTATCTCTTATTTATTAACAGCTTTGCAAACTAAGTGTTACTATTGCCAGTTTACAGATGAGAAGACAGATATTCAGAGAGGTTAAAGTAAGGACAAAGAATGAATAATCAGCAATATTAACATTTGAGCCCAGTTTTCTGTGATATAAAGCATATGTTCTTTGGGATTTTTAGGCTTTCTCCATGTATTCCAATAAACTTTTAGAAGACTCTGGGGAGACAACATTAATGAGAGAGGCCCTGAGTTTTGGGGACTTTTTAGATAGAGACTAGGAATGTCTCCTATTTCTCAGGTAATCTTTTCTTAGCCTCTCTCTAAATCATGACCTCCTACTAATGCTGCCACAAATTAAATTGGATTTTACATTAGAATAATTAAAACAATTTTGAACTAGACAAGGAATAAACAGTCTGACAATGAGACTGAACAGAGTCCAGAAATTTCAAGATGTAGAATATAAAAAATCTTACAGTCTCATTTTGCCGAATGAAAAAATGTATTTATTACATTTATTTATTAAATGTGCGGCTGCCAATTAGGCATGGGGGGATCTTGATTACTCTTTACACCAAAATAAACTTCCAATGGGCCAAAGATATCAGTATTTAAAAAAAATAACATTAGCTAAAAATACATGTTAATTTTGGGCTTCCCTGGTGGCACAGTGGTTAAGAATCCGCCTGCCAATGCAAGGGACATGGGTTTGAGCCCTGGGCCAGGACGATCCCACATGCGCGGAGCAACTAAGCCCATGTGCTACAACTACTGAGCCTGCGCTCTAGAGCCTGTGAGCCACAACTACTGAGCCCGTGGGCCACAACTACTGAAGCCCGTGCGCCTAGAGCCCGGGCTCCACAACAAGAGAAGCCACCGTAATGAGAAAGCCCAGGCACCGCAACGAAGAGTAGCCACCGCTCGCCGCAACTAGAAAAAGCCCGCGCGCAGCAATGAAGACCCAACACAGCCAAAAATAAATAATTTTTTTTTTTAAATGTGAATTTTTAAAATTTCCTGAATGGAGAATACAGTTTTTTTTTGTCATGATACAAATTCCCCAAACCATTAACAACAGTAATATTTTGATTAGAAAATGCTATATAGTTTTGTAAAAAATATATCAAAACAAAACTAAACTATATACAAGAAAATGGGAAACATGTCTGCAGCAAATATGAAAGATTAGAGTCTAATTTTATTTGTTTTTAAATTATTAAAACAGAAAAACAGTTTAATGAAAATAGACAGGAATAATACACACACAGAAGTATAAAATGTCAACAAACATATGAAAAATATTCTCCATTTCACTTGTAATTAAAGGAACTGAAATCAAAAGAAGATATCCTTTGGATTATTGGTAAAAATTAAAATGTTTCTCTTGGCAAAGTCTGAAAAGTAGATTCATACTCTATAGGTAGAGCATGGCATTTGGGAGGACAATTTGTCAGTCTCAGTGAAAATATAAAATATTCTTACACTGTGATAGAGAGATATTATTCCTAGACATTTTGTTTCCATGACATACATATAATAAATCAATAAAGAAATATGAGACTTTGAAGATATACCTCTATATTTATAAATTAGTATTTGAAGTAAGATTTCTTTTGGACTAAATTTTCCCTGCTTAAAAGGAAACCCAGCATGTTTAAAAGTTTGGAAACCAGTACAATAGACAATAATAATTCCCCCAAAGAAAAACAGTCCTGGAGCTAAATTTCGGGGCTTTGTGAATGGAAAAAATAGTTTTGATGGAATATTAAAAAGAGCTGAGGGACTTCCCTGGTGGCACAGTGGTAAGAGTTTGGGCTCCCAATGCAGGGGACCTGGGTTTGATCCCTGCTCAGGGAACTAGATCCCACATGCATGCTGCAACTAAGAGTTCGCATGCCACAACTAAGAAGCCCATGTGCTGCAACTAAGGAGCCACAAGCCACAACTAAGACCTGGCACAATCAAATAAATAAATAAATAAAAATAAATAAATACATGAGCAAATTCCTGCTTTCCAAAAAAAAAAAAGAGCTGAGGTCAGGATCTTGGGGTTTAATCTTCAAGTTCACCCTCTTTTTTGGAAAGACTTAGTTCCTTCATTTCTGAAACCATAGGAAGTCTCCTTTATCAAAAACACATCTTCAGCATGCCTGAAATTCCCTGTTCCACCTTCCCTTTCTCTCCCTTCCCACACCCTCTTCCTCCCATAGTCCTTGGTCCATATCCATGCCTATCCCCACACCCACCCTTACAAGATTACTTACTTCCTCCAGTCTCCACCGGTTGAAAAGTTTATTGTACTTTCCTGGATGGCCTACAAATCTGTAAAAAGCCATTTTAATTCATTAGCGTTTATGTAGGTTGACTGAAGAACATTTACTAATGCATTACAACAAGTGCATGTGTGGGTAGAGACATAAGTGTTCTCTGGAGCAACTTGTACCCAAACAGTTGACTTAGGTCATGCTTACACATCAAAGGACCCAACTTAAAAAGGAAAAATGATGTGTGAAGTCAATATCAATGAGTTGAGAAAGTACAGAGAAACCAACCGAATGAAATTTTCCACTTTTACTTGTGGAGTTTTAGTGTCTTCTTGACCTAGTTAACGAATATTAATACAATGTGCTGAATGGTTTAGTTTAAAATGTTTCTAGCTTCAGTATGTTTCCATGGCATTTGTCAGAGTGTTAAGCATATGGCAAACCAGAACCAGTAGCTTAATATGCTTCTTTTTCATATTTTGCAGCAAATTTAGGGAAAAGAAAAACATTACCATGATAGGTATGTTTCCCTACTAAGGAACTGTAAGCTGGGGTTACATAAAAATTATTTTCTTATTTAACAAAACCATTACTTATGATTGGAGAGTCATAATTCAACCCAAGGATGGCATATATGTTTTATCTATTTATTTTTTAAAAATGGAAGTATAGTTGATTTACAATGTTGTGTTAGTTTCAGGCATACAGAAAAGTGATTCGGTTATATGATTTTATTTTTTTATGCCAACTTTAATTGGGAGTGGTAGCTAGAAGCACTGTACTGAGAAGTCTTTTGATTTGAAAAAGCATGGGAAGATTGATTGGGACAGTTTTCTAAAGCAGAGGACAAGAATTTGCCACCCCTGTTAACAAACTGGCAGTGGAACTGTTGACAATCTCTGTCATTCTGCAAAGATAATGCCTATGGAGTTGACTTACCTCCCCAAAAAGAAAGCAATATAGAAGATAGAACTGTTTAAATTGACAAACTGGAAGAGGAACATCTTCAAAGCAAAGCTGTTTTCCCATTCAGATTCTGTTCGCGGATATTCTAAAAGGAACATAGGGTGTGTTTACATAGATGAGGTAAATGACAAGAAATATGGATACGGAATCAGAAGTCCCATGTTCAAAGTCTGGTTCAGTCATTTACTAGTTCTATGAGCCACTCAATGTCTCTGAGTTCTAGTGTCTGCATCTGTAAAAATAGGAATGATAATATCTGTTCCACAGAGTTGCTGAAAGGATCCAATGAGATAATCTTTATACATTTCCCACAGCTACAGGAGTATGATGCTTGTTATTAAGATGTAAAGATTTTCAGGATTCTCTCTGCTCCTTTCATTTAGAGGTAACCATAAATATTAGATCAGTCTTTCACCCAAACTGGCTATACTTAATATAGGGACCTAAATTGTCCACAGGGTTCTTTGAAAAAGGAATATTTTGTATGCAGACTGAAGTGGAATAGTAAAGAGAAAAGAGGGCTGCATCAGTCACAAGAGCCCAGTTTTTATCTCAACCTTACACCTAATTTGCTGGTAATCTCAGGCAGGTCTCTTCACATTTCTTTGTAATCAGTTTTATAATCTGTGAAATGAGGAATTTAGACAAGATAATTTGAAGAACTCTGTCAACTCACACCTTTGGGTTCTAACTTTTCAAACAAAACAAAACAAACAAAACACAACAAAATACAGTGATGAGAGAGATTGGATGAAGATGGCAGCATGTACTGCGGCCTCTGCTCCCACTCAGTATCCAAATAAGTGATAGAAAATATATATGCACATCTACTATATATATTTTAATATAATTGAAAAATTCAAGAAAGGTAGAAAATAGATGGGCTCTGACTTAAGGAAAAGATAGGCCAAAATATATGCATGAGCAAAGCACAGAATAAGAACGCAACAGGTCTTGGGGAACTCCAAGCCCAAAGCAGGTAGGTGCCAGAAATAGAAGGGGGTCTGTGGGGCACCCAAAAGAGTGACTGGTTGGTGGGCACCAGTGAGAGCAGTCAGGAGAGGCTGACATTTCCCCATGGGTTTTGATAGGTTGTGTTTTCATTGTTGTTTCCTTCTAAATAGTTTGTAAATTAAGCATAAAACTTATTTAGAAATGAGAATGTGGATTTTTAAAAAAATCCTGTGAGTAAGATTGCTTTTGGTTCTCCATTTCTCATTTTATTGCAGTGTGATCCACAAATGTGTCCTGTGTGATTTCTGCTTTGGGGCAAAAAAGTTGCAATTTCATTGTGGTCAAATTACATGGATAAGTTTTGTCAATGTATCAAGTGTCTGAAAATAATATTTCTTTTGGGCATACAATTTATATATATTTTAAAAGAAGCTTGCTAGTTATGATATTCAAATACTCTATATCCTGGCTTATATTTTGAGTGTGGATTTATCAATTTATTTTTGTATTTCTATCATTTTTTGCCTTCTATGTTTTGAAGGTTTGTGAAAATGTGTATAGAAATCATGACTATTATATTGACCTGGTAGATTGTTTATCACTATGAAGTGTTTCTCTGTCTCTCTCAAATAGACATTAAATTCTTGTTTGCCTAATGTTAATATGGTGACATATGATTTTATTGTTACTATTTTCTTGATATAGATGCTCTTATTGCTGAATTGACCTCTAACAAAATAAAAACTCTTTACCAGTTGACCTAATTTGTTTCTTGGAATCCAGGTTTATTTTTATAGATAATTAATATTACAGATAAATCACAGTTCATTATTATAGTTACTTTATTATTTGGAACAACTGACAACCATTCTGATCTAATTCTCAACAACTATAAAACTAGGCTGAAAAAATTATCTCTTGGAATCAAATGTTATATATTTCCTCTCTAAAAAAACCTTAATGTGATAGAATTGAAGCTTTGATTTTTTTGTGTGTGTGGTTTTTGAAAATAAAATATTTGGACAAAAAATGAAATCAAGAAACAAAGTTTAAAAAAATATTTTAAATAAAACAGTGTTTGTCCTCTTCTAGAAAGTTAAACCTAATTTCTAATTTGAAGCATAAATTTGCAAGCCAAAAGTTATATAGAATATAATGTAATATATATTATATATATATGTATATATGTATAGGTATATACATGCAATGATATTATATTCCTTTAAATAAAATATCAATATTTTATTAATTTAAATCAATACAATTCATTCATTATTAATCAACAATTATGAATCCACAGGCATTATGGTATGAGTTACAGATGAAAAATCAAATATGAAGTGAATACACCTGGAACTTAGCACAGATAACTGCTCTGTTTCCTACTATCAATTATGGTCCCCAAATCACTTGCTTAGATTTGCTTCTATCTTGGGTATAAAGTACTTTAAAAGTTAATAAATATAAGGAATCAGAGCTGGAAGAAACCTTTGAGACAATCTAGTTCAAGTGCTTTGTTACCCAACTGAAGAAATTGTAGCTCAGTGGGTTTAAGGAACAATGAAAATGATGAAAAAGATCATTCCCATTTATGGAGCACTTGTCATGTGTCAGGCAGCCAACTTACAATGGTGAAACAGGAAGTATTATCATTCTCATTTTACCAGTGAAGAAACTGAGTCTCAAAAAAAAAAAAGAAAAAGGAGGAAGAACAGAGGAAAGAGGAGGAGGAGGAAGAATGGAATGGAGAGCGGGGAAAACTTGCTCAGAGTCATGTAATTTCCAAGTGATCATGTCATCCAGAGGATGAACTAGGGACTAGTTCTTCCCTCTATATACTGTTCCTTCTCTTGTTACTTGTATTTGTAAATACATTATAACGAAAGTGATATATCATAATAAAGTCATACAGTTCCTCCACCATAGTCAATGGAGTCTGCCACTTCTGAGTTTAAATTCTACTTATTTAACTTAATTATCTTGGTTTTCTTATCCATAAACTAGGGATCATACTGTCATAGAGTTGTGATGACAATACAACAAAATAATGAAGGAGAAGTGTTTAGCTTAGCCCAGTGCCTTGGCTCTGGTGAGTTCTCAAACAATAAAAGATCATTGCTCAAACAAATCTGCAATAAAAATTTTGTACCCCAAACTGGGGGACCAAAAATTAAGTTCGAGGATAGAAAAAAAGACATTTTCTGACATGGAAGGTTTTGAGAAATTTACTTTCCAGGTAGCAAAATAAGGAATTAAGTTAAGACAGAAGAAACATAGGGTCCAAAAAGTAATGTCCAACTGAGAAGAAAAAGGTGAAAGGAATTCCCACAGTGCTGGTGAAGGCAAGTGTAGATGCAGCTGAGCACAAGCCCAGAGGGTAACCTATTGAGATTGGAGTAGACAGTGGTTCAGGGAGGATAATTTTAAGAAGAAAATAAAATGAGTACAATACTTGATGTTTTTGAATGTATTGAGAGAGAATTTAGAGTTATGGCAGGAAGTTTGGGATAAATTAAGGAAAGTATGTGTAGACAATTAAGCAAAAAAAGTGCTATTATTAGCTTCATGAAAAGATAAAGGTTGTGTAAGAAAGGAAGGATCACAGTACACACCATGCCTTAGATGTGAACATAGTTCTCTAGACACAATGATCTGAACACTAATTATTCATTTGGCTAAAACTGCTGGTATAACTACTTTGGAAGGAGGGGAATTAAGTCTGTTTTTAGCCGGTAATGGATGGGAAAGTGGGCGGGGACAGGACACTGCAGGGAATAAAGACTTAAGTTCTTGTCTTTATGATGGGAAGGCAATCACTTCCCAAAGCTGGAAAACCCAAGAATGGCATGCAGTTTAGAAATAGGGTAGAAAATAACAGAAGAAATGAATTGCTAAAATGCTAAAAAGCTGTCCCTCAGGGGTACGGAAAATAAGAATGGGTAATGTGGCAAAGGACTGGTGTTTATTATAAATCTTTTAATAATCTTTTGCCTTTTAAATTGTGTACATGTAATATGACACTTTGAAAAAAATAAATATTGGGGGGGAAAATCACAAAGAACTGAAAAGGTAGTGGAAAAAAGCAATTCCAAGTAGGGAGAACAAGGTTTGCTAATTTCTAGTAAGATTTTGTAACTATATACATTGCCTCTCTATAGTTATGTGATGTAGTCCAACTTCCTACGCCCCTTCTTTCACTTTTATTGACAATTATATAACTAAAGTTGATATAAAAAACATATAAAAAATGCTAAAGTGTGTAAAGCAACTGCAGAATAATATGCCCATGTTACTAAAGAGTGAAGAAAAATGGACTTACCTAAATTAGTGAGAAGGTAAGCAATTTTTTCATAAGCCTGTAATAAAAGAAAACAAATAGTTAATGTTATTATTTTCTTTTAGAAAAGGCTGTTATTTACACTATTCAAGAAACATCTAAAGCACATTCTACATAGTGGCTACATTTTTAATTAAGCAGAAGCAAGTTTTAAATCTTACTCTACAGGGCTTTATATATACACATACACACAAAATGCATGCAATAAAAATGTGTTGTAAATATGTGTATATATACAGACACACTTGATTTCTGCAATAATGTCTTTTCCGTTAGCTATCTTTATTTCCACTTTATAAATCAAAGAAATGAGATTTTAAAAACCCCAAAGACATTCAACTAGTCAATGGCTGACCTGGGATTTGATAATCAAATTATATGTGCTTTTTACTACACTAGAAGGTTAAGTGCAAGTATGTCTTCTTTACTATTGATAAAGAATTTTCCAAATTATGACAAAGACAGTGGGCAAAGTTGCATTCCTAAAGAACAAAGCTGGTTTGGTGGTTATTTAAAACAAGATTCACTAGTCAAATCTGTTGAATCTGTAAGTCACACGTACAATAGACTTTTATAACATTTTTTATATTCTGCCACCTTCTCCTTGCCCCACCGTACTCTGTGTACCACTCATACAGACTCAAGGAAAGAAAACATATTTCACAATATTCCAAGTAAATATAGTTGGAAATGTATATTTACTATGGACAGAATGGTGATGTGTGTGTGCATGTAAATATGACTATATAACCCCACAATTCAACAAATTATTCTTTAGATTATAAATTCCAATATCCCTGCCTATTGGCATGCAAAATCAAAAAGGTGTCTGGACACTTTAAAAGTTGTTCACCTTCCCTGACTGTTCTTTCAATAGAACTATTATGATTATTCATCTTGACCATGATTCAATCCATCTCTTCCTAAGATTTAAAGTGTTATCTTGAGACAAAAAGATTATATTGAGTACAATAGTCTCATTCTACCCCTGGTGCAGTTTTTTTTTTTTTTTTTTTTAACTGTACACTCAAGTAATCATTTTCAAATTTTAGGACCCGATTAGCTTGAATTCATTCACCAAAGTTATCTTGACTTTGTTCTTTTCCATGCCCCATTTATCAACTAAGATGATTAGAGAAGGGTCTCCAGAGAGTATGGTAAGATAGCCTTATCAATCAGCAAATAGTACTTGAGTAGCTCCTGTGCCTCAGGCACTGAATTAAGTGCCCTCATGGGGACTGAGAGAAAATTTTTTTTTTTTTGAGAAAATTTTATTTAAATAACTGCCATTTAGAGTATTTGGCTGGTGCCAAACAGTGTTTTATATATACTATTATTTATATTTGTCCTTAGAACAATATTATCAAATAGGTATTATGATTCCCATTTTACAGAACAGGAAACTAAGGTTTAGAATGTTAAGTACCTAACCTGAGATAATACTTCTAAGCAAGTAGCAAAGTCGGGATTTGGTATCATGGCCCTCTTGTACCACCTATGCTGTGCCTTGTCACATAACCATTTCAGATTTTGTCTTAATACTTAGCACATAGACCTGTCTGTAAGCCTGGGATGATAATATCTGCAGCTGATGCCCCAAGGGATTACAATAACCTAATAACCTTTGGAGAAATGTTATGTGCCACCCCTGGATATATTGCTCTTGGAAAGCTCTCTGGGGTAGTGGACAGCCTGCATCACCCAAGGCCCAAATGCCCATTGGCATCATCAGGATGATGAGCTACAAAATCAGTCCATGCAGAGTGACATGCTAACTCACCCACAAAGTGTAGGAAGAAACCACAATTCAAATATAACCAACTGAATGGTGTCAGCAATCACATTGACACAGCAAGTTGTGTGTGTGTGTGTGTGTGTGTGTGTGTGGTAGAATGGATATGTACTTGGGGGAGGAGAGAATAAGGGGATTCAGGGTCAATTGTTCTGGTTACTACATTATATACATGTAGTATATGTATACACTACATAAATATACATCATTATATATATATATATGCAATATATGTGTGTGTGTAAAACACATTTATAAATAAAATAAAATTTTAAAAGTATATAAAATATCATATTGAGGAACCTATGCTTTTAAAAATTATTCACTAGTGCATTCAGTAAGCTGATATTCTGTGGTCATATATATTGGGTTAAAAATATTTATTAGGAATTTCTAATGAGTCAGGTACTATTCAGGGAACCAAATAACAGTGAACCAAACATAATCTCTACTTTCATGGAATTTAAACTCCAGTGCTCAGAGACAGATGACAAAGAAATATGTAATTGGCCAGGAGACGCAAAGTACTAAGAGGAAAGATGAAGCAGGCTGAGGGGTAGAGCGTTAGTGGTGGCACAGCGTGCTATTTAGAGGGTGGTCAGGGAAGCCTCTCCAAGAAGGTGGCATTTGAGCAGAGAGTTGCATGGAGTGAGGGAACCCAGCAGGGATGCAGTTCAGTATCTGGGGGACACGGAAATTGTAAGTGCAAATGCCTGAGCCTGCCATGGGCTTGGTGTGCTTCATGAAGGACAAGGAAGGTAGAGGGACAAGGGTGGAGGCAGTAAAGGTAGTAAGAGATGAGTCAGAGAGATCTCAGAGGGAAACACCTTTTCAGGGCCTCATGGGCTATGGTGAGGAGTTTAGAATTCATCCTGAGCTGAGAAGTCATCTCCCTATTAATGCTTTGTTATGGGGTGCAATGCAGAAATCAGTTGTGGGAAAAAAATGGCAAAGGCAGAGAAAAAACAGCAAGGTTGTTGTGAAGGGGCAAATTAAGGAGTTGTACACGTATTTTAATGCTCTTTATCTCTGAGTCAGAGTCTCACAATCTAACCTTCTTTGTAAAAAGGAGCTCCAAACAGACTTTTGCAGAGTCAAAAAGAGTCTGCACTTTTCCAGGAATCCTCCTTTTTGAATTTCTAGAAATTGTGGACATAACACATGAAAAAACTAAACAAATACATTAAAAGAAAAAAAAAAAAGCTAACCTTCTTATTAAATGAGTCATTTGCCATTGCTTCCTTTCAAGGTTAAGATATGTGGTCTAACACTTTGAACCACCCTATTCCATAATAAACTATTTGCATTGTAATTACCAGTGGGAATCAGGTGTTGAGGAAAGTCAGGTACATTTTGAGGTCTTTGGGGATCAGGCCCATGAAGGAAACATAGGAATGTATTCTCTGGACGTTAGAGATGGAAGTGGATCAATAATGTGGAAGAGTCCGGCATGAATACACAATAGCCAAGTGTATTCAGGGCTTTCTTTTTCTTTTTTTCCTTCCTTTTGGTATCGTGTGCTCTATGCATGGTACATGGACTTTAAAATGAGAGGAGGAATACCAAAAGCAGTTTATCCTTTTATTGACAATGCTGAAATGGTTTAATTGGCTTAATCCCAGAAGTACAAGAGTACTTCTGCTGTGATGTTTCTATTTTTTCTTAAAAATTACATGTTAATCATGAGACCAGAGAACTTTCGTTCTTAAAATAATTCTTAAATTAATTGAGGTTTGATTGTCAAGCAACAAGAATATACACTTTTTAAGTAACTGCACATTTTAAATTTTTATTAAAATCTCTTTGGAAGTATTTCCTAATGATGGTTAACCATGCTACTATGGCACCTCCGGTAGGTAGCATTATATTTTGAGGGGCAGCAAAATAAAGAATAAAAAGGATGGGATTTGTACAGAGCAACTCCTGTTTCAAATTCTGGCTTTGTAGTGTTTTAGCTATATGGCTGGTAAAAGATGTTAAAGATAGTAACATGAAGTTTTAGTTATTGGTAAATTATTTGCAATTTATCTTTGGAAGATGTGATTTCTGATCTTGGCTGTGTATCAAAATCACCTTAGCTCCTTAAATCACTGATTTCACAATACTATTTTGGGGTCTAACTGGATCAGAACCACTTGGAGCACATTATGGGAAATTTTTTGTTTTAAATACAGACTTATAGTCCTACAAAGAAGATTCTGAATGAGACTCGGGAATCTGTAGTTTTTCAAAAGTGTTTCAGGTGATTTGATGAGTATAAGAGTAGGAAACAATCCTTTAAGTTACTTTTATGATCTGTAAAATGGGCCTGTCATCAAACTTTTATTATCTTGATCTATATTTCTCTCCCAAATTAAATATTTGTAGGAATGCCACAATCCACCTGTTTAAAGGCTTAGAGAATATATATCCTTTATTAGTTTGAATGAAATTAACAAGGGCAGAAAGCTTGAAAGACACTGAAAATATAATTCCAGTAACAAAAATGACTTTGAGCACATACAATATTCAAAAATGCTAGGATATTTGGAGAATAAAATATTTAAAATGTATTGAAAGAATATATTCTAAATGTCTTTTAGGCATTAGGCAAAGACCTGGAGATACAAACATGAGGAAGCTACAGCCCCTGCTCATGAGGAATTTATAACCCGATAGCAGGAGAATAGGCATATCCCAAACACTGTAGCAGAAGAGTATTCACAAAAGAGATTGTTTAATGCTATCAGGAGAATCTGATAAGGAGGGAGAATAGACCTGTCCAAGCACCTGTGAGAAGAACAGACACAAAGAGATTCTTTAATTCCACATATGGGATTGAGAAAAAATTTTATGAAAGAAGTGATCCTTAACTGAAATTTTCAAAGATGAAGAGATTTTCTTCAAGGAGACAAAACGGAAAAAAGGTCAATAGAGGAAGCACTGTGAACCAGGAGACGGGTGTGAGATAGAATGCCAGGGAGCAAGCACAAGTGCTTCTATAGGCTGGACTGCAGGGCGCCACAGGGAGGGGGCAAGACACAAACTCCGACAAGGGGAGAAGGGGAGACTGGCTTTAAATAATGGAGACCCTCCCGTGCCACTGATGTCAGGGGCAATGGGAACCTGTTATACAGATCTGAGTACGAAATAGAATGATCAAATTTGTAATTTTGAAAGACCCTTGCAGCCGCGGTGTGAAAGGGAGATGGGAAGAGTGGAGAATAGAGACAGGAAGACTAACCAGTTAGAAGGCTGTGACAATAGCCTGAGCTAGAAATGACAAACAGCTGAGCTAAGGAAGCAGCAGTGAGGATGGGGAGCAGGGAATGGATAAGAGAGATGTTACGGAGGCACAGTTCACAACAGTCACTGATACGATGAAGGAGACAAAAGTAATGCATGAAGAATGCCAAGGTTTCTGGCTGTGTACATTAAACATGAAAAGTTGTTTGTTTTTTTAAAGTATTTGTTTGTTTTATTTATTTATTTAGGCTGTGTTGGGTCTTCGTTTCTGTGCGAGGGCTTTCTCCAGTTGTGGCAAGCGGGGGCCACTCTTCATCGCGGTGCGCGGGCCTCTCACTATCCTGGCCTCTCTTGTTGCGGAGCACAGGCTCCAGACGCGCAGGCTCAGTAGTTGTGGCTCACGGGCCCAGGTGCTCCGCGGCATGTGGGATCCTCCCAGACCAGGGCTCGAACCCGTGTCCCCTGCATTGGCAGGCAGATTATCAACCACTGTGCCACCCGGGAAGCCCAAAAGTTCAGTTTTAAAAAATTATTTGGCTGATTTAAACTATTTTTCCATGCACTTATTTCATAGTTTCATGTATATGGCTTATAGCTGAAAAGCATATTAGATTAATAGAATACTTTAACTGAGTCCAAATCCCTCGTTTGGGGAATATGGTAGCACAGGGATCACAAAGTCAAGCTATTAAGAAACATTTGTATGAGTACATTTGAAAAGTACATTCGTATGAGCTGTATATTTAGAGTTGTTCTGCAAATAACAAAAGATAGCCTTTGGTATTCTAGGTGAATCTTTTTGGTGGTATAATTTTTTAAAGAGTCTGATATTTTGATATTAATGATGTTAATCTATCCTTATTTGATTAAGCTCTTAAATTGATCCTGTGTGTTCAGGTGAGTCAGAAGGGCTGTTTAATAATCTGTGGAGTGCCTTAACATCCTGGGTGGGAAGGAAATGCATAAATTCAAAAGGGCATTATTTTTTTTACACTGATTGAACCTGAGAAACATAACATTCCTTTCACATTTGTTGAGTTGGCTGTGTAATTCACTTCTTTTATGCTAAATCCATTTTAAAATCTTCTCCTGAGTTAGTTGCAAAGGCAAAGGAGAAGTTGTATGGTCTTTTGCACTTCTAACAATCCCTGAATCTGAAAGCCAAAATGCTCAACAAGTAGAAATAAACATTTAGAAAGAGAAAAGTCAGCTCTGTTTTCTCCTGGGAACTATGGATGCTTATTTCATAGCACTAGGCACTTACATGGGCTTTTGTATTTAATTAAGTAGAGCTAGTGGGATTTTAAGGATCTCAAAGGATGGTTTCTATGATAAAAATAGTACTATCCTTACCTGTCTACAGAGGTCTTTGTTGTCTGTAAATGCAAGTACTTTGGAAGAAAGAATACATTAAGCCTCATCAAAAATATAAACTTAGTGAGAAGAAGTTGTATCTGAACCTATAAGAGAGAGGAATGTATGTTGGAGGGTCAGTTGTGATTCTAGGGAAGGGGTGATCACCGAGGATAGAAATTGGAGGGGGAGTAGAATCAGAGTTCAAGGGACTGCGAATTGAGAAGCACCTGGAATAATATAAAACTGGAGTCTGGTACATCAGTGAAAACTTCAGCCAGCCTGATAGAAAGTAATGGACTTTTATCAGGACACTAAGTTGAGGAACTGATGATTCAAACTGATGAAAGCCTGGGCAGTGTTCAGAGGGGCAGGGGAGAGGGAGAGAGCATAAATGAGAACAGAAGGAACAGATGGGGAGAGAGAGAGAGAGAGAAAGAGAGTGTGAGTGTGTGTCCTGGGATGTTAGCCATTGATAAGCCTGCTCCTTACCTGGTGAAAGACGAAATTTAAAAAATGACCCAAAGTTGCTACCTAGGTGGCTGGGGTTTTATGGGTAACTCATATATAAAGTAAAAATAAAGTACATTCCAATTCTAATTTGTTCCAAATTTTATATCATGGTAGAATGTTTTAAAAGTAAAGGCTATTTTTTTCTGATTATAAATCAAAACCTACATATAGAGATAAATATTTGAATGAACAGAAAAAATATATATTAAATCAAATATTATCCTGAGATACAACCACTATTAACATTTTATTGTCACTCTTCAAAATGCAGGTGTGTTCCAATGGAAATCAAGTGAAATTGTATATCCTTCTTCTGTAACTGTATGCCATATACTTAAATAATATTAAAATTTAAAATTCAACCAACCTACTAAGGATAAGAAATTGGATCAATTTAAAATCAGACTAGCTGATTGCTAGTATTACCTAGAAATAAATACATTAACCACTTAGCTTCCTTTTCCTTAGATAATGAGATCAACCACAATAACCTCTGTCCACTGGAAAACTGCCACAATACACTGGTTTTGTTAGAAAAAATTTCTTTCCCTATCTGCCAGAATAGTTAATATAAAAACCATAAATATAAGAATCTACAGTGTCCTTACTGTGAATGGTTCCTCCTTCAATGTGGTGACTTTGTGCAATGCACAACATATACTTCCTTATATAGGCTACCACACAAGCCTCTCAATCCTAGCACTGTCTTTTTTCAATGTTTATTGTTCACTTTATGAGTCAAAAGCATAAATTAAAATACTGTATGGCTTATTTGGAGATACAGTAAACAACATTCTTCTTCTGCAAATTAACCTAAACCTGAAGAAAGGAGACCCCAGTAGAAAATATTAACTATTGTCCTTGCATTAATATTTACCCATTTCTCAGTGACTACAGTGACTATTTATTTTCTCTTAAGAACATCTCTGATAATTTTAAAGTTAAATAACAAATGGTTCCGGTCCCCTCCCGACTAACCATGTAACATCAGTATCAATCCACGTTTGGAACCAAATGCATATTACCTGTTTATGTTATCAACATCATTGTTTGTGCATTGGTCAGCCCTCTATATGAATTATCTCATCATGTAAATATATAAGCACTAACACTTACTATATGCATACTCTGGGACAAGTTATTTAAGCTCTCTGAATTTCAGCTTCCTCATTTACATAATGGAGAAAATATTGACCTTGTGGTGTTGTTGGAAGAATTAAAGGAAAGATATTATTCTAAATGTGCCAATAAGTGCCTCCTGTCTTCAGAGAAAATGGGGCCCCATCCACAGATCTTGCTGAAGAGGTAGACCTAAGCATAATATTGTCCTCTCAGCCATAGACATTTGGTTCATAAGTCACTTGGTATATGTGAAGTTGAACCAATCAGATGCTCTCTCTGAGAAACTAGCACATTGAAACACTGGACGATCTAAGTTAAATAAACTACAGAAATTGACTAACATGGTCATGAATTTAGAGCCAATGAAAATAACAAAAGCATAGCAATGCAACAGTATACCAGACTCTGAAAGGGAGGCCATGGGTAGGCAGATAGTCTCTTCCTGATAGAATGGAGCAGATATGCAAATAGAATCATTGGAAAAAGAGGTAGAAAGAAAGGAAAAGAGAAAGAGAGAGGGAAAGAAGATAGAGAGAGGGAGAGAAAAACAGAGGAAGAGGGAGGGAGGGAAGGAAGGAAGGAAAAAAAAAACTTAGTCCCAGAGGAATAAAAATGGAGTAGTTGTCTGACTGTTTTCCATTTCACATGAGGTCTTGGAGATAACAAGGCTACACTTTCAAACAGAATTTCCTATACCTTTCCAATAAATTCTCCTCTGAGGTTGAGTTTGTTGGAATGGCTTTCTAATCCAAACAATCCCTTATCTGATGAAAAGAGCATAGCACCATTTCTAGCACACACTAGATACTCGATAAGTGGAAGTTGTCGCTAAACAAAACTCTAAACCCAAAGAGCAAGGAAGACAATACAACTATCGTTGACTTTAATTTTTTAAAAATCCATCATGTAAACCACATAAATGAAATATTTTCTGTTAAGCCAAATTGTCTTTGCCAGAAATGATACTAGGTCTTATTTTGGCTTCCTGTAAATCCAATCCAAGTATAAAGGAAACACAGTCCTGTCCTTTACCCACTCCTTGTACACCTATTGAAAAATTTGTAAACACTTACAAGATTCAGTGCCATAATGATCACAAAATTGATACAGACTGCAGCAGCAGAAGTTGCAAACTGCCAGTGTTGTTTGATGAAATTCCACTTGAATGATGCAAACTGTTCCATGACAATCAGGCGATACACCACGACTGCAAACACTGCAGTGATCACCAGAGAAATCTATAATATGGGAGACCAGAGGAGACATCCACATTGTGCATCATTAACAAAACAAAAGCAACACCATATATCCAATACACTGACCCCAAAAGCTAAAAAATTTACTTTTCCAAGAAAGCATAAGTAAATTTAAAATTTCCTTTAAGGAACTAAGTTTCATTAGAGTCAAAATAAATGGTATAAGATTCAGTTGTTTCAGTGGGATATGCTGTTCAAATCTCCACTTTCACATGAATGTTTGGTTTTAAAACAAAATGTCTAATTTTAGGATGACCATATAATTTCCATTTTATCTTAGATGATCTTTGTTTCTCCCAAAGAGTGCTTTATTTAGGGATATGCACAAAGTCCCTTTGTAATTATTCTGTGACCTGCTGTGATTTTTATTTTGTTTAATAGTATGTATGTACTACCAAGGTACTGAACAGGATACAGTTTCTTACATCCTCAGGGTCACAAAATGAGTTGGTATCCTTCAACGTCTTTCTAAACCTGGAATCCCACATTCTGAGATTTATGGTTATACTTTACCATGAAGAATATTCCTGAGATAGAAACAAGAAGACGAGTGACTTTGTCTGAGGAAGGCTGATGCGGCTCAGGTTTTCCACTGATGGGATTCACTCTCTCCATCTTGTAATACTTTGCTTCAAACTGGGGACGAAGTGTTTCCTATGAGAAAAACTAAAGTTAACTAAATATCTGTCATAAATTTTTTAAAAATCCAATATTTAATAAATTTCTGGAATTTGGCCTACTTTTATATCAAGTCTTGGCAAAGAAGCAAATTGTAAAAAATTAGATGAAAGTTATTTTAGGGTTTATTTAACCCTAAACTATATTTTAATTAGCACAGTTTTCCACTAATGCAATTTAAGGAAACATCATAGAAGTGCTTCGAAAAAATTACACATTTCATCATTGATCTTTACTGTCTTCATAAAATAAGAATCTTGTTAGTAAAAAAAGTCAAGTAAAAATTGAATGGTGTTTAGCTGCTTCCTGCTTGGACATTAAGGACAGTGAATGATTTTCTGTACCATATGTTATTCCAGTTTCCTTATCTCCTGGTTTCTTAACATCTTACCTCCTCTTCTTCCCATTCAATAAGGTCCCAAGTATAGGTCAGTGTACTTCTTCTCCTTTTCCAAAACTCCAGGAAGACTGTGGCTATAAATAATAATATTATTATTATTATTACAATTCTTTACCTGACCATATCCCACTCTGTCATCATTGCCTTTCTTCTTGTATTGATGCATTCACATCCTATTATTAAATAATTAAAATTAACTACATTTGTATTAAATTTATACAGCTGGAATATTTTTTCCCTTACCCTCTTCTCCCTATCTGTGTAACTGCTATCAGCATGCACTCCTGATGGAGAGTGATTTTTTTTTTATAAATTTATTTTTGGCCGCATGGGGTCTTCGTTGCTGCATGCGGGCTTTCTCTAGTTGTGGTGAGCGGGGGCTATTCTTCGTTGCAGTGCACGTGCTTCTCATTGCAGTGGCTTCTCTTGTTGTGGAGCACAGGCCCTAGAGCGTGGGCTTCAGTAGTTGTGGCACACGGGCTCAGTAGTTGTGGCTCGTGGGCTCTAGAACTCAGGCTCAGTATTTGTGGCACATGGGCTTAGCTGCTCCATGGCATGTGGGATCTTCCCAGACCAGGGCTCGAAACCATGTCCCCTGCATTGTCAGGTGGATTATTAACCACTGCGCCACCAGGGAAGTCCAAGAGTGATTCTTTTTATTGGAATACATAAGCAGAGATTTTTGTTACAATAGCATGATCTTGATCTTGTGAAACTGGGTTGGAGATGAAGCTGGAGATAAGAGGCCTTCAGTGGAAAAAGGAACTTTGTTGTCAGGGGAAAGCAGGGCTTCATGTGCATCAATGGAGGTAGAGAGTATTTTGGAAAATCTGAAGATGATACCCCATAATTCTGCTCCTTAGCAACTATGCATTGTATTTATTTTTTCACTCCTACCTCTCTGACTATAATGACATACTTTTCTCAACGTTACAAAAATTTCAAAGATGCACATGCTGCATCCATCCCTTGTACTTCCATTTCTCATGTCCATTTCCAGTGGCTTCCCTCTGTGATCTAAAGTCAATGGCACAGAGTAACAGAATCATAGGGTCAAGCATGTAAGAGAGGTAAGATTCTGTATGTAGTTTGTTCCAAGTTATTTTAAATTCACAGACAACAAGGCCCAGAGTCACTGACATACATCACTGACCTTGTCCAGAAATCTGCCAAAGCATCTACAACAGTTTATTACACTTTTTTCTGTACCTGCTTTTCCCCACACTTGAAGGTAAGTTTCTTGAGGCCCTTTTTTCCTTAGCATTTTTAGTACTTGGCACACTGAAAATGCTCAATAAAAGTTTGTTAAATTGAACTGAATTACTGAATAGAATTCAGTGATTGTGACTAACTCCTGGGGGAGTGTTCTTTGCATTATTCTAGAGGTTTTCAAATTATGCTCTATGGAATTTCACTAAAGACATTGGAAGAAAGAGAGTCCCTCACCAGAGAAGGCCCTTCTTTTTTAAATATATATATTGAGCAATCATGTTCAATTTTATTTGGAAAAATAATTATTGTTTAAAAAGTTTTAAAAACTACTTCACTGTACTTCAAGGTGGGGGAGTGGCTAATGAGAGGGGCAACAGGGGCAAGAGGTCAATTCCAAACACAAATGAAGTTAAGTATGTCTGAATATGGAGTCCAAAAAAGAATTCCAAGTATTGTTTTCATCAGAAGAGATAAAAATTTAAAGCTTTCTCAAAAGGAGACCCAGCTGAAACGAGAGTATATCAGAGCAACCTCTCTGCCATAGCCAATTTGTACAACACCCAAGAACTACTAAAGAATCCTCCATTCCCTAGATTTGTTTTCAGCAACATCTGCAAGCATAATGCGCTTTCCCCACATGGTATTGCAACATCACTGTACATGAGTTAGAAATAGAAACCTCACTAAACAGGTTCTACAATTAATAGAAGGGCCATAAGTGTGGGACATTTTAAATTTCCCTGCCTAGGGTAAGTTACTGATTTTCTGGTTAATGCCTCACAGCCATACAATTAGTAGAGTTTTCTGCATGAGTATCTAGTAGACTATTGATTAGTAGACGAATCAATATAAAGAGCCTATACATATGTGTGAAACAGCAGATTTTGAATATTTGGGCTGAACTGTACTTGACACAGCCTCAACTGGTTAGTTATAGAACTGGCTAGTCAAGACCTACTTTTAAATTTCCTCTTTGTCTAAGGACATGGAATCTCTCTCTAACGTTACTTCCAATTTCCCTCTCCTTCTTCTCTCTCTCTAAAAACACTAAGTAAGAAATAAAATAACAAGCATCTGAGTTCTAAGAACATGAGAAGGCCAGCATTTGAACTATAATCACTGAAAATCTTCACCAGTTTCTAAAATCAGACTTCATAATTTTTCCCCTAAGCAATTTCATTTAGAAAGAAGAAGCTACACATAAATAGCACCGTGCTATATTAAAATAGAACTCTCACTACAGTCTTGACCAGAGCACACTCTTAAATTTGATGTAATGTGTCTCTCTAAGCTAACTCTTCCTGTCAGTATGGTATTGGCATTTGTACATTAAATACACATTCAGTAGCATTTGTTCACATTAAAATGGATACTCTCACCTGAATTGCTAAACAATTAGGTGTCTACACAAATAAGCTGTCAGCTTTTCGCCATGTATTTTTTATAAATACAATGTAATCTTTTTAAAGTTCTGTATTGATTTTTCTCAGGACTTTTCCTCATCTTACCATTCAACTATTTGATATACTTTCTTTACTTAACTCTGTTGAACATTTTCTGATTATAAATGTAACACCAACAAAAATAACTGGAACAACTCCTGTATTATTCACTTCTGAAATACAGGAGTCTAGGAGGGCCTGCCATTTACTAGGCTTTCAATAAATGTATGCTGAATGAGTGAAGTAAACTGTAAAGAACAGAAGTCACCTACAATTCCACCATTCATAAATAGTCACTATTGCAATTTAGGTAATCCCATCCAAAGTATTTTTCTTAAGAAGTATACTTAGGACTGATATATAGCTGATACTCAGAGATATAGCCATATAGGTTGTTCATTTACGACAGGAAAAACAAAAAACTGATTCATAACTGAACCCTCTAAAGGTGTCATATTCCTCACAGGCTGGCCCTTCTTCCCTAGGAAACCTTCAGCAGGATGAAGTATATGTAGAATTAACCCTTGGAACAGCGCTGGCCTCCAGGAAAGTGCTCCAGAACTAAAGTCTATATCCCTTCTGATTAGCCAGTACAGAGCCTTAAAAACTCTTAAATATTTGCTCACTTTATAAGCATCCCCCTAGAACTGGATACTTAGAACTGTACTTAGCACCGTAGATGAATGATGACAATAATATAAGAAATTACTAACTTCACTTTTATAATAAATACAATTTATCTTCTTGATCAAGTTATAATGACCCTCAAAAGACCATCTAGGAATGGCAATGTGGTGCTGGAGAAAGAGCATGGCTTGGGGTACAAATGTTCTGGGTTTGAGAGTTGCCTGTATTCTTTTCTAATTGTGTGACCTTGGACAAATGACTAAACAATGATAAGCCTTTGTTTTCACAACTTAAAAACAAGAATAGTAAAATTGTCTTTATGGCAGTGTTGTACAAATTAACTGAGGTATACTTTGTAAGTGGTCTAACTATGCTTAATTCATTTTAAGAGTATAATAAATTATAATGACCCATTTTTTTCAACATTCTGTTCGTTGTTATACATAGGGAACTTTGTAGACAAAGTTCTTGGCTTACATTGTATAAAGATACTGTATATTCTTCTGCAGGAAATATGGGCTATTGTCAATTATTTATATTTTGATTGTTTCACTTTTATAAAAATTCAGTCATAATTGTCATAACACTTTCCATCTTTTGCTGGTGACACAGCAAACAGCTTATATTGCCCTTTTTCTTCTTTTGTATTTAAGATGGTAAAGCTGCCTCTAGAGTAAATAATTCATTTCGAAATTATTTTTTGAGAGCACGATGTTTGTCTATTCTCAGAGAGAGCATACCAAAAAAATGAAAATGAGTTGCATCATAGTCCCAAAGAGGAAGAAGAGAACTAGTATTTACTGAGCACTTTCAAGATCCCAGACTTTGTGCTAGATGTTTTAATTGACTCCTATTATTTCCACAACAACCCAGGTGAAATAAAGATTATTAATCTCCTTCAGTAGAGAAGCAAATCGAAACTCCTGGAGGTTAAGTTACCTGAGGAAGTCCCTTGGCTGAAATTCACACCCAGATACAAACACTGACCTTTCTCTATGCCAAAGGAAAAATTATTTTTAAACATGGTTTGGGATAGAACTTTTTGAGCTACATAATTTGCAACATCCTTCTGGGAAGAAATTAGCATTATAGACAAAAGGTTTAAGCAAATTTCTAATAGACCTAAATGAGACTGAGAACTTCTGGGAGGTTAGCTGCTCAAACACCGAGAGGTCCATCAATCAGAAGTCTACAGTCTTTTGGGGGGACTTTCAAGATGGCAGAGGAGTAAGACATGGAGATCACCTTCCTCCCCACAAATACATCAAAAATACATCTACATGTGGAACAACTCCTAGAGAACACCTACTGAACACTACCAGAAGACCTCACAATTCCCAAAAGGCAAAAAAATTCCCATGTACCTGGGTAGGGCAAAACAAAAAAGGAAAAACAGAGACAAAAGAATAGGGATGGGACCTGCACCTCTGGGAGGGGGCTGTGAAGGAGGAAAAGTTTCCACACACTAGGAAGCCCCTTCACTGGCGGAGATGGTGGGTGGCAGGGGGGAAGCTTTGGAGACATGGAGGAGAGCGCAGGAACAGGGGTGCAGAGGGCAAAGTGGAGAGATTCCCACACAGAGGATTGGTGCCGACCAGCACTCACCAACCTGAGATGCTTGTCTGCTCACCTGCTGGGGGGGGTGGGGGCTGGGAGCTGAGGCTTGGGCTTCAGAGGTCAGATCCCAGGGAGAGGACTGGGGTTGGCTGCTTGAACACAGCCTGATGGGGGCTACTGCGCCACAGTCAGCTGGGAAGGAGTCCAGGGAAAAGTCTGGAACTGCCTAAGAGGCAAGAGACCATTGTTTTGGGGTGCACGAGGAGAGGGGATTCCTCCCCAGTGTGCCCACAGAAGGCAGAGCACTTCCTAAACGAGCTCCAGAGACAGGCATTAGCCGCGGCTATCAGATCGGACCCAGAGACAGGCATGAAACGCTAACGCTGCTGCTACAGCCACCAAGAATCCTGTGTGCAAGCAAGGGCACTATCCACAACCCTCCCCCAAGGAGCCTGTGCGGCCCACGACTGCCAGGGTCCTGTGACCAGGGACAAGTTCCCTGGGAAAACACACAGTGCACCTCAGGCTGTTGCAACGTCACATAGGCCTCTGCGACCTCAGGCACACCTGGCATTCCAATTATAACTACTGTACCCCTCCCTCACCCCAGCCTGAATGAGCAAGAGCCCCCTAATCAGCTGCTGCTTTAACCCTATTCTGTCTGGGTGGGAACAGAAGCCTGAGAGCAACCTACATGCAAAGAGGGGCCGAAACCAAAGCTGAACCTCCGGAGCTGTGGGAACAAAGAAGAGGAAGGGAAGTTTCTCCACGCAGCCTCAGGAGCAGCCAATTAAATCCCCACAATCAACTTGATGTACACTGCATCTGTGAAGAGACAACGAATCATCCCAAAATTGAGGTGGTGGACTTTGGGAGCAACTGTAGATGTGGGGCTTGCTGTCTGCAACCGATTTGTTTCTGATTTTTATGTTTATCTTAGTTTAGTTTTTAGGGTTTGTTATCATTGGTGGATTTGTTTATTGGCTTTGTTGCTCTCTTCTTTTGTCTTTTATTATTATTTTTGTTTTTATTTTAATAATTTTTAAAATTTATTATTATTATTTTTTCCTTCTTTTTTTCTCCCTTTTCTTCTGAGCCGCCTGGCTGATGGGGTCTAAGTGCTCCAACCTGGTGTCAACCCTGAGCCTCTGAGGTGGGAGAGCCAAGTTCAGGACATTGGACCACCAGAGACTTCCTGGCCCAACATACTATCAATCAGCAAGAGCTCTCCCAGAGATCTCTGTCTCAACGTGAAGACCCGGCTCCACCCAATGGCCAGCGAGCTCCAGTGCTGGATGCCCCATGCCAAACAACTAGTAAGACAGGAATGCAACCCCACCCATTAGCAGAGAGGCTGCCTAAAATCATACTAAGTTCACAGACGCCCCAAAACAAACCACCAGACGCAGTCCTGCCCACCAGAAAGACAAGATCCAGCTGCACCCACCAGAACAGAGGCACCAGTCTCCTCTACCAGGAAGCCTAAACAAGCCACTGAACCAACCTCACCCACTGGGGGCAGATACAAAAAACAATGGGAACTACGAACCTGCAGCCTGTGAAAAAGGAGACCCCAAACATAGTAAGTTAAATAAAATGAGAAGACAGAGAAATATGCAGCAGGTGAAGAAGTAAGGTAAAAACCCACCAGACCGGGCTTCCCTGGTGGTGCAGTGATTGAGAGTCTGCCTGCCAATGCAGGGCACACGGGTTCGAGCCCTGGTCTGGGAAGATCCCACATGCCGCGGAGCAACTGGGCCTGTGAGCCACAATTACTGAGCCTGCGCGTCTGGAGCCTGTGCTCCGCAACAAGAGAGGCCGCGATAGTGAGAGGCCCACGCACCGCGATGAAGAGTGGTCCCCGCTCGCCGCAACTAGAGAAAGCCCTCGCACAGAAACGAAGACCCAACACAGCCATAAATAAATAAATAAAAATTAAAAAAAAAAAAAAAAAACCCACCAGACCAAACAAACAAAGAGGAAATAGGCAGTCTACCTGAAAAAGAATTCAGAGGAATGATAGTAAAGATAATCCAAAATCTTGGAAATAGAATAAACACAAGAAACGTTTAACAAGGACCTAGAAGAACTAAAGAGCAAACAAACAATGATGAACAACACAATAAATGAAATTAAAATACACTAGAAGGAATCAATAGCAGAATAACTGAGGCAGAAGAATGGATAAGTGACCTAGAAGATAAAATAGTGGAAATAACTATTGCAGAGCAGAATAAAGAAAAAAGAATGAAAAGAATTGAGGACAGTCTCAGAGACCTCTGGAACAACATTAAATGCATCAACATTCGAATTATAGGGCTCCCAGAAGACGAAGAGAAAAAGAAAGGGTCTGAGAAAATATTTGAAGAGATTATAGTTGAAAACCTCCCTAACATGGGAAAGGAAATAGTCAATCAAGTCCAGAAAGTGCAGAGAGTCCCATACAGGATAAATCCAAGGAGAAACACGCCAAGACACATATTAATCAAACTATCAAAAATTAAATACAAAGAAAAAATATTAAAAGCAGCAAGGGAAAAGCAACAAATAACATACAAGGGAATCTCCATAAGGTTAACAGCTGATCTTTCAGCAGAAACTCTGCAAGCCAGAAGGGAGTGGCAGGACATATTTAAAGTGTTGAAAGGGAAAAACCTACAACCTACTCTACCCAGCAAGTATCTCATTCAGATTTGATGGAGAAACTAAAACATTTACAGACAAGCAAAAGTTAAGAGAATTCAGCACCACCAAACCAGTTTTACAACAAATGCTAAAGAAACTTCTCTAGGCAGGATACACAAGAGAAGGGAAAGACCTACAAAAACAAATGGAAAACAATTAAGAAAATGGTAATAGGAACATACATATCAATAATTACCTTAAATGTAAATGGATTAAATGTTCCAACCATAAGACATAGACTGGCTGAATAGATACAAAAACAAGACCCATATATATGCTGTCTAAAAGAGACACACTTCAGACGTAGGGACACATACAGACTGAAAGTGAGGAGATGGGAAAAGATATTCTTTGCAAATGGAAATAAAAGAAAGCTGCAGTAGCAATTCTCATATCACACAAAATAGACTTTAAAATAAAGACTATTACAAGAGACAAATTAGGACACTACATAATGATCAAGAGATCAATCCAAGAAGATATAACAATTGTAAATATTTATGCACCCAACATAGGAGCACCTCAATATATAAGGCAAATGTTAATAACCATAAAAAGGGAAATCGACAGTAATACAATCATAGTAGGGGACTTTACCACCCCACTTTCACCAATGGACAGATGATCCAAAATGAAAATAAATAAGGAAACACAAGCTTTAAATGACATATTAGACAAGATGGACTTAATGGATATTTATAGGACATACCACCCAAAAATGAAAGAATACACAGTCTTCTCAAGTCTCATGGAACATTCTTCAGGATAGATCATATCTTGGGTCACAAATCAAGCCTTGGTAACTTTAAGAAAATTGAAATCATGTCAAGTACCTTTCCCGACCAAAACGCTATAAGACTAGATATCAATTACAGGAAAAAAACTGTAAAAAATACAAACACATGGAGGCTAAACAATACGCCACTAAATAACCAAGAGATCACTGAAGAAGTGAAAGAGAAAATACAAAAATACCTAGAAAAAAATGACAATGTAAACACAACGACCCAACACCTACGGGATGCAGCAAAAGCAGTTCTAAGAGGGAATTTTATAGCAAAACAATCCTACCTCAAGAAACAAGAAAAATCTCAAATAAACAACCTAACCTTACACCTAAAGAAATTAGAGAAAGAAGAATCAAAAAACCCCAAAGTTAGCAGAAGGAAATAAATCATAAAGATCAGATCAGAAAGAAATGAAAAAGAAATGAAGGAAACCATAGCAAAGATCAATAAAACTAACAGCTGGTTCTTTGAGAAGATAAACAAATTGATAAACCATTAGCCAGACTCATCAAGAAAAAAAGGGAGAAGACTCAAATCAACAGAATTAGAAATGAAAAAGGAGCAGTAACAACTGACACTGCAGAAATACAAAGGATCATGAGAGATTACTACAAGCAACTATATGCCATAAAATGGACAACCTGGAAGAGATGGACAAATTCTTAGAAAAGCACAACCTTCTGAGACTGAACCAGGAAGATATAGAAAACATAAACAGACCAATCACAAGCACTGAAATTGAAACTGTGATGAAAAGTCTTCCAGCAAACAAAAGCTCAGGACCAGATGGCTTCACAGGAGAATTCTATTAAACATTCAGAGAAGAGCTAACACCTATCCTTCTCAAACTCTTCCAAAATATAGCAGAGGGCGGAACACTCCCAAACTCATTCTATGAGGCCACCATCACCCTGATAACAAAACCAGACAAAGATGTCACAAAAGAAGAAAACTACAAGCCAATATCACTGATGAACATAGATGCAAAAATCCTCAACAAAATACTAGCAAACAGAATCCAACAGCACATTAAAAGGATCATACACCATGATCAAGTGGGGTTTATCCCAGGAATGCAAGGATTCTTCAATATATGCAGATCAATCAATGTGATACACCATATTAACAAATTGAAGGAGAAAAAACATATGATCATCTCATTAGATGCAGAAAAAGCTTTTGACAAAATTCAACACCCATTTATGATAAAAACCCTCCAGAAAGTAGGCATAGAGGGAACCTGTCTCAACATAATAAAGGCCATATACAACAAACCCACAGCCAACATCGTTCTCAATGTTGAAAAACTGAAACCATTTCCTCTAAGATCAGGAACAAGACAAGGTTGCCCACTCTCACAACTATTATTCAACATTGTTTTGGAAGTTTTAGCCACAGCAATCAGAGAAGAAAAAGAAATAAAAGGAATGCAAATTGGAAAAGAAGAAGTAAAACTGTCACTGTTTGCAGATGACATGATACTATACATAGAAAATCCTAAAGATGCTACCAGAAAACTCCTAGAGCTAATCAATGAATTTGGTAAAGTAGCAGGATACAAAATTAATGTACAGAAATCTCTTTCATGCCTATACACTAATGATGAAAAATCTGAAAGAGAAATTAAGGAAACACTCCCCTCCCATTTACCATTGCAACAAAAAGAATAAAATACCTAGGAATAAACCTACTTAAGGAGACAAAAGACCTGTATGCAGAAAACTGTAAGACACTGATGAAAGAAATTAAAGGCGATACAAACAGATGGAGAGATACACCATGTTCTTGGATTGGAAGAATCAACATTGTGAAAATGACTATACTCCCCAAAGCAATCTACAGATTCAATGCAATCCCTATCAAACTACCAATGGCATTTTTCACAGAGCTAGAACAAAAAATTTCACAATTTGTATGGCAACACAAAAGATCTCAAATAGCCAAAGCAATTTTGAGAAAGAAAAATTGTGCTGGAGGAATGAGGCTCCCTGACTTCAGACTATACTACAAAGCTACAGTAATCAAGACAGTATGGTACTGGCACAAAAACAGAAATACAGATCAACGTAACAGGATAGAAAGCCCAGAGATAAACCCATGCACATATGGTTACCTTATCTTTGATAAGGAGGCAAGAATATGCAATGGAGGAAAGACAGCCTCTTCAGTAAGTGGTGCTGGAAAAACTGGACAGCTACATGTAAAAGAATGAAATTAGAACATTCCCTAACACCATACACAAAAATAAACTCAAAATGGATTAAAGACGTAAATGTAAGGCCAGACACTATCAAACTCTTAGAGGAAAACATAGGCAGAACACTCTGTGACATAAATCACAGCAAGATGCTTTTTGACCCACCTCCTAGAGAAATGGAAATAAAAACAAAAATAAACAAATGGGACCTAATGAAACTTAAAAGCTTTTGCACAGCAAAGGAAACTATAAACAAGATGAAAAGAAAACCCTCAGAATGGGAGAAAATATTTGCAAACAAAGCAACTGACAAAGGATTAATCTCCAAAATTTACAAGCAGCTCATGCAGCTCAATATCAAAAAAACAAACAACCCCATCCAAAAATGGGCAGAAGACCTAAATAGACATTTCTCCAAAGAAGATATACAGATTGCCAACAAACACATGAAAGGATGCTCAACATCACTAATCATTAAAGAAATGCAAATCAAAACCACAATGAGGTATCACCTCACACAGGTCAGAATGGCCATTATCAAAAAATCTACAAACAGTAAATGCTGGAGAGGGTGTGGAGAAAAGGGAACCCTCTTGCACTGTTGGTGGGAATGTAAATTGATACAGCCACTATGGAGAACAGTATGGAGGCTCCTTAAAAAACTAAAAATAAAACTACCATACGACCCAGCAATCCCACTACTGGGCACATACTCTGAGAAAACCATAATTCAGAAGAGTCATGTACCACTATGTTTGTTGCAGCACTATTTACAATAGCCAGGACATGGAAGCAACCTAAGTGTCCATTGACAGATAAATGGATAAAGAAGAAGTGGCACATATATACAATGGAATACTACTCAGCCATAAAAAGAAACGAAATTGAGTTATTTGTAGTGAGGTGGATGGACCTCGATTCTGTCATGCAGAGTGAAGTAAGTCAGAAAGAGAAAAACAAATACCATATGCTCACAGATATATATGGAATCTAAAAAAAAAAAAAAAGGTTCTGACGAATCTAGGGGAAGGACAAGAACAAAGACACAGATATAGAGAATGGACTTGAGGACATGGGGAGGGGGAAGGGTAAGCTGGGATGAAGTGAGAGAGGAACACTGACATATGTACAGTATCAAATGTAAAATAGATACCTAGTGGGAAGTAGCTGCATCACACAGGGAGATCAGCTCGGTGTTTTTTGACCACCTAGAGGGGTGGGATAGGGAGGGTGGGAGGGAGATGCAAGAGGGAGGGGATATGGGGATATATGTATATGTATAGCTGATTCACTTTGTTATACAGCAGAAACTAACACAACATAGTAAAGCAATTATACTCCAATAAAGATGTTAAAAAAAAAAAAAGTCTACAGTCGTTTGATCTGATGCCATTTTTGTTTTGTTTGGAGTTTAAAAATGATTACTAACCATTCTCTTTTCTTATATGTCTCTACCAAGACCGAAATCTTTGCATTGGTCTTTTAGAGAACTTTTCTTTTGCAGTAAAACTCTAATAAAATATTGACACATGCTTATAACTTAATTGTCTGAAAAGACTATTTTTTTCCTTTATTAGACCACTATATCTGAATTTGTGAAGACGGACATGCAGAGGTAAGCATGATGCTTCTTGGTACACAATTCAAGCAAATACTCAGTTAGTCCCAGGATAATTAAATTGCTTATATTTACAATTTTGATGTGTCTAAAAGCTTCCTCTAGACATAGTCAGAATCTCTGACTTTTCCAGATATTGGGTGCTGGAGTGGCCGAGTGTTTTTGACAGTTGACTAATGGAATGTTGAGTCAGGTATACATTTATTTTGGGCTTAGTGAGATATGTTTATGTGATTTGCAGGCACTTCCAAGTGTTGTTCAATTATTGCTAATTATCTTAATGTAGCAATGGATTCTGAGGAAACTCCTCCAGTTCACATGCTGACTCTTTCAGGTGCCAGGCCAGGGGATATATGATGAAATGCACATGTTCTATGGTATCCAGCTCTGATAACGAAAGAGAAATAAGGTCTGAAATATATGGAGCCAGAAACTACTTTATGGAAATTATTTCACAAACTTCAAGTCATATATGAAACACACTAGAGATTTCCCCAAAGTTCCAACAATGTTAAAAATGCACATGGCTTTATCAATAATAAATTATGAAGCAGAAATAAGATTTTCAAAACTGCCAATAATAAAAAAAAATTTTCAGTTAACTGTGCTAGAGGAAGAGGAAAGACTGAATTAGTTCTCTATTCTTTCTATGAAATATTTTTTTAAACATCATATGCAGAGATAATAAAAAATATGGATAAAAGTATAAGACAAAAAGCACTACAGAGATGTGTCAGGCATCTAGTTATTAAAATACTGTTATTTTTCTGGATTTTGATTTTATGTAGAATTTGAAGCTTTCTAAAGTTTGTAAATTTTTGATTGTTCCATTTACTTTCGTATCTCTTTTTATATTCATAATTTTGTATTCTTTTCTTGAAGAGAGATTCCAAAATTGTGTATTTCCTTCCAATGAATAGCTATCATGCATCAGACACATATGTGCCAGACATCCTACTAAATGTTTTTCACATATTTACTCATGAAATCCTCACAACAGCTCCATGTGCAAGAAATGATTGTACTGTACTGGTTTAAACTTTAAAGTATTCATTCAAAGAGGGAATTTACAACAACCCTAGGTGTATCTTGATAAGGATTCTCTTTTTCAATGTTTGAACTTAATTGTTATTGAGAAATGATAAAAACTAACTTTCTTAAGTTAATATAATTATATTGTTTATAAAGAAAAGAAAAAATGCTTGGCCACGTGATTTTTATACTTTAATACTACATCAATTAAAAATGTATTACGGAAAAGGCATTTCACCCCCTTTTGATCAGCCCATCGTTAAAAAGTTCTTCAACCTTGTATAAAATGCATTCATACTCTTCGAAAGTCTTTTTCTGTAAAAGAAGGATATTGGAATTTTAATGTAGATTACAATAAATGTTTTGATTGCAAATGCCATTAAAAAACAAATAAGGATTCTCTCCTGATACAACACAAAAATGTCTTCCCTTTTCTGTAGCTAAGAGCTTCTAGAACTGTCAGCTTAGTTAAACTCCATGTGTTTTCATTGTTCTCTACAAAATGTTTATGTTGTTTATAGTCCTCTAAACGGATGGATGAGAAAGCCACTTATTGTTATTTTCTGCCCATGAACTTAATGCCAAAATCCCCTTCAGGTCATGAATACGTTTGATTTTTCTCCTGCCCCTGCTTTTGAGCCAAGGAACCAATCTAGATTCTTCTTCAGAGTGTACAGACCTAGCCTAGGCATCTCCTTCTCTCCTCACTCTGACCCTCTCCAGGTCATGGCTCAGTGCTGAGAGCACTCAGCAAATAAACTCTGTGGCTACAAGGTTATTACTTAGTTATTCTAACTTTAGATCCAGAAAAAAAAAAATTAGAAATAACAGGATTATCTAATTACCCACCTTGATTTTTTTTTTTTTAGAAAGGGTTAATAAATCACTTGGATCTTTTCCTAAAGGTGGCAAAATAAGTTATAATATTATCAATCTTCCAGTTTTGCCATTTTATTGTATTTAAACATAGTTGTAACTTCATTTAATTAAGTTCATATCAAAATAGATTACATAGTTGATAAACTGGGCAATAGCCATCTAATGAGGTTAGACTCTGTAATGAAATCAGGGTTCTAAAAGATGCAAACTTGTATAACAGAATACTCCATCATGCAGGAATGAATCAGTTGTGTGGTACTTCCACACAATGGAATATCATGTACTTGTTAAAGAGAGCAATATCATTTCCCAGCAGTCAGCTACTGCAGGGTTGGAAATTGTTTTAGGTGCCAGCAATAAGAGGCTTCCCTTCAGAACTCGTCTATCAGCAGGAGTCTAGAGGGAGCCCAGAACTCTCCATCTTGGCAAGATGCCCCCATCCCCATATCCTACACACACACCTTTCCCTATGTCATCACTCACAAGTGGGTCCCTCAGGACTAATTCATTCTGCCCCTTAACTGCGTACATATCAGTTACTTCAAGAAGACCAGAATTTCGAGATCATTCCTTACTCAGATTTTGATCCTCTAGTTCTAGGGAAATGGGAATTGCCTTTGTGATCCTCTCCCACTCCTTCCCAACTATTTGAGATGCTTTCAACTAGGCCCTCTTATTCAAAGTCATCAATAGCAAAGTCTTTAATGTTCCCTCACCTCCTTGCTGAACTGAAACCTGGGACACTCCTGAAACCTCACTTTCTATGTGGCAATCTCAGGTGATGGCTATTTGTGTCGAAGATGAGGTGGTGAATTTCTTGTTCCTCATTGCTGCTTCAAGGCTTTTTCTCTCCCTTCTCCTTAAAGAGTCACAGATTTGAGTCTCATATTATCAATCCATACTTCCTACTGTCTCTCTTTGTGGAAGTCATTTACCACTCCCTTGGAACACTTCCTCAAATTCTCTAAAGGTTTTTCAACTCTTGGCTGAGGGTAACTCTTATCAACATGACTCCCAAAATAAATTTTTGAAATTACAACATACACAGATAATATTTCTAGTATCTTGGCTTCTCAGTTCTTTGATGTTTATCTTCAGAACTGTTTTCTCCTACTCTACCTTATGCCTGGTCCTCCCATGGCATAATTTTGATCAATGACTCCAAACCCTCCAAAATCTCCAATTATCACCTCCATCCTTGTAGCTCACTCCCTATAAACTCCAATTCCAGTAATCCCTTGGCCCAGATGTTTTCAATCCATTAACTTTTGACCCAGATTTTCAATCCATTCTCCCCATCACATTTTCACTGTCCTTTCCCACCCTTGTGCCCTCACTTTCTTCTCTATGTATCCTATTGATCAATCATTATACTGACTCACTTGCATATACCCTCAACTCTCTAGCTCTTCGAGGCTTCGATTAATGAAGTCACATTATTGTCACTGATGGACCTGAAAACAAAAGCAGAATGTAGCTTGGGACCATGCCTCAGGTAAAACCGAAACATTGTTCTGGATCCAAAATGGTGTTATAGGATTTGTAAAATAAGATACCATTTTGGATCCAGAACAATATTTCAGTTTTATCTGAGGCATGGTGCCAAGCTACATTCTGGTTCTGTTTTCAGATCCATCAGAGACAATAATGTGACTTCATGTTCTGGAAACTCCACTGGTGAGTGGTTCCACCATTTCAGGCAAAGAGGCAGTAGTTCTTCTTCCACTATGTATTGTGAGGTTTAATTAATGGGTGTAAAGCAATTGGAGAGTTCCAGATGAAAGCCTCCATAGAAGGTAAGTACAACAAAAATTATGTAACCGTTGCATAATGTGTCATCTCAGCTGGCTCGGCTGACGAAGTTGTCAGGTGATTATCAGTTATTGTTGAGTTCCTCTGGAGAAACAAGGTCCAAAATGGGATTGGTCTTACCCAGAACATGGTATCATGGTGTATACCTGGAAATGTATCTCTGCAAGACTTGTTTGTTTGGCAAGAAATTACTTTTTAACTCCAACTCAGGTGCTTCCATAAAGGTGTCTGATCACAACTAAGTGAGCTAAGTAATAAGTGAGGCATTAAATTTATGCATAGTTTTCATTTTACAACTTTACTTCCAGATGTGCTCATGACAGGAAAGGTAAATAAGGTGTATCTCTAGGGTCAGTTCTAATCAATTGGTTAAGGTTGTCAGGAGGGCAGTAATGAAAAGGATTCTGAGGCCACACCTAGGGTCTTCAGAAAAGAGGGTCATTGGAGATGAACTTTGACTCTTGTGGCAGTGAAAGCAGAGTTGTAGCAAAAGTGCTTTGTAATTTCCTTGCCTGGTATAGGCCATAATTACTATGCTTAAGTAGAAAGTGGTAATGATATTCACACACATGTCTGGGAAAATCCCTCAGGGTATGGTACACCCAATCCTGCTAAGTCATGTTCATTTCTCTAAGTACAGACATAAAATATTTATTCAGTTGGATTTTTTCCTAGTAACTAGCTAATCTGAAAATAACCAATTGATTTTTATTAAGCCATTGTTCAGTAAACAGTTATTTGATTAAACTGAACTTGCTTTTCTTCATACTAGTGCAGATACAGCTCAAATATCTTTTGAGTGAATATTTTCTAGGGTTTGGCTTAATTTCTAATCAAACTCTGAAGGGCCTTTGGGCTTCAGTAAGTTTGAAACTATAGGATTACCGTGTTCTTTCTTGGGGCCAATTAACTGGGCAGATTCTTTGCATTCAATTTGAGGCTCCTGAACCTTAGCTAAAGTTTCATTTTCTCTCTCAGCAGTTGGAAACCTATCTCCTTGCGCAACAGAAACTAAGCATGAACCTCAGGCGTACTGAGCTGAACAGACCTTGGCGCCAGTCCCCAAATATTGACGTGCAGAATCTCCCAGAAAGTGCAGTTTCACTCTTCTCCCTTTCATAAGCAGTGAAAGGAAGTGAAGGAAGTATGCCAGGTTGTTATTCAACTCTAGTATTTAATCAAGCATTACTCAGGCTCTTCTGAAACTCTCCGGCTTCTAAATTGAGAGGAAAAGCAAAGAAAACACAGGATGGAAACTATTTAATTGAGCAGGCTCCCGGGATTACTCGGGATCACGTGGCCATTCTCAGCCAGACTCCAGTTACTCCGCAAACTTCCGGAAGTCCTGGTGATGATTTCTAACTTAATATTTCTCAGCTTTCTCAAGGATCCGATGCACATTAATCCACTTGGTGTTAACTGTGCCTTTCTATAAATCCAGTTTCAGTGCACTGCAGACACCACTTTCTCCATTCAGGTATTAAGTACACAAATAGGGCATCCCCACCACGGGAAAGAAAGATTTGTTTATGTGTTAGGAGGACAGCATGTGGCTGGCACCTGAGCGACAGGTGCAGGGCTGACTCATTTTGGTTTCCTCACCTGCAAAGGGGGAACCCAGCATGTGTCAGAAATTCCTGATAGAGCAGGGACCATTACCAAAGTCTTTGTCCTTTTTTTTTTTTTTTCTTTTTTTCATTTAGGGCAAGAAATGTATGTCCTTTGTTTGCCAGCACTTAAGAGAACTAGCCTGTCCCAAAAGTCAAAGCAACCAACCTATGAAAACTGGAGGGTTGGGCTTTTTTTTTTCTTTTTTTTTTTAAAGGCCTGAATGAGGTGATATCGTCATGCTGACAGCTGAGAAGCAGGTCAGTCAGGTTCTTGGGTGCTCTATTACACAAGCAAGATATGACCAGCCCCACCTAATTTTGTTTCTCTGGCACCCTCCTGCTCAGTGGGACATCAGCACACCTAACCCAGCTGCTTTCTCTAATGCAAGGCAGACTCCTTCCAGTCAGAACAGCTGTGATACTTCAGTTCTTGTCTGTAAACACCTCCTAGACCTGAAGGTAAGTGTGTGCTGGATTACACAGGATCCCTAGTCCCTCATCCCTCGCTCTCTCGCTCTCTCTCTTACTTATTTACCAAATAGAATCAAAGCAAGTTGAACTTTTGGCAGAACAGCCTGGCAAGTACCTACAGAGACCCTTGTAAAGACAGGTAGTTGTTTCATTAAGTAATTACCTTCCAAACGAGCATCTGTGCTAAGTGAGTTAACTTTAAGAATTATTGCCAAATTTGCTAGATGATGAAACCAGCTGAAGAGTTAAATAAAAACCTTGCTTGAAACCTAAGTGACTACAAGAGAGAGTTTTCTTAAGTCAGATCTTAGTAAGTTTCAAAATGTTTAAAGTGGAAGTGGCTACATGAATCTAAATGAATATTTAGATTTAAAATATGCATTTGGTTCAAAGGTTCTTGCTAAAGTATTAGAATACGGTAGCTTTTGAAAAACAGTCTGCTAATGCAATGAATTATTAACCTTCTATATATCTTTCCCAAAGATTTTCTTAATTAAAAATTGGCAAAGTGATGTCTATGTATTATTTTACTTAGCATGGTATGTGTACATGTATAGCACTCAATGGAAATCTAAAAGGCTAAGACAGTCGCTGCAAAAGACATCCCATGGATCAAAGATGTGGATAAGTTTCTTAAATTTATTTTCAGTTTGTTCTGTGTAAGGCTTCTCTTATTAAAGGGATGCTGATTTACTGTTTAACACTTTCTAATCAGTCCATAGAGGCTGCTTCTACAGATAGTGAAACACGAGAGAAGGCTGAAAACCCCATGTTTGGAAATTTGGGTCCAGAATATTTATTTTGGAGACACAATCTTTCTAAGCTTAACACTCTTCCACCTAATTATTTCAGCATTGAAGTTTATGACTGAGAATGCCCAAGTTAGCAGTGAGTATGACATGGTATCTATTTTCCTGGGCTTATGCATTCCTCAGTCTTTTAATTAAAATGATTACAAACTTTTGAAATTTATTATTTCCTGAAAGAAAGTCATGTTTTTCCTTTTATTTGTTTCTTTCTTTTAAACTCAAATAAAGTGAAATGATGTGGGTCCTCAGGTATAATCCTACCTTCTGACTAGTTAAGTCTTCACACCCTTTCAAAACCCTCTTATAAAAGAGGCATTTCGAGAAGCATAATTCCTTATGTCTTCATTTACTGTGGTTCTTTCATCTAGGGACAGCAAAATACTGTCCAAGATTGGAAAGTCCGCTCAGTGTAACACTCAAGCTCTGCCTGGGATATTGGCTACACGTCAGACTGAGTTTCCTATGACAAAGACAAACAAAACTCATCTGTCTTAATTTTTAGCCAGAAACCTGTAAGAAGAATGATCACAGGCAACTGAGAGAGAAGTAGTACAGAATATACTCTTTAGTTATTTCACTACAGAAACATGTTTTTATATTATCCCCTCAGTGCAGCTAAAGTAATGTTTTTATTTAACATTTCTGATTTTGATTTAGTTTAGAATGACTAGCATTTCTTTTCCCTTGCATGGGTTGATTACCTGATAGAAACCAGGGTACCTCCTTATTTTTAAAGCTTGGAATAAAATGGGTATGACTTGGTTACAACAGGACGGCTGGGCAGAATAATAACTTTACGAACTTAAGGAGGAACAATTTTATGCACAGTAAGTGTGGATTTTCTTTCCTTAATGGCCACAGGTTTTTGTTTTTTTTTGTTTTTTTTCCCTCTCACCACCTCCTGAAGCCCTCTATACAAAAGTAGTAATGTGAAACCACTTTTTAGTGCCAACACCAAAGACAGGGGAGAAAATAGTTTTCATTTTCTTTGTATAAACGAATTATTTTTTTAAAAAAACCAGTGAAACTCACACTCTCCGAAAGTATATTTTAAAAGTTACTGAACATTAGAAACAATAAAAACATTTCAATATATACAGAAAGATTTAGAATCTTTGTTTCAGGTATCACAAATTGGATGGAAATCCTCTCTCTTTCTGTTCCCTTTATAATAATTCTCATCTTAGAAGTTTTTCAAGTTTGTAATGAGTTTATCTCTGTTCCTAGGTTACATCCTGAAAAGTCCTCTTAGGAATTTCCACCTAGGGGCAAGAAGGGGCAAAGAACAGAAGAAATGATGCTGCCTCGTCCTCCTGGTTCTCTCTCTCTCTCTCTCCAATTTCACTTCCTTTCATCCCCACATTCTCTCTGTCTCTACTGTGCACCTGGTTGACTGATGAACTTGGGAACACAGAAGCATGCCATCCATCACCCAGCATAGCTTTACACACAAATATACCACACAGTTTACATGTCTCAACTCTAGAGATGGAAAGAGGCTGCAAGAAAAGGGTAAAGGTAAAGAATATAGAGTACTTTTATTGTCCTCTGGAGCTGCTGTACCACTTCCATTAAACTTCCCTGCTTATAATGTGCTTGGTTCAATTCAGAATGGGGTCAAACTTAACCAAAATTGCCTAGTTCTTGCCCCAGCAAAAATCCAGGGCTGGGGTTCTGAATAGCTGATGGCTTCAATTCCTGGCTGCTTCTGTCCCTTTAAGATGAATGGACCTGAGTAAGAGGTGTAACCTTGTTCTCTTAGAAGCCAGAGAGCAGAAGCAAAGTTGTCCCCAGCTGCCAAGCTAGGACAACAGGAACGAATCAATATTCACAAAAGCCTTTCCCACAACTGTTTTAATTTTGGAATAAATGGCAAATAGCCTTCACAACATACTGTCTTATCCCACTCTTCCCTTTCTCTCTTTTCCCTGGAAATGAATTATAGGCAGTAACAGAATGCTTGGCTCATTGGGGGTGTTGATACCTTAGGTTTTCAAGTTACAATCAAAAGCTGGGTAAAGGGTAGCAAGATCCCCTTGGTGGTTCCATGTTACAAGCAAAGTGAAACAGGAACAACAAAACTCACTTTGTTGACTCTTGGTATGTGGATTCTCATTACTGGAAGGGAGCAAAAGCTCTATGCCACGTTCCTCATGTGACACTATGAGAAAATTAGATGAAAAGCTAAGGGTTGTTTTTTGCTCCCCTCTGGTAACCACTTCTTTAGGAAGAGAAAATAACCAGAAAGCCTAGGTTTAGGGAAAGCAATCAAACTGCCTAACAATAAGACAGGTGGCCAAGTACAATGCATAAACAAATCAGATCACTGGCAGTAGACAACGAAAAAGGTTATAACGTTTGCTATGAAACTGACAGAGTTCACAGGAAAGAGCTGTTTCTGAAAAGGTCCATGTACGAATTTTTAAACTAAATTGAATTGTATTTTAAATGTGCTAGGTGAAGCAACAGTGTAATGAAATATTGGTGAACTTCAGGTCCTGGGGATAATCATTCCTGTGTTGTTAATGTTAATCTGTAAATTACATGGTAAAAGTGTTTATCTAGAAACCATGGAGACAATTGTTGGGATTTTCTTAAATTAGGATAAAAGTGTACTTAGTATGTTTAAGAGGCACTTAAGGGAGAAGTCACTATTTTTCTAGTGTTTGAAAATGTGGGATTATCACCTGCTCTGGTTAAAATAAAATTTGGAGGATTTCATTATTCTTTATTATTCTGTGCTAAGAAAACATTTGTGGGAAGAGTTCTAAAAACCAGCTGATTACCAAATTCTATACTCCTTTGTAACTTTTGTTACATAGATGAGTGATTACTAGCTTTTAATGCCAAGGTCTGAATCCTAACCCTATCTTACAGCCACTAGCTATGTGTCCTTGAATACATTATTTACATTTTTTATGTCCCATTTAATTATCTGTAAAATAGGATTAATAATCCCTTCCTTATTGTTTGATTGTTTTTGTTAAGAATTAAATGAGAAAACATGCAAAGCATCTGATGTAATAGATGCATACTAGTAATATGTTTTCCAATTATGTTAACAATTTTTAGGATCTAAATGAATTTTCTTGATTATCACAGAAAAGTGAACGAAATATAAGTAAACAGAATTATCACAAATACAAATACCTATATAATCCCTACCAAGTGAAGAAACAGATTATTAGGAGCACACAGAAGTCCCTTTCATGCCCACTCAATCAACACTGTCTCCTTCCTTCCCACAAGTAACCACTTTCCTGACTTTTAACGTTCTAGTTTTTGAACTTTATAAACATGCAATCATACAGTACAACTGGCATTTTAAGCTCTGCATGATATTTGTGATAATCACTCATGTTACTGTATGCAACTCATCTGTGCATCTCGTTTATTTTTCATGTGCAAATATTAAACAGTTTATTATCCAACCTGTTACTGGTGGATGTTTAGGTTGGAGACACATAAATAATGCCCTTATGAATGTTCTTGTATGTCTGCCTGCTTGCTTTTTAAGTAGAACTTTCTTAAGTGATAAGCACAGGGCATGGAAATTACTATATCTTTTAAACCTTAGAAATCCACAGGTATAGACTGCTTGCTAAAAGTCTTTGGAGAAAAAAATATTATATCAGGATGTATTATAGATATGTCTAAGTTGTACCACTGTGTAAGTAATCATTAAGCAAGGAGAGGGGTACTTAAAACCACACGATAATCAGAGGGAGTAATTTAGAGGCTCCTAAGACCCTAGTGAAAAATCATCAAGGTTGAAAATATTTGTAAAAATTTCTGGGGGAGCTTTTAAGAAATGGCAATTAATGTTGGACATAAATAATAGCAGTTGCACCTCCTTCCTTTTCTTATCTCAGTCATCCTGGAGGCTTTTAGTGAAAAATAAGCTCTAAGGTCCAATTCAAAGAACATAAAATCAGTTCTCAGACTTTATTGCTTGAAGAGGAATAGTCTAACATTTTTTTACCTTTTTCAATTAAAAACACTTTATATTTTAGCACCTAATTAGGTTGGACTCAGTAGACTTGGCTTTCAGTGCTGCTTCTAGCTTCCATTACTGGCCACTCTGAACCTTGGTTTCTTCATCTGCAAAATGGGGATAACGTGAGCTACTCTTTTTGTCTCAATGGATCATTGTGAGGCTCAAATGAGATGATATTATAAACTGTAAGACATTTATAGAAATATTATTATATTTTAATAAGAAGAAATGGAAGTTAACATTTACTAACTGCTTACTTTAGGCCAGATATTGTTTAGAGTACTTCTACATAAATCATTTCATTTAGTCTGCAGAACACTGTGAAGTCAGTATGATTATGATATTGATAAAGCAACTGCTTAATATGATGATTATTTTTCACATGTTATTCATGATAGAAACCAGAATTACAATTTAAATATAATTTCAAAACCTTTCCCCCATATCCTCCTATCTATGAATTGTGGCGCTTCCACACTTAAGAGGCAGGCAGAATGATGTCCCCAGATTGGAGGTCAGAACCATGGTTTCAAACTTCAACTCTGCCACAATCTAGTTAGGTACTTTTTTTCCACACACACTCACAACCAGATTCTTCATTTATACAATAAGGGAATGCAATGAAAGAATCCCCAATTCTAAAAGTCTTTCTGACTTTCTGTTATTTGGGATTAATAGGAAAAAGGGTAACATGAAGTAAACATGCTGTGAAAAAAGAGATGTTAACCTCAAATTCAAGTAACTCAAATTAGGAACTAATAAAATGTTTTCAAGTGGAGTTCCTGACTAACTCACTTTAAAGTGGTATGTTTACTGTATAATCAATAACATCATTTTCATAATAAATACTCCAAACTAAATCTTTATAAAGAACATTTTTTAAAAAATAGGTTGAAGAAAGCAGCCCTATATTACATTATTTTTAAAAAGTTACTTAGTAGTCCATATATTGTACAATACGTATGTGTGTGTGCATGTGTGTGTGTGTGTATTTCAACTTGTCCCAAGCTAAATGGTCTTTGAAATAATGAAATAGTGTCTGGCTTGACAAAGATTTTGCATGGCATTCCCTAGAGGAAGAAAGAAAGAAATACCATATAGAAAGTAGAACTCAGTGAAATAGAACTCAGTGACTCTAGTTTTAATAAAATCCAAAGGAAACAAACTTTTGGAATAAAGAGTATGGTACTATCATGTCAGCATTATATCTCTGGATTTTTTTTATCACTTTAAAAATGTAGATCCATTTAAAAAAACCTCAATACTTCATTTAATAATTCAAATGGTCATTATTTTCTTTCAGATTCTCATTATTAACACCAATACCAAAGAAGATTACAATGTTGACTTCAGCCAAAATTCTGTTGATTTCAATTTTGTTTAGTTTACTACTATTTGGAAGCCATGGAGAAGGTCAAGAAATAAACACAACACAAAACACTGCAGAAGACTTAAAAACAAGGGAAAATCAATCTATTCCTTTGGAAAGTGAAGCAAATTCAACCTCAGATAAAGAAAATAGAGAAACCTCCCATCCCAAGGCAAGTAATTTCTCTTTTGGGGATCCATCAAATAAAACCCATGGAACAGATTTCTACCATAATTTGTCAACAGACTCTTCCAGTCTGAAACTCATGCCCACACTTTCCCCAAGCCCTCCCTTGAGCCACAGCTTTGTTTCTAAATTGCCTTGGAACTCATCCGTAGCAGATGAAAATCCTCTGCCAGTCTCAGCACCTCCCAATACTACAGCTATTGTATCGTCCGAAAACTTCACTCGGTCTTCGGTCAGTGATACCATGAAAGCTCCTGATAACAGTTCCATTACAGTTAGCAACCTCCCTTCAGGATCAAACACCATATCTGTGACCCCCATGATAATGGAAACAGATGGATGGCCTACCATGACTGGAGATAGCTTGGCGGGGTTTACTGCCTATCAAGAAACAACTTTATATCCCACCTTGAAATTCACCAATAATTCAAAAATCTTTCCAAATACATCAGACCCCCAAGAAGGTAAATATAAATGGATTTAATTTTCCTTTTGTGTGAAACTGAATCTCCAAATAAGTCATTACACCTAAGAAATGTACCACACTAGAAAAAAAGGAGACTGCAATAGCACAGGTGGTTCTCATTTTGGGAGAAGAAACCATGATATTCATAGTGAATAGTGAAGGGATTTTAGGGCTTAAGTCAGCATATACTAGTCATTACTGTATGGGAATGTGAGAATGTGATGAGACTGGGACAAAATGAGAAGTAGGTTAGATTGAAAAGAAACAGAAACTGAGGTAGTGGTACAGTTTTGAGATACTGGGTAACAATTTTTACTGCATTTCAGAAAGACTACCTGAAATTTCACAGGCTTTTAGGAATACGATACAACTGAAGTTTAAAAATATATGTATTTTTAAATATATATATTTTAAAAATATATAAAAATATATGTATTTTAAAAATTTAAACTCAACAGAAGAATACCCTCAATTTTTAGTTCAGTACCTACTGAACACCATAAAAATGGAATTCAGCTTTGAGTATCACAAGAAAATTGTGTTATGGGGACATTTCTGTTTCATTTATAGATTAGTCAAGCTTTAAAACATAAAGTGGAAAAGATCTCTAATATTTAATGAAAATTCATTCTATTTTATTTTCTCAGGTCTAACCATGTTTTTGTTTTCTGAATTAAAAAAAAATAACTCCTCTTTTCCCCCTCATGAACTCACTGATTTCCAATACAACTTATCTACAGATTATATTAGTGATATAAACACCAAATCATATAAACAAATTCCTATTTGAAAGTTGTTGTTAGTGTACAGGAAAAGTTTTAAATTCTGAAATCTAGGATTATTATAGTACTGCAACCAATATATTGTACGTACATATATTTTCATAATTTTAAGATATCTTTCCATTCATACATACTCTGATATTCCATCAGAAAGATTTTTTTTAAAAACTATTCTGTTTTGTCTTTCTAAACTTAATATACATATTGAGAATACTGAGTACTTAATCCTACCATTGCTCATTAATCAAAAAATACTTAGTTAACTTTGCTTCACTTTTATCTTGGTAAAAAATGTGCTGCTGTTAACCTTCCAACATGTTTTTTGTGTATAAATGGAATCTGATATAGAATTAGAGACCCTATAAGACCTCTTGCCTACCTAATTAATAAGCTTCTCAACAAAATTTTTTTAAACCTGAAAATAAAATGCACTAAATATAAATCCAGGAAGCATTCAGTGATTTATTGATGACTTAGTCTTCAAATAAGGTGCTTGGTAAAGGGGATGATAGAATGAAATTTTGGACTCCTTTAACTCAGACCTACACATCTGTTCGCAATGTGCAAGGCACTGCAAACATCCTGCTTTGTTTGGTCTATTTGTTGTATTTGGAAATACCCTCTATCAGGATATATTTCTTTTTCTTCATAATGCCTTTTCACTTGGGGTTTGTGGATTCAATTCCTATTACCTACTTACTCCCATTAGCTTTTTACTTTTCAATTATTATAGAAACAAACTCAAAGCTTATCTCATCATTAAATTTCATCAGAGATTCAGAGTTGATTAAAAATGTAATATAGAATTCAACATAGAAATTAGATCTTAATAGAGAATACACATGGCATTTCAGTACTATTAGTGTTAATATGTAATGAGACAGTTATAAAACTAAAGCTTAGAAGTATTTCAAGATATTCAAATTTATTTATCAGGAAGCAAATTTTCCAATATATCCCCAAAACTCAGTACTTTATAAAACACACACACACACACACACACACACACACACACAATGTATATATATTTCTCTGTATATACATATCCATTATCTAATTTTAAACAAAGTGTTAAACATTCTTTGCTTACACAAAGTCCACATGTATATATTTCTGTTCTTTGAATAATTGTTTTCTATTTCTTATCTTTAAATTATTTTTTCTTTGTCCTCTAGAGAACAGAAATACAGGAGTAGTATTTGGGGCCATTTTAGGTGCTATTCTGGGTGCTTCATTGCTTAGTCTTGTTGGCTACTTGCTGTGTGGAAAAAGGAAAACAGACTCATTTTCCCATCGGCGACTTTATGACGACAGAAATGAACCAGGTAAAAACAACTTTCAGAACTTCACCTGTACACAGTGGTTTTAAGTAAGTGAAGTTGCTAACGTTCTCTGCGTTATCTAGAAGGGATTTAGAGATTCATATGACAGAAACGAACTAAAGATTTATTCTGATCTATTCTCTCTTTCTCAAAGAACATAACCGAAATAACTATGGAACTGTGTGTGAAATTTTAAAACCATTTGGAACTGTTGCTCATCGCATCACAATTGGTTTTAAGTAATAATCCCAGAACCTAAAACATATCATTATAATTGAAAGATAATGGCATGATATTAAGAACAAAATGGCCAGTTTTGTTAGCAAGTAACTGGGAAGCCATTATTCACCATTGTTGGATCTCTTAGTAGCAGTAATTTGAACAATGAGTTATTCTAATCTGGAGCTCTTGCAAAGTTTACACGTATACAATAGCCCTCTATTAATTATCTTAATGAGTCTCTAAAACAGAATTGCTAAAGGGTTGCATATTTGGGTAAATAAAGTCAGATAAACCTTAATTCAGAAATTTCCCAATCATGTGATGCAAAAAACCCACCACACATCTATGGATGAGAAATGTGTCTGCTAAGAATAAAGCACTGAGTTTGATCTTAATAATGCAGTAGTAATTAGGACAGAAATAAAATCACTTCAAATGCTTGATTCAACCCTTTTTTTCTCTAATATTTCCGGACAAAAAAAAAAATCTGTTTTCTGGTTTACACAAGGGACTCTTGCTACCATAAAAAATAGTTAAATGCCCCTGTTGGGTCTCATTGATAAAGTCTTGTTGATTTTTGATAAGTTTGGAACATTACTGATATATTGTTAATTTTCAAAATCAAATCCATTAATTGTAAATTAACTGAATTCTGTTTATGGGCTTCTAGCAATCCATAGAAAATAAAAACTATCACTTTTCAAAATTGAAGGATAGGATTTCAATCAACAGGGTTTTCCAAACTTTTTTTTTTTAACTTCAGAATATTTTCTTTAAATGTTATCACATGCAAAAGCTCAGTCTAACAGCTTGATATAATCTAAGATATTGTGATTGAGGCATAATGGAATAATTCAATCACACCACCTGTTTTACTCTTTCAGCTTTGAGACACCTTTCCCAAATTCCTAAGGTTCCTGGGGGCCCAATCTGTAAACAGAAGACTTAAGGAATAGGTAGGATATGAGAATACCTAGCTGAATAATTAGATTACTAGTCTAATTAGTAAGTAGTCCCTGCTTTAGTATTCAAATACCTAGTGCCCCAAGTTTTCTTTGAATTCAAGAACATAAAAGAAATAATAATTAGTTGTTTGTTGAAAATAAAAACAATCTCCTATATTATTAATCAGGATAATAACCTGGATCTCTCAGAAGGAAACATAAGATTTTACAAATTGTTTTCTTTCATCTCCATCTTCAATGGCTCACCCATAATGATATTAAGACACTTGGTAAAATAATGACACATTTTAAAATTAAAGCTCTTCACGTTTTAAAAATTATTTTTATACCAGAAGTAAACATTCTGAACATGTTGACAAGGCTCTGAATTCACAAGATTCAGAAGTCAATGAGACATGTCAATACTTCTTTATATAAAGTATTGCTATATTTCTGTCGTGATCTCTCCCTTAGTTCCTTTATTTTTGGACCACCAGCAGTGAAATTTTGGAAGTTAAACTGTTCATAGTTTTAGAAGAAAAATGTGGCTTGCAAAATATGTACTTATTTAAAATTCAAAACTAATCTCTGAAACTCCCATATAAAAAAGTGTCACTAACTCATCCAGAACAATTCCTACAGTTTAGCAGATGCCTGAGCATGCATCTTCCAGACTGTCACTATAAAGCAATTTTTTTGTTGCATTTTTAGTTCTGCGATTAGATAATGCACCGGAACCTTATGATGTGAGTTTTGGAAATTCTAGTTATTATAACCCCGCTGCGAATGATTCGTCTACACCAGCAGGCCGAGAAAATGCACGGGATGGCATTCCTATGGATGACATACCTCCACTGCGTACCTCAGTATAAAACTAAGGGGAAAAAGGCTTCAGATGGCAAATGTTCACTATATCCTGGCCTTTCAAATCCATCATCCAAAAGCTGAAGCAAGATCACTCTCATGTGGCCTGTGCCAAAGAGAACTGTAAAAGCATGAGACGAGTAGCAGAAACATAGAGGATAAATCATCCAAAAGGTTTCCTTTCTTCCATTTCTCACTGTGCTGAATCATCTATTGAGTAACCTTAACTTGTATTTTGGTCTATTTTTCTTAGCAGGAAATGTTTGTGGAATTAGGTAAAACTGAAAGATTTCACCATGATTGCCCTGCCCGATAATTTAATTAAAAAATCCTTCAATGAAAATAGGGACCCCAAATTACATTTTTACTTTTTTGTGGTGGGGGGGGGTGAATTGACTGTTCACTGCTCCCTGTGTAGTCATAATACCATATATCAAGATTGGCATTTTCCTGAAGGAAAATTGGAAGGGTGATTTTATTTTTTTTTAATTTTGACTTAAAGCTAGAAAGAGAGTATGGCACAGATTCTGTTCCTGGGAAATTAAAGTAACAGGAGTGAGAGGCTTGAATTCTAGTACATTTTATTTTTCTGTATCAGCAGGTACATAGTCAGCCCCTTGAGTTGCCAAGTTGACAGTGACTTTGCATTCAACAGACTACGGTACGAAAGCTGACCCTAACCAGGAAAGTAATCACTTCTCTTCAAAGCATCGGGAATTCCAATCTGTGGTTTACTTTAGGCCTCAATTAATTGGGTTCTTTAAAAACTCAGTGAGAAACTTAGTGAAAAAAGTCAGCCAATACATATACCTATACATAACTTTTACAGTTTTAAGATGTTAGATAGGAACAGGATTTATTTTGTATTAGACATTATTGCTCAATCATATATGGAATAGATTCTGCATCTCTAAGTGCATAAAAGATAAGGTTAAAAATATATATAATGGAAGACTTAAGCAAACAAAACATTTTCTGAGTGTCACTTTCACAAGTGAAAATACAAGAAGCTTAATTTGGATTCTAGTATATTTCAGTTTGTTTTCAATTACTGCCCTTTTTGGCAGGAAAAATATACTCCACAGTATAGGAAGGTTGAGGCTTTAGGGATTATAAGATTAAATCAAGAGTTAAATTCCCAAAGAAGCCGTGGATGTGTGAAGAGGGCATACGAAACAAGAGATTTTACTGTTGAATTGATACATGGTATGTGTGTTTGCGTGTGTGTGTGTGTGTGTGTGTGTGTATGGTGGGTATGAATAAACAAAGCAACAGCCTCAGAAAACGAGGGCCAGGAAGTAAGTAATGGAAGAACATACTTACCCCATATTGCCATAAAAATAGCAAAGAAGACTGTCCCTCCATTATCAAACAGATATGTTACCTTAGTGGAAAACAAACAAAAGTATTAGTCACACTTTTGGTTATAATAATCCAGTGATTACTGTTTGCATTTAGGTACTATTGATTTTCTTTCCCAATGGAATCACATTATTTTATAGTTTGCAAATATAAGATAGGCAATCCTTTCATGGGTCCTGCAACTTTTTCATGTGATTTTCTCATGGGGAGAGGTGAGGAATCAGCATTTCCCCCCTTCTCTTCTCTTTTCCCCTTTGACTCTACCTTCATTTCTGCTTAGAAGTGGTTCTCGTACCCTGAGGAAGTACTTGTGGGCCACAAATAGAAGCTACACAGAGAGTTTAAGAAGTTAGCTTTCCAGTGAAGGCACGCTTAGCTGCACTTCCTGTTAGCAAAACTTCCAGGATTGGGAGAGTTGCAAAATGCAGAATTCCATTAGTGATCCAGCACTTCCAAGGGAAAGGTATCACAGTGCTATCCCTACTCTCTGATGTCTTTCAGAATGTGCCATGGGTCATCAAGAAATTTCATAAATCACTGGACATTTAGGATATAGTCCAAGTGTTTTTTAATCAGACATGACCTGAAGTTTTATAAAGAACAATGTACAGTTATACAACATTATTGAATATACTTTTCAGGGTTGTAAGAATTGTTTGATTTTAATAAAGTATAAACTCAATTTACCTTTGCCTCTTTTTATTTGCGTAATGCCCTAACTATATTTATAATTTAGTGAGGGAGGTTAAACCAATATAGCGAAGCCAATGTATGTTTGGCAGTCATTTAAATACCATAGAAACTAAAGAGAAAATAGGGGCATTATCCTCACAGGAGTGAGAGGCCAATTGGGGGCTAAAGAACATTATTCTAAGGAAAGTGGGAGTAGAATGGTGTCCTCTTCGCTCAGTCTACAGTCTAGAGGCTGCTCAATGGGTGCATTAAAACAACATTAATGTGTATTTTAATTGTAACATCTGGAACACGCTGTAAAATAATATAAAACAGATAAAGGTGGGATATATTTTCCTATTATGTAGCATTATTGAAAATTTTATTATACAAAAGATGTGCTCCTTTTGAAAGTTGGTGGATAGGTGCAAGATGTCCTAGATGCTTCTAAACTTCTAAGACTGTTAAGGCTTGGGCTTTTAAAAAATGTTATAAGACTTGGTTTTCACACCAATCATCAGTATATATTATGTACAATAGAGAAAAGGACTGCAAAGAAATTCTCTCACAGAGTTGATAAAATTCCACCCAGCGGGGGAATCCAGCTTTTTTGTGTCCAAAGGCATCCCACAGAGACACCTGCGGCTGCCAAGCAACTGAACAGCTGTCTGCTTTCCTTTATAAACAAGCCTAGTGCAGGAAACAGCCTCTTAGAGTGTTAGAACAGAGACTTCACACATGGGGACGTAAAGGTCACCAAGAAATAATGGCTCCCCCTGCTCCAGGAACAGCCGTGTTTTTAGAAAAGTGACACATAAAAAGCAATACTTAACAACAATTGTGTTGCACAGACATAATTTGTCATTGTTCATGCAGTATTTTCCTTAAAAAGCTTTTCATTTTTTTTTCTTATTAGTTTTGTTTACAAATCTTTCAGGCATTTTAAACTAAGTAAATTTAAATATCAGCTTTTCAGAAACACATCCACGAGACACGGCGAGGTATACATGCCATATTGATGTAATGTGAGATTACATACATGTAGTGGGAGATAAAGCTAGAATGGGAGTTAGGGAAGTCTTCAGAACTTGCCCTGAGGAGGAGTGTAATAGTATAAAATCATTGTTTTACCCACTAAACTATTACATGCGGGGTGTATTATGACAGGGGAGACTGTGGAGATAAGAAAAGCACTTAGAAGCCTGTGGTTATAGCTTCCGATGATATGGGTTTTTTAGGGTGCTGATATAAGAGTCGCCAGTGTGGATGGCTCAAGCTTAGATCATGAGTGATCAGAAAAATCCCAAAGCAACATAACAGACTTTTCTAAAAGCAAAAAAAAAAAAAAAAAAGCTTGTCTGATCTACAAATGTATATCTGCAGTTAATTATTTTATTGGAAAAATAGCTTCCCTTTATGCATAGGGAACCTCTGGACAAGCTTTTTATTCAACATTGTTGATGTAAATAGGGATGATATAAGAAGACAGAAGCAAACTATGCCTCAAACAAAGCTGTGTTTTAGCACAAATTCTCCACTATCTTTGACATGTGATTTCTCTTGCAGAGCTGAGTGTGGCTGGAAATCAATAAATGTGGATATTGTTTAAGGAGATAAATTTCTTATTAGGTTGGAAGCTTAAACTCTATGTCTCCTCTACTGTAGTTGATAGATCTCTTTCTAAAATAGTTTCATGGGTTCAGAATAACTTAAGCCTCTGGAAACTGCCACTTATACTCCATTCAAGCCCCTCTGGGCTAAGGTGAACAAGGTGCCTCTTGGGCAGATTCCACGCTGCGGGCCAGGCGATTACCGGGGAGAGAGGCAGGGTTTGGAATTTAGGCTGAAGTTCAGCCCTCTCTCAGTTCCTTAGTTCCTAATTCTTCGACAGAGCAAAATCTGTGTAACTATCCATGTCCATTGGACCAGGGCAAAGGTACACCAAACATGGCAAGTTCATTTGTTTACCCCTCCCCCAACTCATTACTTATTTAGGGCAACAGCTTTTTAAATGTGGTCCTAGAAATCAGAATCACCTGAGGAGCCTCTTAACATGCAGATTTCTAAGCCTCGCCCTTGGCCAACTGATTCTGAATCCCAGGACGTGGGGCCCAGGAATCTGCTTTTTAACAAAAGTTCTAGGTGATTCTGATGTGTAATCTTATGCAGACTCATCCATGAAATTTCTTAAAGAAGAAAGATGGTCTGTCCTAATTCTGTTGTAGCCTTAATATCAGTATACAGTCTGAGGTTCACTCTAGGTATTGGATAAATGTTTGTTGAACAAGTGAAAAAACCCCAGATACTAATAACTGTTATAAATAAGACTAACTTCAAAGGTTGAGTCATTTTTAAAATCATATGTAGGGGCTTCCCTGGTGGCGCAGTGGTTGAGAATCTGCCTGCCAATGCAGGGGACACGGGTTCGAGTCCTGGTCTGGGAAGATCCCACATGCCGCGGAGCAACTAGGCCCGTGAGCCACAATTACTGAGCCTGCGCGTCTGGAGCCTGTGCTCCGCAACAAGAGAGGCCACGACAGTGAGAGGCCCATGCACCGCGATGAAGAGTGGCCCCCACTTGCCGCAACTAGAGAAAGCCCTCGCACAGAAACGAAGACCCAACACAGCCATTAATTAATTAATTAATTAATTAATTAATTAAAAAAGAATCATATGTAAAAACAATGCAGGACCCTTGTACCTGATGATTTCACCTTAACTGAGAAATCCTAGCATAATGGAAATTGACAGTTTGGTGTCAGGTGCTTTGAAAAGAGTATGCAAATATCACTGAATTAGTTAATTGAAAATATTTCTTAATTCCCATACTTTTAAGTATTAAAAGTGAAAACAGTCACCAAAGAAAATGTTAATGTACTTAAATATAATTTTTATTATATGACAGGACCGCATTTTCTCTGAAACACACCCTTGAAATTATTAAGGAAATTATTACATGCACACACATATTTCAGTAAAATATGACAGATTTAATTTCCTGTTACTTGTCACAAGTGGTGATTGATTCCATAAGGAATTGACCAGTTCCTAGATGATGTCGCTGGGTGATGGTGTAGGCTAGATGATTCTAGACTGGTGGCCTTGTTTCTTTCCTAAAAATCTCTTCCCTTATTTCTGACACTGCCCATACAGTAACCTCTAGGTGTTTAAGTATGTAAACTGATTTTAAAAGAGAATGTTTATTTTCGTTCAATGAAGGAAGAGTAATTCTGATTTTTAAGGTGTAAACCAAGTAGCTACATTTTACCTTAGCCAGAGGAACAAATACAAGACACATTAAAGATTTCACCGTAGTGGGTTTTATTTCTTGTTTTGTTCCATAAGGCAATATTCTCCTCTGCAAGCTAACTTTTCAACCTACCTTATAATAGTTACCAAGTGAATTCTTTCTGAGTCATACCTGTCCCTATATATACTATTTCTACAGAGTAAAGGATGGATATAGATACTGTACAATGAGAAAGGCCCCCTAGATTTAATGTTTCCTTGGACAGTTTCTTCACTTTATCGCTCTGCCACATATGATTCTTAGCTTTAGTGTTCAGATAATGCCAGTGTGTTTTATTAGAACTGTCCAAGTAGAAGTAACATATGTATATATGGATTTGTTGGTGTCCCTAGGGCTGTTATATGTCTTTGAAATGCATGGGCAGAGGGAAAAACACACGTATTTACATCTAATGACTCTATACACTTGGTTTTTGCAAAAAGTGTTGAGAAAATGCTTCCCCAAACAAGACATCTTTTTGGAACATTTAAAAGAATTCAACACTGAGCACATTTTAGAAATTAAATTATAAACAAAACAGATTTTTTCCCATGTCATGAGTTCAAAATAAATAATTCAGAAACAACCAAAGAATGCACAAATATATAAGCAACAGATTTCAAGATTGGATGTGAGGCAATGAAGGGCAGTGATCCCTAAGAGGCAGGAAACAAGTGAGGTGAGCATTATGATTGCCTCAGGTTACTGCACTGAAAGTGTAGTCACCAGGGTGCAGAGAGGGGCAACCCAGACAGGGAGCGTTAATGTGAGGAAGCTACCTGAGGGAAGAACCACCTGAAAGGATTAGAGGAAACAGTTTCAGGCGCTCACAGAGTCAGGAATAGTGCCTGTTCCCGCCAGCCAGACTGGAAATCCTCATTATTCACAGTGCACTGGGTAGAGTACACAGAAAGATCTTGTTTTTATTGTGGGGAAAAATGAGTGCTAGAAAGAGCACTGCTGTGAGCCCAGCTCACAAATCCTAAAAGCAAGACCCAAAAGAATCAAATTTTTTTCAAGTAACTAAACCGCAATGAGATCTCTCTAAACATCTATTAGAATAGCTAGAATTAAAAAGACAGACCATCCTGAGAATCAGTGACTATATAGAAAACTGGAATTCTCATACATTGCTGGTGGAAATGTAAAATGGTATAGACACTTTGGAAAACAGTTTGGAAGTTTCTTAGGTTAAACACCTTTCTATCTCATAATCCAGCCATTTTGTTCTAGGTATTTGCCCAAGAGAAATAACACTACTTGCCTAAATGAAGATTTGTAGACATTTGTAGCATCTTTATTTAAAATGGTAACAACTTAAAACAACCCAAAAGATCATTAATAGATGATGGATAAACAAATTTTGATATAGCCATATAATGCAATACTACTCAGCAATAAAGAAAGATGATTGACTGATAAATGTTATGACATGGATGAATCTCAAAATAATTATGTTGGGTGAAATAAATCAGAAAAAAATCACACACTGTATGATTCCATCTACGTAACAGTCTGGAAAATACAAACTTATCTGTGATGATAGGAAACAGTTTGTTGCCTGAGCACAGGGGTGGAATTTGGGAGGGATGGGAAGCAGAGATTACAAGAGGTCGTGAGGAAACTTTTGGAGGTGATGAATAAGTTCATTATCTTGATCGTGGTGATGGTTTCACAGGAGCATATATATAATCAAAATGTATTCACTTACATACTTCAAATATGTACATTTTATTATCTGTTAATTATACTTTAATAAAACCATTTTACAAATGAATAATAGTAATTGTAAAATTCAAGTGCACATTTCTCAAACTTGTATGCACCTTGAAATCACCTGGGAGGTTTTAAGTTCTGCTGATGCCTAGGTTCGAAATCCAAAGATTCTAATTTAATTGCTCTGGGATGTGGCTTGGGCTTCAGGAGTTTAAAACCCCCTTCAGGTGATTCTAATAGGCAGCAATTTGAGAGCTTTTGGTATGTTATTTCATTTTCTCTGTAAAATTAGAAGTATTTTAACTTCAGGAGTCTTCATGGAAGATAAAAATTTTATCACTACCCATGGAAATAATCATCTTCCCCCAAAAAAGAATCTAGATGTCATTCCAGGTGGACGTTTTAGGTCTATGATGGCAATAATCACTTATAAAAACAAAGGAAGACAAAGATATTCTAATAAAATATACTCTCTGTAATTGCCACAGAGTGATGTTTTATTCAGTTGTCAATGATATTTATTGTTGAAACACTTGGGAACGTTTAACTTTGGTAAAAAGCAGTTTGCTGGAGGATGTTTTACTACCTGCCTCCTAGAAAAAGTAGAGGGCGGGGAGGGGAACGTGAGGGCCCACACTCACCTTGGCATAAATACAGCTGTCATTGAGTCTCTGCAGTGAGCAGTTCTTGTCACAGAGAGGGCACATGAAGACTTCAGTGGCCTTGCAAATTTCTTGGCTTGAGAAATCAAAGAAGAAAAAGAAAGCATGAACCTCCATGTTTAGGAGGTACTTAGCCCCTATGGCCAATCCTGTGGGAAGCGGCAAGGCAGGGAGGAAAAGAAGAAATGGAAATAGTTGGGGCGGGGGGTGGTGGACAGGTGAGGAAGAACTTAGAGTGGCTCCAACTCAAATTTTTAGGATTTTTGTGATACAGAGTTTTTTGTTTGCTTCTTTGTTTTAGAAATCTCTGCCAAGATATTGTAATGATAATAGGCCATATTTTATACTTGGGAGGCACCTGTGGGGCTTTGTTACAAGGACACTTTTATACCTGATTTCATGGCATGCACAGTAATCTTGTGAGGAACAACCAAAGATGTTTTAACCAAGCTCACAGGCTTGGACATGGCTGAGCTGGAGTCACATCTGACTATGCTGATTTCTCAGGTCTAACGATCTTTCCCCTGGATCTCGTTGCTTTACAATCACCAAAATGAACAGCATCCATAATTCACATAATTTCATAACCCCCACTGCAGTCAATCAGTGCATTATGTTCATTGGAAATCTGAGGAAGTTTATTTTCTTTTTGCAGTGCCCTGACACACACTGTCACGATAACATGGCATAGATTTTATTTACTGAAATATATAATATTCTCTATTAGAATGTAACTTTATAATATTTGTCTCTTAAGTTTTATGCTATCTTTTAAAAATCTCAGCATACATTATAGATGACACTGTGACATGAATAGGGCATCGATAACAATTTCTCAAAAGCCTCACAGCCTGAGAGTTCACAGCAACCTGTTTTTAAGATGTTTTGTGCCTTTATCTGTCATATCTGACCCTTTCCCACTAGGTATACCATAAATAAATTGTCCAAGTAAATATGCTTTGGAAATACTGAAAGTAATATAAAGGCTTTTGAAAATATGCCTGGAAATGCAACTGTTATTAAAAGTTTAATTGGCAGTGTTGATAGCAAGATTTGCTGTTTTCAAAATGTATACACTCAAAGCAAAAAATAATGCATGTGTATTTCAAATGCCTGATGTGTATAATCTCAAGCCAAACTGGAAATGACTAGTAAGTAATAATGCTATACAGTAATACAATACTTTACAATAAGCAAAGATGGGTCCATGTCCATTAAGTTTAGTCCTCAATGCAATCTCCTGCAATGGTAACTATCTCCAAACTGAGAGGAAACTGATGTTTAATTTAAGTGATTTGCTCAAGGTCATACAGCTAACAAGAGGTAATTTAGGGAACTGAGTTTAGGTTTTCCTGCTTCTAGGTCCAGTTCTCCATCACCTATAACTCATCTAAAGGAGAGATAAGTTTATGTCATATTAAGAGGAACTTTCCTATCAAAAACTAATTTATTAATAATGATGATGGTGTAACAGGTCTTATATATACTATAATTCACACACATCATCTTGCTAGTAATCATAATGTCTATGTGAAGTAGGAGGAAGCAGGTAAAATGTACATTTTAAAAACTCATAAGAAAGACAATTATATCTCCTCTTGGTAATACTACTAATTTGTATAAATAAGAATTAACGTTCCTCCTGAAGAAAATTTTTATTAAAATAGGCTTGCTATCATAATTAACTATGTTTCGAGAATGACATAATGTGCCTTGCATTGAAATCTCATACTAAAATGGTATTAAGTTTGGTTAATACTATATTATCTTTCCCACCTTCCAAATGATCACACAAAAGCGCAGATGTTTCAAAGCACTCAGTCTAGAATCCCAGCCATTAGACTGAGCCTTATTTTTATTTCCGGAATCATCAAACTCATTTTCTATAAGTTGTCCAAAGTTCAACTTGATAGGTAACATAAAAAATATTAAACAATTTTGACAATGTATTTTTTAGCCTAAAATACGGAATTTGAGATGAAATCACAAAAGTTCTTTGACTTTACTTAACCACTAGATGGAGGGAGAGTGCCCAACTTGAGTGTTTCTTAATTTCTTTTGCAGAACCTCATAATATAAACCACTGCTTGAAGTGTGGCTTTCTTTTGTCTTATGTCTGTTGTTAGATATACACATCAAGGGCTGATTGGAAGGAATGATAATTACAACCCATTTAAGATATGGGAGGAGGGAGCAATTTGTCCATCTGGGGATGGACGCCTAGACCTGCTCTAGGGTCTTGATGCTTCCTGTGATCCTGTTAACCTGACAAAGCACAGAATAAGACTCTTGGTGATGTCCATTTTGGGGAAATGTGGTGATATGAAAGCAGGTTTAAAGGAAGGCAGTATGGAAGCATGAGTAAAGCATGGATTTTAGAATCAGATATAATTGTCAGGGAAAAGCAAATCAAATCACAAGGTATTACCTCATACCTGTTATGATTGTTATTATCAAACAAAACAAACAAAATAAAATAAAAGTAGCAAGTGTTGGCAAGGATGTGGAATATTTAGAACACTTGAATATCGTTGGTGGGACTATAAATTGGTACCGCCACTATGAAAAACAATACAGAGGTTCCTCAAAAAATTAAAAACATAACTACCATTTAATCCAGCAATCCCACCTCTGGGTATATATCTAAAGAAACAGAAATCAGAATCTCAAAGAGATATCTACACTCCCTTGTTCACTGCAACATTATTCACAAAAGCCAAAATATGGAAATAACCCAAATGTCCATCCACAGATGGATGGATAAAAAAATTGTGGAATTGATATACAATAGAATATTATGCAGCCTTAAGAAAAGAAGGAAATTCTGCCATATGCAACAATATGGGTGGACATTATGTTAAGTGAAATAAGCCAGTCACAGAAGAACAAATACTGCGTAATTCCACTTATATTAGGTATCTTAAAAAAACACACTCATAGAAACAGAGTAGAATGGTGGTTGCTAGGGGGTAAGGGAGAGGGAAATAGAGAGTTGCTGTTCAATGGGTATAAAGTGTCAGTTATGTAAGATGAGTAAGTTCTAGAGACGTGCTGTACAACATCGTGCCCGTAGTTAACAATACTGTAGTGCACTTAAAAATTTGTGAAGAGGGTAGATCTCATGTTAAGTGTTCTTATCACAATTTTAAAAAATCAGATATAGGTTTAAACTTACTAGATATTTCCCCCTAAGTCACCTACCTCTCTGAGGATCAATTTCTTCATCTCCAGTTGGAGATAATATGCAACTGGGATATTATGTAATGAATATTGATAATGTGCCTGGCACATCATAGGCACCTGATAAATGGAAGAAGCCCTTATTGCTAAGGATGTTGTCAGGAGATTTGAGAGGCCCTTTAGGATGTAACAGCTTTTGAAAAGCTGGTCAGTACTGAGGATCAAATACAGAGTTCTCATGCCAAAGAGGCAAGAATGGGCCAGAGAGTCGTTTCTACTGTTTGTCCCAGACCTGAAACCCAAAGCCTGAGAAGCAGGGACCATATCTACCTGCTTGTTCATTTTTATATTCCTATGATATATGCTCTACCTGGCACAAATCTGGCCACCTTTGACTGTATAAGACCAATGTGCATGTAAATATATACATGCACATATACACACAATAAATAATCTATAACATGATTTTCATGTAATTCTAAAATTAACTGCAGAGCAGGTAAGAAATATGACATTAATTCACCTGAACATAGCTGGTAGAAACATAATACAACCCAATCTTCAGCTTTTCAACATTTTGTTACCTTGCAATAAACAAAAAAAGAGCTTAAAACAAAACTAAAACAAAGCAACTCAAAATAAAAGCCCTATGTCCTCCACTCACTCGCCATGATAACACCTAAGACTTAACCATGTCTGACACCCTGAATGGAAAAATTCAGTCCCATGAAATTTTGAAAGTTAAGATATTCAGTGATGCTTATCTTGGTTTAGAATAGAAAGTCTGACAGGATCTTAATTACAGTGTGACAGAAGTAGCAGTAATATAATACCACAAAGCACAGAAGAAAAGAGTTTGCTAGAGCCTTTTAAAACACTCCTTGCGCTAAAGGTTAAAGAATACTTATCTCATACAAAAGGAACCTAATTTACTTCATTGGCATATAAATCAATAGGGACAGAAAATCTATTCCTTTCATTGCCTTTTGTTCATTTTCAGCTTTGTAAGCCTGGAGGAGGAAGTCTACACCACATGGGAAAACTTAGTGAATATGTTCTCCATGGAACCAATTTGAACAGTAGCTAACTGCCTAAAAATCATTTTCTGCTTTTGTCAATTCATTTTAAAAGACCACTTTTTTATAAAACCCTAAAGACTTTATCAAAAAACTCTATAATACATGAATTCAGTAAAGTTGCAGGATAAAAAAATCAGTATACAAATATCAGTTGTGTTTCTATATCCTAACAAAATACTATCAAAAAGAGAAATTAAGAAAACAATCCCATTTACAATTACATCAAAAAGAATAAAATATTTAGGATTAAATTTAGCCAAGGAGGTGAAAGGTCTATACACTGAAAACTATAAGACGCTTGCAAAAGAAATTGAAGAAGACACAAATAAATGGAAAGATATTCTGTGCTCACGGATTAGAAAATTTCATACTGTTGAAATGTCCATACTACCCCCAAAGATCTACAGATTAAATGCAATCTCCATCAGAATTTCAATGGTATTTTCACAGAAATAGAAAAACCTATCCTAACATTTTTATGAAACCACAAAAATCCCAAATAGCCAGAGCAATCTTGAGAAAGAACAAAGCTGGAGGCATCACACCCCATGATTTCAAACAATATTATAAAGCTATAGTAATCAAAAGAGTACATAGTGGCATAAAAACAGATACATAGACCAATGGAACAGCATAGAGAAACCATAAATAAGCCCATGTATATACGGTCAATTTTCGACAAAAAGCCAAGTATAGTAAATGGGGAAAGGATAGTCTCTTCAATAAATGGTGGTGGGAAAACTGGATATCCACATGTAAAAGAATGAACCTACAGCTGTATCTTCCACCATACACAAAAATTAACCCAAAAGAGATTAAAGATGTAAATTTAAAACCTGAAACTGTAAAACTATGAAGTCAATCTTGGCAATGATTTTTAGGATTTGACACCAAAAGTAAAGGCAACAAAAGCAAAAATAATCAAGAGTGACTATGTCAAGCTACAAAGCTTCTGCACAGCGAAGGAAGCTATCGACAAAATTAAAAGGCAATCTACCAGGGGACTTCCCTGGTGGTCCAGTGGCTAAGACTCCGAGCTCCCAATGCAGGGGGCCCAGGTTCGATTCCTGGTCAGGGAACTAGATTCCACATGCCGCAACTAAGACCCGACACAGCCAAATAATAAATAAATAAATAAATATTTTTTAAAAAGGAATCTACCAAATGGGAGAAAATATTTGCAAATCATATATCTGATACAGGGTTAAAATCTAAAATATATAAAGAACTCATACAACTCAATAGCAAAAAAAAAAATCTGATTAAAAAATAGGCAGAGAAACTGAATAGACATTCTTTCAAAGAATATACATAAACCAACAGGTACATTAAAAAGTGATCAACAACACTAATCACCAGGGAAATGTAAATCAAAACCACAATGATATATTACCTCATACCTGTTAGGGTGGCTATTATCCAAAAGACAAGAAATAGTAAATTCCCTGGCAGTCCAGTGGTTAGGACTCCACACTTCCACTGCCAAAAACAACAACAACAAAAAACAAAAAAACCCAAGTGTTGGTGAGGATGTGGAGAAAAGTGAACCCTTGTGCACAGTTGATGGAAATGTAAATTGGTGCAGCTACTATGGAAAACAATATGGAAGTTCCTTAAAAAATTAAAAATAGAACCACCATATAATCCAGCAATTCCACTTTGGGGTATATATCCAAAGGAAATGAAAACAGGATCTTGAAGAGGTATATGCACTCCCATGTTTTTGCACCATTACTCACAATAGCCAAGATAAGTAAACAACTTGTGTCCATCAGCAGAGGAATGGATAAAGAAGATTTGAGATACACACACACATACACATACACACACGCACGCACACACAAAATAGAAGAGTATCCAGCCATGAGAAAGAAGGAAATCTTGCAACTTGTGACAACGTGGGCTTTGCGGGTATTACACTAAGTGAGATAAGCCAGATAGAAAAGAAAACTACTGTATGGTATCACTTTATATGTGAACTCTTAAAAAAGAAAAAAAAAAAAAGAGCCAAACTCATAGAGAATAGAGAAGTAGTAAAAAAAAAAAAAAAAATAGTGTTTTTATTTTCAAGACACTATAACTCCAAATTACATCTCACTTCTCAGCTTCAGAGGTTACTGATTCAACATCATATAAAGAAATGCCCAAAGGGGGATGAATATTTCCAGTGGGCACATGTTTGTCCAGGAAGATGCTGTCTTCCAGAGCGGTAGTGAGTTTGCAAAACTCTGAAGTAAACTTGTCACTAGGTGAAATTTTGAACAGTAGGTGTTTCTTTGTTTTCATGCTAATTACCATTTGGCCTTCATGAAGAACAAGGGGATTCTGAGATACCAAATCAAGGAATTTGGTTATGGAATAGGATTCAACCCTGGGACAATGAAAATATTTTGCTTTTAGGCAAAATTGTTATACAAATACATGTGCACATATATATAGATAAAGAAAATTCAAGGAAATGCATTTTATGGTCCCATTAACTGTCATGATTACTACCCAGTAGCAAGGCCATGGTTAAAAGATGGACCAAAAGGGAAAAAAGTACTGAGATTTTTTTTAAGGAGGGGAAAAGTACTTTTTCATATTTTGAATTGCATCATACAAGGTTGAACTTGATGAAATCCTTGTGGTATAGTAAATAGAACATGCTGTTAAGAGGATTCTTTAATTAATTCTTTAACTCATTTAATTCTTTAATGTGACTTTTACCTCTGCTGAATAATAATCTATTGTTCCTATATCCAAATCTTGAGTCATTTAAATTTTAACAGAAAAATCACCATTCTGATAAATGTTTGATATTTCTCAAATCTTATTTTACTACCATTTTGATATCTTAAGTTGATGCCAAAATCTTTCATAAATCTATTCTCATAGAGAGTAAGAAGAAAGTAGAAAGTGATTTTATGTTCTCATGAGAGGAGACTACTTAGGGTAGGATTCATGTGGTATGAATATTTTGTTTAGACATCTTTAACTATGTAAGGTTCCCTCATCTGCTAAAAGGAAAACTCATCTCCAAAGGTGGTAGTGAAAGTTGCATAAAATGAAACAATATATTTGGACGGTCTTTGTATATCTTAAGTGTTTAAAGAACTGTAGCTATTATAATTATTTGAATTAATGTATTGAGAGAGCATTCCAGACTACAAAATACTATGCAAATTTAAATTATATAGAACTGTCTGTTGCATTGCTGAATTATTGATTATGTGGGATATACTAGAAAGAGAAATTTGGCATAAAGAGAAACAGTCTTAGAACTTATCCAAGAGACTTTGTGGAGAAAAATATAGAAATGACCTTTTTATAGTGTTTCTCCCCTGCAAAAACAAAAACAAGCAAATAAATTTAGTACCATAACTTGCTTTTATAGTCAGCATTACTATAAAGCTTTCATCCAATCAGAAAAAAGGCCAAATTGTTTTAATAAGTCTGTTAATAGCTTACCTTACTTGACTTGCATTCATTGTTAATATTCCATAGAAGAAAACACACAAGCCAACAATAGCTGCAGGAATCAGCATTCCAGTATACCACCCCAGCCAAGCAAAGTATAGCCCAATCTTCTCACCAAAGTATAACCTGCATGAGAAAGCAAATCCTTAGCTTAAGGCAATGTAAGTGACACTACAAATATTGATGTCGCACCTAGTCAATCTCAGATGGACAATTGACTATAATGGCTCAGTTCCTCCTGCGCTCCATCTGGGGTATCTTAATAGTCTTGCTTGTTAATGAATCCAATAATGGTGATATTGTTTATCATTAAACATTGTCATTATAGGAGCAATTTTATAAAATGTGTTTATTTCTTTCTTTTTGTAAGCCAGGTCTTGCTTTTCTTCATCCTCCTAGTAGAACCCCTTTTTGTTTTCCTTACACAAAGCTGTGCTAAACCATATTGCTTTGACGTAAATTAGAAAAACATCTCCCTCTAGGTAGCTGCTGAAAGCAGACTTGATTTCTGTCTCCATCTGCACCCTTGGCCACACTCCCTTATGCCAGACACAATCTGCACAACTGTGTCACACATCTTCCTCAACAAAGTTCAACTCTGCTGTTCCTGGAGCACATGATTCTTTCCTTGGTTAATGCTGTTCCCTCACTTTGGAATATTACATTTCACCCTCTTCTCCTGTCTGGCTTGTACTTATCCTGTACTTTATATCACTTCTCCCAGGAAGCCTGCCCTGATTTCACTTCAAACCTGGGTTAGACACCCCTGCTCTTGCTCTCACATTCCCTTCACCCATGTTTCAGTGTCTTAAACTTGTAAAACTTTATGACAATTACCTGTCACTCCCCTATTCCTCTCCCTCCCCATCAGAATGCAAGCTGCTTGAAAGTGGACCTGTGTCCTGTTTCATTGGCACCCACCACAGGAAGTGTTTTATTGAAAGAAGTGAAGGGAATGAATGCATTTTATTTCCCTTCAGCTTATTAACATAATTTATATGGAAGTAGCAGATGAATAAGGCAGTTCTAATGACCACTCAGTTGTTCTTTCTTCACCGAATCTACTGCCAATAGTAACTGTCACAGTTTATAAAGCTCTGGTAAGAAATAATAATTTCTTGAATTCTGTACTGGTGTTTGTCCCAGCACTAGTTTTAAAGATTGGTGTTTTACAGTTCATTTGGGAATACCTCTCTGGGCAAAAATTCTTGCTGGGAAGAAAATTCTCTTGTTAATTGTTTTTCCTTAACAAGACTTCTCTCTCTGAAAATCATTCTTTCTACTCCATTCTCTGTATTGTGCCAACTAAAATTTGTGCGTATTCTACCAAGTGTAGACGTGGAGCCGTCCTCCACTGAGCATTATTTATCTAATTTTTTTGTTTTTTCATTTATTTCTCCTAGGAGACAGATCAATAATCTATTCATTTCTTACATACTGGCAGTGTTCTACTTTGAGACGAAGCTTATAATATTAACAGGTATTCTAATATGGCCACTTGTTCCTTTAAACAAGTGTTCTTCTGTGGGGTGGAGTAGGGTTTGGCACATATTACTAACATTTTTATAACGATGACTATAAAGGACTGCACAGACAGACCCCCTTATGCGGAGTGCATTATACCAAGATTTTAAATCATACATTGTTGAAGGTTAAGAGGAGCAATAATGTTATTTGACAGGAGTATAATTATCTAAGTTACAGCAGATTTCAGATCTGTTTCATGAGAAGAAGCTAGTTCCAGGCAAAGAAGGCTAATGAAAAGGTCCTTAACCTAGAACGTGGGAAGTCACAATCTTTTAGGATCTCTAGGTGTTCCTTAAATTTCTTTAAAACCATGACAGGGCAAGGAGGAACAGGGGGTGTTCCCTGTTGCTATTGGTGTCACCCCATCACACTTCACCCACAGTCACTTTCTTTTCATGTTTTATATACTGGTATCCTATGTGACATTTCATTTGATGATAGGATTCTGCTGCTGAAATAACTTCTATCATAAAAGACTTCTATTATAAAAAAAAATGTTAAGTTGACCTCTTTTAGAGAGAATCGTTTCATTTAGTTCTTAAATTTAAATCCTTCTGGTGCCTATTGAAAAACATTGAAAATAAAAACACACAGCTATTTTGTTAAGCAGGTTTTGTAGTTGACCATTTTTTAAATGTATTCTTTCCAGATTCCAGTATTTCCCATGGAAAAATAGATTGAAACGAAGATAGGCGTTGGCTACTAAATGTTTGAGTCTATTCTTAAAATGAAAACAAAACACAAACACATGTTCAGGAATGGTTGTTTATAAAAAATAAAATGAATTGATAGTCCCTCACTTTTCATCCACTATTACTGAACTGCCTTTTTCAGCAGGAGAGAATACAGGCCTTCCCTGTGGGTGTCCATCATCTGTGACACAAGTATACGAAAAAAACTCCGATTCCAGGACACCCTCTTTCCCTCACTATGGACAGGAAACCACACAATAAGAGGCTCACATCCTCAAAACTGTCTAGTCTTAAGAACAATGTAACTCCAAATAACTAAAAAGTCACAGATTTTAAGGCAATCTTCCTACTCATTGTAGAAAACTGGGTCTTGTACAAAATACTATGTACAAGATTGTATAGTTTAACCTGAATGCCTCATCGCCATCTCAGTTTTGGTAACAAGCAAGTTCCTAGAGAGGAGGCACCTGTTGAAATGCCATCTATACGCTTTTATGGCCTTCATCTTGGGTAGGTCCCTCATCACATCTCTCCCCTTAGCCGCTTGAACACAAAATACGTGATTTTCATAAGCAAAACTTCCCTTCTGAGTCAACACCCAGAGAATTGGTAATAGCAGCTGAATCACCCTATTTAGTGAAAATAAAGGTTGCTTGCTGAAATAACCTGAGGCAGCAATAGCAATGTCTCCTATAGATAGGAGAACTGTTGACACTGAAATGCTTGCTTGAAAGTCCCAACTTCAACTCCTATGAAGTATGGTTTTGTGAATCAGCACATCTCACTGTATTCATGTATCTCTAAAACAATTATTCTTTAACCTGCATAAATAAGACTCTGATAATTTGTCATGATTGAATTAGAATCAAAGCATCTTGATTTTGGATATACCCAAGTACTTAATGTTTGAGATAAAAATGGTGTGGTGTTGGATAGTATGCTTTGTACATCCATTCCACGTTCTACCCTTTTCCTTCCTGCTACGTGCCCAGGAGGCTCACCTCTGTGCATAGTATCACCTATGCTCCTTCCTTCTTCTTGCTTCCTGATAGGCTCATTGGCCAACTGAAGGTACCAGCAGGAGATCACAAGGAGGGATAAGAGATGTGGGGTATTTTTTATTACCCTGACTTTCTTCTTCTATGATTATAGCTTTTAACAAGTTCTGCCAACTGCTCTCTCCCTTTGTCCCTTCAAGTCTAGGTCTGGTAACGGCTTCCAGCTTTTGCCAGTCCCTGGAAGTTTCATTATCATCTGTTGGCTCCCTTGATCCTATTTACACTTCTGCATATTAAATTCTATTATTAAATTCTTTTCAAATACCCCTTCTATTCTATCAGTTCTATCAGTTTCCTGTTGGGAAAATGACTGATACAGCTATGAGTTATTCTTGATATTTATATTTCATAAACAGCTCAAAATATCAACATATATAACCTTATAATATGAATGCTCTTTTTTTATTTTACTTTATAAATATTTCTAGTTATCTGGTGACTTAAGTCCTTTTTAATATATATTTCCTGATTTTTAAAAATAAGAACAAATTATTCTCCATTAAAATAAAATAAATCATGAATATAACACTATTTCAAGACTAATTCAAGTTGAGAGCAGTTATTTACTAGGATATACCTCCTGGAATAGAATAGACACTCACAAGTATTTGTTGAAGGATAAATACATGCATAGATGCTATGTTGGCCATTTTTCTCTTTGCTCTTAGATCCATTTTCTGCCTTTTCACCTTTGGATTTGTTTTCACGGGAAAGTAGATTATATAGATTCACTTGTAAATTGCTGCTGGTAAGTTACACTAGGAGGTACTGGAAGTCTCAAAGGTGGAAGGAAGGGAAGAGCCCATACCTTTCCTCCTCTCCTGGCCGTCCTCAGGGCTGTCTCCAGAGCAGCCATAATTTGTTATGGCTCCATTATTCTCTGTGGCTCGACTCTCAACACTTCACTTTTCTGCAGGTAGTCCTACTCATGGATGGCATAGCTCTTGCCCAACGGCTCAGGTAGTAAGGTCTGAAATATACTTCATCTCATTTTCCCTCCAGCTTTAAGGGTTGTTAGCAATTTTCTGCTGTTCTTAATCGCTGGTTGCCTCACATTGATTTCTCAGCTTTCCCATCCCCTGTGCTACTGATTCCCTAAATTAAGTTCCTTTCATTGAAAAGACATATAGTGGCTTCTTTTTTCTTAATCACACCCTAACTAATACAGATGATTTGGTGGGTAAATAAAATAATAAGAAAAGGATAACAAAATAGCATAATATGTCTTCCGTTATCAATCCATCCCCAATACCTGATTAAATCCAGGGGCTGATGCTTGTACCACATTCCCCAGCGCGCCCAGCGCTCATATAATAGATGTCTGTTATTCTGAGGTCCATGGGTTTTGATGGGCTGGTTACTCTTGTAGGCTCCCTGAAACAAATAAAATAAGATGAATTGATATGTATTCTTTTAGTGAAATTTGAACTAATAGGAATTGTTTTTGCTTTATTTCCTTACGGAATACTTTAATAACTTACTGAAAGCTTCAGAAGTTATAAACATAAGCCCATCACTGGAGTGAAGTAGTAAATACATTTATATATCTATCTTTCATTGAAAATATTCTGATAGTTCCTTAAAAATTCTTTCTTAAATTCCTTTTTTAAACCAATGAGATCCCTTTCACTTAAAGTAAGCTTTAGGTTTCATTGTTTGGAACCCAAGGTCTTGTAATAAACACAATATCTTCATTATCATTGAGAGAAATTGTTGTAATCTTCAGATCAGAAATTGAGCATTATTCTGCTTTGAGAAGCGATCCAGTACCAGAAAATATTTATTTCATTTATAGAAGCTAAGGGAAAGAGTCAATGTTCATTCAGCAAATATAGACCCCCCCCCAAAAGAATCACTATGCTGTCCACATGAAACTGACATAATATTGTAAATCAACTATATTTCAATAAAAAAATTTTAAGTATAAGAGGCCTGTCTCCAGTGTTATTCATGTTTTGAAATCCGTAAAATTTACTTCAGATTAGATATTCCAAAAATGGAAGCATGTTTTCCAATTCTTTATGTCCCCCTCAAAAATCTGTCATATGGGTTGCAATTTCAGAAACATAGCATATATATGCCTTTTAGAGGAACGTGTTCCCTGAAGGCTGAACTGCTCTGCTTTTATAATTTAAAAAAATGACAACAGATATAGTGACTTTTTATTTTCTGAATCAAAACTTAGGACACAGGATTTGACAAAGCCCCTCTGCTCACTCTAATATGTGATTCTACTGTTATGAAATGTTTGATGGAAATTTAAAACAAGTGGAATTATGCCTCAGTTACCTCACCTAAATGATGGGGATAAGAATAAGTATTAATGATACCAATACAGAGGGATCTTGTGAGGGTCCCCTTGGAGAATAGCTATAAAGTGCCAGCCACATAAGAAGTACAAAAATAATGTCAGTTAATTTTAGGTGTTTGCTATATTGTGGCCATTGAACAGTGCAAAACTATCATCTGAATGGTTCCAGACAACCAGGGCTGTGAGTTCCTATGAAGAAAGATGGCACCTTGAATCATGGTCTGTAGGTGCCTCAAGGCTGAAATGAGAGACACATATGGATTTTGCCTCTGGCTTTCTAAGAAAATAGATAAATTAATTAGGTAAGGGTGGAAGAGCAGTCTTCCCTAAGGGAGCCCAAAGTGTTTAAACCCTAAAGATTGGAAGCTAAGGAGATGAAAGTAAAGATCAAGATTCTAAGACATCCACTTGAGAAAAGTTTGTTTGCTTGTGAAACTGGACTGACTAGTTAAGGTAGCCTGCCCTGAGATTGGGAAGGTAAGGGAAGGTGAACCAAAATCTCAGGTTTCTTTCATGCATTCCTGATAATCCTAAAATACATGACTTTCCTTCCCAGCCTCAGTGGTCAGACATAGGCATTTCCTGAATTTTAGGCTCTAAGCTTTAGATCCTTAGTACCTCATTGTTCTGACTCAGCTCAGTAACCTCAATCAACCATAATGTTCTGACTCTTGCCCACCCATGGATTCTCATCCCTTTTCAGAGGACTATGTACACTCAGTGATCCCCACCACCTCCATGATCGGCCCCTTCCTCCAACTGACACACTTTTCTTCTGTCTCCATTATTCATAATTGATGGGATTATCAATTATATCAATATTTTAGGCAAACTCTTTCTCATATATATATATTCCCCTTCTTCCCTTTCTTTCTTCTTTGTCATGCCAAATTTCACTGGACATATCTCTTTCTCCCCTCTAGCTACTGTCTCTTTTGTAAGTAAAAAATAAATCTCAACTGTGGGTGAAAAGTGTGAGACCGATCCTAATAATACGCCTGCATTAAGGAAGAAGGAGGTCTAAACTGTGAGTGTTCTTATTCAAATTATAGTCAGTGCCACTGACTCCATTTTCCTCTAAATAAGTCTTGTTTTTCTTTCTTCAAGTAGTAGTCTTTAAAATTGATAGGAAATTCCTGAGTCCATTTTATTGACTTGCTGCTTTGTTTTCATTACTTGTACTTCAACAATATTGTTTTCCAGTCGTTTTGTGTATGTATACCATATACTAGTACTTCTACCAAATTATAAGAATAAATGGGAAAATGACTATTATTTACAACCTATTCCCAATAGGTTCCAAATTTCACACAAGAAACTGTCAAATAAACTGTCAGAACACAGACTAGTTAGGTAAACAAAATTACTTAGAGAACAAAACAAACCTTCCTGTGCTACAGAAGCTCTCCCAGGGACTCAGGTTTGCCACTTTGAACAGTTTACCACTTACTGACTAGGTCGTATTTGACATGGTGTTTAATTTCTCTGCACCTTGCTTCTGCATCTCTGCAATGGAAAAATAATAATATCTCCCCTCCAAAATTATTGTCAGATGAGTGGGAAAATCCATGCACAGGACCTGTTGCACGAAACACTCTAACACATTATCTGTTATCATTATTTCTATTCCTAATATAAGTAGGTATGCCATAATGAATAGAAGCATTGGAGTCTGGCTTTCTGGGCTCAAACCCGTGCCTTTAATACTTAACCTTTCTCTGCCTCAATGATCTATCTATAAAACAGAGTTAATATTATTGCCTATCTCAAAGGGTTGTTGCAAAGGTTAAATGAGATAGTTCATATGAAACGTTTAGCTCAGTACCAGAGAGGAAGTGCTCAAAACATTTTATCTTTATGAGTTATACTAGACTGTGAATTCCTCAGGTATAAGGGTTATGTCCTATGAGTTCTCAGTCTTTAAAAAAAGAAGACTGATGGGCTTTGAAAACACACACATTAAACCTCTAAAGACCCTGTTCTTATTTTGAAATGTAAAACTGCCTTAAAAAGAATATTGTATGTGTGTGTATTGGGAGGGAGTTTAAAACTGATTCACATGTCATTCATGGCTCAGCAGACAGAGTTACCACAACATGACCTACTTAAAACTAGAAGACAGGTAATAATCTGGCAGAAAATCAAGTTAATAATGGGGTGTAGATTTTTGGGTTGGGTTTGTCTTAGGTTTTCAGGTATCCCAAAGTAGTAGGCACAGACCAGAACCTGCCCTGTTTGGAAGCTGTGTAAATCCCAAGCTGAGTCAAGCATGGAGCTGTGCTGGAGCAGAGGGCTATCTATGTCTGGTCAGAGTGGCTGAGCAATGTCCATGAGTTCCCTCTGAGGGTGGGATTCCTGGTACAGGGCAAACTGCAGAAGGGTTCTGGAGCACAGGAGCCAGTGTGCAGCAACAGATTATCACGGGGTCTCAGAAAGGTCCAAGGCCACTCACTGGTTGAACCCTCTGGGAATAAGGCAGCTAGACTTAAGTGGAAAAAATAATGAGATCAAGCATTGAGCAGGAGAAACATTTTTTTAAAATGGGAATCGTATTTCAAAATTACCTCATGTGGGGGAAAAGCTGCTATATATGAGCCATTGTTTATAAGTTTACAGATACCTGGAAAAAGAAGAAAAGAACAGTTCTTGAGTTAGTTTAATTGAAGACTTCTCTCTGAAGCAACCTACATAATACTTGGGAAAATAAATTAATTTAAAAACAAAATAACCCAAATGACTTCCATAGCCATATCACCTATGAGGACAGTGAGGGTTTGCAAGGTGCCAACATGTGGCACTTTGCCACATCATGAAATGTGGGGATTTTAATACCCACTTATTTGGGGGCACATGAGTCTGGAACAACTTTTTTTTTTTTACTCAAAACAAAATTTGGTCAAGGAAGCAGAGGAATTCCCCACTCCTCAAAATGTCTCAAAGGAGACTGGTATTGAGAAATCTTTAATTCTTTAATACTGATCCAAAGAGAATAAATAGCGATATGTGACCCTTCTTAAAATCTCTTCCATCCCAATGAGAGTGTAGTGAAATGGACTCTCTCATATAGTTCTGGGAAGACTAGATATTTGGAAAACTCTTATGAAGAGCAATTTTCATTGCAATATTATTTATATTAGTAAAGAATCAGAAATGATTGTACATCCAAAATTGGGTGATTGTTTCATTATTATGGTTCAATCAATTATATAAGTGCTTGGTAAATGACTGTGATTTGATGAATGCTTACAATAGAATATTGTACAGCTATTTAAAATAATGTTTTCAGACATACTAAAGGGCTTGAGAAACTACTCATAATGGTAATTTCAAAAAGGACAGAAAATTGTAAACATTGCACGATTCTAATTATGAGATGTATATGTATATATATTCAGTACTAATTTGGTACAGTGAAAATTGAATGTAGGGATTTTTAAATTTTATTTTTATACCCTTCTGTGTTTATTGCATGTTTGACAAAGGGCATGCTATCTTTACAATCATTTAAATGTCAATTTTATTTTTTAAAGACTACATAAGCACATAGTGCTATCATTTAGACACATTTGTAGTTTACATTCTGGATTTCTCTACCTTTATTTCTTGTTTAGAAAACTTCTGATTAAGTGTCAAATTTTTTATAAGGATTTAGTTTTTAAATTAATTATTTTGACTGCTCAGTAATAAATGAATTATTAATCAGAAGAGAACCAAAGTCTGAACATTCCTCTTTGGATGACTTGAAACATAGTTCATTTTATTAATGTGGTAATCTATTTGAATGCAAATCAATAGATATTGGTACAAGTTTCCACTGGCTATCAACTTTTTTATTTGAAGGAATTTTAGAACATGACTAACATTTTATTTCTTCAGCCATATTGTATTTTTCACACTAACAAACGGCCAGCTCATTTGTTACCTGTTGCTTTCTGCTCTGCTCTGTGTAAACTTTGCAATTTTACTTAATTTTCCCAGGTGAAACTTTCTGTTTTCTTTTGCATCAGACATGTTGTAGCATACTGCTAAACATTCAAACAACAGAGACATTTAGAAATTTAAAATTAGCTGTAATCTCACCTCTCAGAGATAATCTCTAAAATGTTTCATATAAATTCTAGATTTTTTTCTTTTTTTTGTCTAGAAAATGGGATTACACATTAAATTTACAGTTTTGTAATCTGGTTTTTTTCCACTTAATAATGCTTTACGGAAATCTTTTGAAGTCAATAAATAGAGAACTGATACTAATTTTCAATCTCCATGAGTAAAGGGTCTGTGTCATATACTTTCCATAATATATAGTGTATAATAGATGCTGAATACATTTGAGTTAAGAGTGAATAAAATTACATCATTTTTAATGGATGCATTATGTGCATATAGCCTAATGGACAGCTAAAGTATCTCCAGTATTATTCTATTCTATTCTTTGTTTACAAAGCCACAATGAACAAATTTCTACATATATTGTTATTCAAAAGTCTGATTATTTCTTTGGGATAAATTTCTAGAAATAAAATTTCTGTTCCAAAGTTTTTGCACATTTCACATTTTGATACACATTGCCAAGTGCCCTTGAAAAAGTTTTTTGTTTGTTTTATTTTGTTTTCTTTCATTGAAAGGCTGAAAAATACAATGTTTAGAGTTTGTGCACTGAATTATATCCTTATATCTAATGCACGAAGGCAAAGTTTCAGTTGTTAAAAAATACTTCTGAGTGTAATCAGTAAAAGTAAATTCCATAGTATGTTTTTAATTAGTGTTCTTACCCACTTTTGATATTCCATTTTCATATTTGGTATGCTGCAGCATGTGATAGACTATCCTGCTTCGAGTAGCATTGCTGAAGAAGGTGTCCTTATTGTTTATTATGAAGCTGGGAAGATAAGCGGATTGGTTTTAATATTCAATGCAGACCACAGAATCTAGCAACAGTTACAAGTTCCTGGGTAGTCATCCATGTATTTTCTCCATTAAAATGAATGCATGTAAAGTATAATAAATCAGAAGAGAAACCATCTTCTTAAAAAAAAAATCTTTTGGCTGAGAAAATATACACTTATAAATAATACAGGGAATATCAAATATTCATTTTAATATCCTTCAGTTTATAAGGAAGCCTAAATGTCCTCATATTTCTTATTGAGCATGGAACAAGAACAGATTGTACGCTGGCTCCCATAAATTTTGTACTACCTTAAGCAATGTGGTTCCAAATAGAACACATTAAAAATTGATGTCATTCCCCAATACTGCACTTTCTGAGCTAGCTTGTTTTCAGTACTTCAGCGACAAGCAATGTTTCTCCCTTCCCCTTCATATCCTACTGTTCCATTATAGAAAGAGTTGTATGGAGTAAACATGAGAGCCAATGACGTAAAGAGCAAAAGGGTGACTTCAAGAGGTGGTGGGAGGTGGGAGGGGTGTTCCCTGGCACGGTCCAGTGGTTAAGACTCCACGCTTACACTGCCAAGGGCCTGGGTTCAATCCCTGGTCGGGGAACTAAGATCCCACAAGGCATGGCCCCAAAAATTAAAGAACTAAAAAATAATTTAAAAAAAGAGGTGATGGGAGAAAAGAGATGGGAACTCACTGGTGAATTCGTGCACGGCTGAAGGGGCCAGTATAGCAGTCTGACTCCTCCAGGTCTGGGAAGGCTGACTTGTCAAGAACCATTGGGTTTTGGGACATCCATTTTTTGATTCTTCTAAAATATTTTTGCACCCTGGAACAAATTCACATTTTAGAACTGAATTAGGTTGCACTCCAGAGCCATGCCTACCTTCCACTACCATTCTGAAAGAGTTCCCAAAAGACATACACACACCCACATTCACACACACATACATGCATTATTCCTGTACCCACACAAAGGAAATAATTCCAAAGCAAACCAAATCTTGCATTTATTTAAACTCTTTCAGGGCAACTAGGTGATCCTCATAAGAAAAATCTGTGGAAAATATTAGAAAATCATCATACATAAAGATGGGGTAGGAAAAAGCATAAAGAATAAAACCAGCAAGATTGTCTATTAAAGTAGAGTGTATGTACGTATATATCTATAATCTAGATATGTGTGGCTATAGATCACTTTAAGAAATCTGTAGCAATGTGGCTCCAGAAAAGTGGAGACTGAAAAGAGAGAAATGGCTACACTGCACTCCACACATTCAGTTCTGGGAGCCACGGGTCCCATGGTAACAGCAAGGGTTTCGGGTCCAGAAAAACTGGGTTCAAAGGCAGCTCTGCATTATAGTAGCTATGGAAACTTGTATAAGTTATTTAATTTCTTGCCTTGGTTTCTTCACCCATAAAATAAACAAATACAGTATGCTAACACATATATATGGAATCTAAGGAAAAAAAAAAAAAAAAAAGGCCATGAAGAACCTAGTGGCAAGACGGGAATAAAGACACAGACCTACTAGAGAATGGACTTGAGGATATGGGGAGGGGGTGGGGTGAGATGTGACAGGGTGAGAGAGTGTCATGGACATATATACACTACCAAATGTAAAATAGATAGCTAGTGGGAAGCAGCTGCATAGCACAGGGAGATCAGCTCGGTGCTTTGTGACCGCCTGGTGGGGTGGGATGGGGAGGGTGGGAGGGAGGGAGATGCGGGAGGGAGGAGATATGGGAATGTGTGTATATCTGTAGCTGATTCACTTTGTTATAAAGCAGAAACTAACACACCATTGTGAAGCAATTATACTTCAATAAAGATGTTTAAAAAAATAAATAAATAAAATAAAATAAAAATAATAAATAAATAAATAAAAGTAATAATACTGACATTGCTGGAGAGTTGTGAGTTGGTGTTTTACATTAAACTTGATGATTAACAATAAGGAGAGTTGAGTCAAGGAGACTTTGTGGTACTTTTAAGACTTTAACGGGCATATAAATCACCTGAAGATCTTGTTAAAATGCAGATACTAATTCAGTAGACTTAGGGTGGGGTCTGAGATTCTGCATTTCTACCTAGTTCCCGGTGGGGGTGGGGTGGGGGGGTGGGGTGGGGGGCTCATCCTGCTATCCACTGACTGTGCTTTGAGGGGTGGATTTAGCATAGACACCAGGTTAGACAACATTAAAACACTGTTTCAGGAAATCTCACATGGGGATACTTTGGCCTCAGCTTTAGATTACAGTCACAACTCAGTTCTATGTGGTATATATACTGATTGGAATCATATTTATTTTTCAAAAGACAAAAATGAAAGCAAAAGAGATACTGACTCCAGAGATTGATTCTGAAAATGAGATTCTGAGTTGCTATAATAACAGCTGTGTTTACTTAAAAAATGTGCTATATTTACACACTATTTATGAGGTTCTATCTTTGGCAGTTTTTGGACTTCTTCTGCAATAGTGAGTCAAAGTGGCAGGATAGAATATTTTCCTAGAGAAGTACAATGCATCTTAATATTTGGCCAACTCTGCTTAAGCTTTAAAAAATTTAGTACAGCAATGTGCAGGCAGACTGTATCTTCAAAATGATTTTATTCAATTACCATGTATATATAATTTGAAATAAGCATCAAGTTTTGATGTTTAGCATGTAAAGAAGAGTTTGGACATTTTCTTTGCCAAGTGATGTTATTACTTAGATGCCAAGTCTTTTTTGGTTTTGGAGGGACCAGAGCATTTCTTTCTAGCCTAAAATAATAAATGAGTGTTATGTGAAGTGTCCATTTTGCTTCTTCCTATTACAAAGAAAGCCTCTGAAATCACAAAATATCGCTGTATTCCAGCCACTAGTGCACAGACATGTAAAAACACTGAGTGGATAATATAGTAATTACTCCAACTTTTCAAAGTTAGCCTAGTGGAGAAAACAATGGGATAAAAACTTAGAGGATGAATTTGCCAGTCATTGAAATTGGGCCAAACATTTTCAATCTTTGAGCTTTAGGTTCCTCATCTGTAAAAAGAGAAAGTAATTCCATCTGTCCTACTTCATTAGGTGGCTAGGAGGATCAAATAAAAGGAGGCATCTGATGACACTTAGAAAGTGCTGATAGCTATAGAACCCAAGGGCTTACTATCTCTGACAAAATTGCAAACATACTAGAAATAAATGCCAATCAAAGAAATTAAAGAAATGAAATAAAATGACTTTTAGACCATCACTGACATTTTACAGAAAAATAAACCATATTATCTGTTTAGGCTTGTCACGTACTTTCTGTGAAGGAATACATGATGTCTAATAGTGAAATGTGGTCAGGGCTGGATCTGAATCACAGGATGTGAAGATCTAGCTTATTACTTAATTTATTTGATTCTCATTCAGTTTTCTCATCTCTTAAATGAAGGGATATTCTGATAATTAAATAAGTAATGACTGATCCCCCAGTGCCCAGCACAAAGTAAACACTCAATAAATACTTATGATAATAATAAGGAAAAGGAGTATCACCACTACTTCTACAACCACCACCACCACCACCATGCCACCAACATGATCTAACGTATTACCTACACTCTACCAAGCTTTTATCACGTTAGCCATCTTGCAAACTCAAGATTTCATGGCATAATGTGAGGATGACTTCTAACAGAGCTTTAAGTTCCTTTGCTAAAATCAGTGGAATGCAGAGAATTCAATGGAAATTGAAAAGAAATCTGGATTAAAGGGTCAAAAGAACGTGGTCAGAGCACAAACTCTATCACACCATCTGTGAAAGCTAGGGGATGAGATGTGGAGTGGTAAGGAGTGGTGATAATGGAGTCATTTATTTTCCCTGATCTGAAAACCAGTTCTGCCCCCCTGAATGGTCCTTTTGAAGATGCTTTGATAATTGAATATGAAAGTACTTTGTAAACTAATGATAGATAGCAGCAATAATAAAACTATAGGCATTTCCTTTCGACCTGCCTGGAGAAACAATGATCTTTGAAACCTGGATAATTGCCTGTACATATTTACCCCTAATGTTTACTGGTCAAATTACCCATGCACAAAACATCTTTCCCACGTCAGGAAATGGAAAGCACAAGTGACATCTAAGTACACACAGACTTTTGCTTCCCTCTTTCCAATTGTCTAAAAATTGGGTTTTATAATTTTATAACAGTGATGCCCGTACACACACACACACACAACATTTAAATTTTCTTTTCCAAAGGTCAAGTTTAAAAAAAATCAAAATCAGTCATTTCCTTAATTGAAAGTATAAACTCAGGCAAATACCAAGACAGTCATTTTTTCAGTTTAATATGTCATATAATTTTGTAAATGCCTTTCCTATTTATTTGTTACCCTCCCCCTATGCATCCACTAACTCAAAGAACAAAGAGAACTATTTGTAACATGTAAACTGTAAAGCAGTAGACTATAGTAATGCTTAAGGTACATTAACAATTGTTTGGAATAACTGACAACCTTATTTTCATTTCATAAAATTAAACAAAAAATAATAAACACAAAAGATAATAAAACATATTATGACACATAATATAGCAATCATTTTTCTAGTTTACTTTTGTTTGACCAAAATAGTAAAGAAAAACATTTTTCCACTATTAAAAATGTTTCTTTAGGATTTAGAATATACATGTTTATCAGGAATTCTAAATACAAGTTTACTCTAAAACTAAATTATGACAGTATTACATAGACATTTGTTGCCAATTTAGTATACAGGATTTTATCCTTCTGTGAGTCTCTGAAAGGAAGATGCCTATTTAGCAGAAAACACACTAATTATACAGTGGCAAATCTCACTAATTCTATACAGCACCCAGAAGCAAACCTAAACATGTTTTATCAACATATCCAATATTAAACATGCAGAGAAAAATATGGAAAACCTGCAGTTGTAAATTTATATATTATAATATTCCAATGAATTTGACCTTATTATGCAAAAATAACTTTGGAAATTTGCTTATATAGACCAGGAACGAATGGGCACAAGAGAAATGATGAAAGCTCATTGTAAATCTGAGCATGTCAACCTGACAAACAGAAGAATCTGACTGGCTAAGGAACATCATTAATTTTTTAAGAGCCATTTGAGCACTAATTCCTTTAGCATTCATTCAGGTTTCAAGTTTCCCCCCTCATGATTTACTTTTCTTGTCACTCATTCCTACCAACCTAAATTTAATGTTTAATAGAGTACAATACTCTCTTCTAGAATTCAAAATTTTCCTATTTTAGAGTTCTAAATTATATTCAGACAGTTTCTTTGGTAAAAGAACTAGATTTACTAAATTCTTTCCTAAAATGGTCATATATTTACACTGTATGATTTTGCTAGTTTTTGTGTCATTCTAATTTGCAATATCCTGCAACATTATTCAATAGGGCCTCCTCTACGACATTCACATTCTATTTTTGTTAATTGATTTTTTTGCAAGGAGCAGAAAAACAGAGAATTATTACAAGCCTTTTGTTTGTAGAGTTCATTAAATGGAAGCTCATTTTCTCCAGTGAAACGGGGTCAAGGCAATTCAGGTGGGAGAGTTTCTTGTGTCTCAGGGTTGTATTTTAATTAATTCCTTTACCATAGCTACTGTTACCACAATAGGTAAAGAGATGTTGTTTTGAGATAAAGCTCTTGAAAAGAAGTTTCCTTTCAATACCAGAATTGAAAGAGAGGCAGGTTCAGCTGGTGGAATAAGAGGAGGTCCATAATACAAAAGATGCTGTATGGCCTTGGTAAACCACTTCATCACTCTGGATGCTAGTCTTTCTTTTACCATGTCATCAATAAGAGGTTTGGATTAAATTATCCAAGAGGCCTCTGCTGTGTCTATTGTTCTATTACTCTAGTGGGTCATCGTTTACCCATCAATCCTGGTTTTATAACTATTTTTTAAATTAAAATCTCCTGAAACACTAACGTGCAATTAAAATCCTTGTTGCATAACATTATATCAAGGAAGGATTGTGGGAACAGCAATGGTAAATAGAAAAAAAAGGGATCATCTGATTTTAAACATTGTCAAATTTGGCATAAGTCATTTTGAAAATATCTTGAACAAATCAGTAAAGTTTTTCTTTCTAAAATTTACAGCTGCTGATATGGGTAATCAAATGTATTTTTTATTTTTTTCCCAAATGACAAATTGGTCATAAACAAATTTCATATCACCCACCAACCTGCCCATTGATTTGCTCCTCTGGTCAGTGTAATAGGATTTTTTCCTGAAAAAAAAAAAGAAAGAAAGAAATCAGCTGAGGAAAGTCACATGAAAATAGTGAAACCAGCGAGTGACAACATTCAATTATACTGAGCATTTCGGTACTCTAATTTCCACATGCTAAAGAAAGACACGAAATGAACTGGTATAATAGGAAGAACTCTGAACTTGCATTGTTTCAATTTCAGAATCTAAGTTATTAATAACAAAGACACTTTCATAAATCAATAGATCACTTTTGAATATTTGATTTTTAATTCTTTTTTGAAAGTTTGTCTTCTGCTACATAATGCATATTAACCAGATCACTTGCTTATACGTTATATGAAGTCATCTATTGATCTAAACACATATGTAGTGAATATTTATGACTTTGCAAAGAATGTTAAGTTATAACCACTAAAAATTTAGAGAAAAAAAGAGGGTCTTTACCCTCAAAAAGCTACTTTTCAGCTGAGGAGACAAGTGATAGTTATAACAAAGTGTGATAATGCAGTAAAACAGAGAGGGCTATGGAAGTACCTGAGAAGGGATCTCAGTTAGTTTTCATAGATGGAGGAGAAAGGAGACAGGGACGCTTTCCCAGAGGATGTGTTATCTGTGTTGAATCATGAAGCATGAATGGCAGGAGTTGTCTGAATGGAGTACTTAGGACATGGCATTTTAGACAGAGGTAGCAGCATATGAAACGGTTATGGGAGCAAGACTAAACATTGTAAGAGTCAGGGAACTTTGACTAATTTGTTAATTGCTGGGGTATAAATTGCAAGTTGAGGATAATAATAAAAGAGGTGAGGGGATGATGAACAAGGCACAGAGGATGAGGGGTCTTACCACTGATGCTAAGGTTTTTGGGTGAAAAGTTATAGGAAGATATTGAGTGTTTTAAGTAAGTGTGTAGCATTCTGATTTTAGAGAAACTAAATATTCTAGTGACAGAGGTTAATTCACCTTCTAAAAGTTTCTCACTAAATCCACGTCTTGGAGCTCAAGAATCTCATTCAGGGCCTTCCTAAAATGCCTCTTTATCCCCACCCACCAAAACCCATTCCAGAGAATCAGGAAACTCCTCCATGGTGTGGTATCTAGAAAGCAGGGCTGAGTGAGAGTCAGGACAATTGATATTTAGTCCTGTGTTATTAACTGCTTAGAAAACTTGAAAAACCTTCTGAGCTACCATATTTCATTGCACTCACCAGTCATAATCCTAGAAAAGAATTTTTAAGTTGTCTCTGACATACTCTAACACTAAATTCAGATATGGAGTTTCAAGGCTTGCTCTGTCTAGCCTAAACTCACACTTTAAATATCACCCCCCTTCATTTCATCAAACACACACAGGTTTGTGTGCATACATCATTCAATCAACTTGGTGCTTTGTGACCACCTAGAGGGGTGGGATAGGGAGGGTGGGAGGGACGGAGACGCAAGAGGGAAGAGATATGGGGATATATGTATATGTATAGCTGATTCACTTTGTTATAAAGCAGAAGCTAACACACCATTGTAAAGCAATTATACTCCAATAAAGATGTTAAAAAAAGAAATCCCTATTGGACTATAAACCCGTCTTCTCTCCGAATCTCCTCTACAAAGTACTCTCTTGCACTATTTACCCCGTATTATATAACTGTTCAATGACTATCCTCTATAGGAGATTGGGTTTCTTGAAGACAGTAGCTTCAGTTCATCTGACTTTGTGTATACTTGGCACATTCTTTGGTAAATAGTAAGCATTCCGATGGCTGATGAATAGATGAATGGGCTTTTGTTTAATTCACAGTTGCATTTATTTCCTTCAGTGCCTGAGGGCACTTTGAATTTAATAAACATTTACTAAATAAGGTATCTCAAAAAAAACTGCAAATGTAGAAATTGGTTTAAAATAATTTTCAGCATCAAAAAAATCTAGGAATGTGATTAAGAGGAGATAAAGATTATGGTTATAATGATCAGTTGTGGATATGGTAAGGAATGATATAAAACAACAAGGTGGCATTTGGATAAAACATTATTCTTTTTATTGCTGCTATTTTGAAATATTTCTCTTAAACATTTTCTTTTTTAATTTTGAAATGCTTTGGGAGAAATAAGAACAAGTGAAGGAAGAAAGTCATATAAGATGAATACACATATTTTTTAAACCGCTTATACTGTAAGAACACATAAAATTAAGAGACTCATTTTTCCCAATTAACTAACACCTTAGTTACCAGTCAAATCTAGGATGAACTATGTGTGACAATTAGTGCTGTCAAGTCCTCTTACTTGAGGACCGGTTAGGTTATTGTTTATCTTGAGGACATGCCTGTAATGGGTGTATCTGCTTGGCTAGAGAAAAGGGTGCAATTTCTTTTTGTATTTGCATTCTCAGTGAATTGCCTGTGATGCATGTTGCATTCTGGTTTAATGTTTATTCAGTGATAAAAGGGTTATCTTTCTCTTTTATGTTTGTGGAGAAGTTTCCTTGGTTGGGGGAGATTTTGTTTTTAATTATATTTCCCCAACATATACAAGTGTACCTTTAATTCATGCAGTCAATAATAACCTGCAGTTTTCCTTAGTTCTTCTGCATAAATGAGCCTGCAGGACCAAATTATTTCCTACCCACAATCCTCACTCCATAATTTATTAACTGCATATTGTTCATGGACAGAGCTTTCTTTATTTTCCCTTAATTTTTCATTTGAAAGATTCTTCTATTCTACACCTTGCATCAAGACAGAATTTATCTACCTACCTACTTACCCATCTATTACAACAACCGCTCAAAATTATAAGTAAATAATTATCTCCATCATTGTTTCCAACCAGCGTTTCACACAGCCAGTGGCCACTTGTGGAGATGTCTGTGTGGCCAAATGAGAAGGACGGTCACATGGATGCGACCCTGGGTCCCTGCTCCTTGTCAAACAAAGCTACTGCACTGTTATCTATTCTATATATTGGGCTCCCTGTATGTTATTACATTATTTTATTTTTGAGTGAGATATCCTTTGCATAAAAAAGTGATCTAAGTTTAATCCCAATTGTGATAAAAGATGGTTCTTAATGTTTTAAAAAATTTTCCCCCAAATTTGCTATGATTAAAATATTTGTGGGAGGAGGAGCTTGAGGAAAGATGGAAGGTTGACCCCACCTTTGAACTCAACCTGAGAAGCCACAGGATGAATGAATCATCTTAAAATATGTTTGACCAATTTAATGTGAGAGAAGGGTAAGAATGAATAGGAATCACCTTTGAATCAAAAGAAAAGTAATGAATGTGGGAATTAATATTTCTGGAACGTACAAGACACAGGCTAAGTCTTTCCTGATAGAATAAAAACTAGAAAATGTGGACTATTTTAACTCTCTGAAATTTCTTGGTTAGTTTGGAAACATCAAGTCCAATACGCAAGCCATATCTACTTTGGAAAAATAATCAAGAAAAGAAATAGCTAGAAAACTTATGTATATAAAATTCTACACATGCAGAATATCAGGCATAAAATTTAGATAAAATGCTGAAGTTTCATGTTCATACAGTAAGTTACCAGAAAACTTTTGAAGGAAGGGTTATAACTCTAATAATTTTTTTCTGAATAAATTTGCAGTTTTTCTTTCTGAAATGCAATATATAGGTTTCAACACTGAATAAATACATGGAATAGTCAAGCACGGATATGTTTTTATGCATAAATCTTTTAAAAATCTTGTCTTGAAAAAAGAGATGTATTTTTCCTATTTAAGTTATTTGTTATTCTTGTATATTTTACTTTTAAGACAATATATATGTTCCTAAATATGATAACGGTGGACATTTGGAAAATGAATTGGTAATCATGAAAACACTTTGCCACTTATTCTATGCTTGAATAACATTCTCTTTTTATGAGCTGACTGCTATCCCAAATTTTAGGTGTACCTTATAAATAAATCAGAAGTTGGTTACTAAGGAGTTAGTTAATGCTACATCTATTATTTAAACTGATCTGTAAATATGTTCTAAAAGAACTCTGTGTTCCAGCATTTCTCAAACTGTTTTCCCAAGAGCATCATCATATTAAGATTCAAAAAAATTCATCATCACATGGAAATTAAGGAAAGACTTCTCTGTGTAACTGTCTGTTGAAATTTATAAAACTTATAAGAATTATTAAAATATTAAAAATCTTCAAGACAATATTTCTCTACCAACTGTAACAGAATCATTTGGGATGCTTGTTAAAAATACCCAATCTTATCCCTGACCTAATATGCCAGAATCTCTGGATGTAGGTTCTAGGGACCCTCATTTTTACTAAGTTTCCCAGGTGATTCTGATGTATTCTGAAGACTGAGAACCATGTCTCTAAAAATTCCTACAGTAAATAAACTTATTGTTTAACTTAGAAATTCAGGAACATATTTGGTCACAGGATATTTTTCTTTTACATCCTCTGGAACCAGTGTTCCTTTGACAAATTTTGGAAAAAAGCTGTATATTTTCTAATATTTATATTATTAAATCAAAAGCATCACAATGGCATTTTCCAAAATTTCAGTAATGTGGAAATTGTGAACATTATCTTGAAAAACATATTATAAAGAAGAAATTTGAGCCATGTCATCAATAAAAAGAGACAGTAACTGCATACATTTCATGGTTTTCATATTTCTTTCTTTGGATGTATCAGAACTCTTCTTTCAAATGCAATCTTACCAGAAAATAAAAATGAATATCATTTATAAAAAGCAAAACCATCAACTGAAGAAAACATCCTATTCAAAACTTTCGTTGAAATAGAAGGACACTATGGTACACAGATTGGAGACCTAGGATCTAATTTATACAAACTGGAGACACAGTCTGGTAAGGGAATTGTTTTTAATGAACTGCTAAGGTAAAGACACAATTAAATTTGATACAGATTTTTTAAAAAAACAAAGTTATGAGAATATTGACTATTCTTTCAGAGTTCCTCAAAATTTATCTGAAAAAGTCAAGAGTAAGGGAAATGAGAGAAAAAAGGTCAATGTGCTCTAACAGACTTTCAATTTTTAAAATTAATAAAATCCAACTGAGATGGTGGAATGAGCTGTATGAAATGTGTGATGCTGTAGATTCTGTTGCCATCGTCTTTGTAAGACTTTTTCCCTATAAACTACAGCAGAATGGACATACTTTGAAAGTATATTGACAAGGAAAGGAAAACCATCTTTGAAATTATGAATGTCAAATATTTGGTGTAAAGCAAACATGTTAACCAACATTTACTTTTTCATTGAATTAAAGTATAATTTCAAATTAATAATAAGTGTCTTTGCCAGGGACTAAGAATCAAATGATGACAAATTCCCCCTTGTATAGCAAAAAAGGATTCAGTCTTTTGGACCCCTGGCAAACACATGCTTTGTATAAAGTCCAGAGGAGATAAGTGGAAGATCTTCTCCTTTTTTGATGGAATATTTTAACACAATGTTCAGTTAACCTGAAGAGAACCTGAATACTGAAATCCACTGAAATGGCACGCTTTGTGATAGTCTCTAAGGGTTTCCTCCTTTTAGATCTACAAGGAAATTAGTTTGTGCATAAATTCAACTATACTTCTGCTTAGGAACAATGGTGAAATCACAGGAATAGGGGTAGGATAAAGGTATGTGAAATCAGGCTTAATTTGGAATTTTTTAGCAATTTCACCCTGATATCAGAAAGTAGGTTATTGTCTTGGGTGTCACACTTCTTTTGCATCTTTGTTTATATCTTGCAGTCAAAATAGAACTTGTTTAAGATAATTTTGTAAGAATGTAAACAAATAAAATAATAGGGACCCACAATCCCACCCATCAGAAGCAATCATGTTTAGCATATTATATTTTCTTCCAATTTTATTTCTATTCATTTTACATTGTTGAAATCTCATTGTATGAATACATGCATATCCTTCACATTTTATTTACATTTTATTATTTATTATTTCTCTACAATCATTAATAAATCCTTGTACCCATTTGTTTTCTAAATGAATTATATTGCATTGCAAGGGTATATCTAAATTATTTAAATCCTCTACCATTGAACATAGGAGATATTTCCATTTTTCATAATTATAAATAGTACTTCGGGGAATGTTTTTACATATTTTTCAATTATCTTCTTAAGATAAAAAGTGGTTATGAAAAGTTTTAAGTCTCACAGAAAATAATTTTAAATTCAGTTTCAGAATATTTTATGGTTTGATTCTCACCATAAATCAACAGAGGTGATTATTCACTATATCTGTGCGAGGTTTGAAGAGTACTACTTGTGAAAGTCTTTGATAATTTCATAAGTTAAAATGAAACTCATTGTTTTAATTCTGCATGATTTTGTGTAGCATGCATATATACAGACCAAACAAGAAGAAAGCAGATAGAGCAAAGGCAAGTATTCTCCCATTATCAGCCTGTAATAAGTCACAGCATGTATTTCAAAAGACTTTTTAGAAGGAGATGTAGTGTCAGCAGGAAAAAATTCCTCAAAACTCAAGACATGAAGAGTTGCACAGTGTACACTTACTTAGTTGTACTCTCAAGTTTGGTTCAGTAGAATGACCTGAATTAAAAACAGTCCTCTGTAGACTTCAAAATATCTAATCATAACACAAATAATATCTCATAGGTCCTTACTTGCTTCTTTCAGGGACCAAGTTTCATAAAAATGTACAAACTTCAGGTTTTTGTAGGTATCTTATTAATAATTTATATAAGGTGCTAAAGAATTCAAAAGACTTTACTCATTTTCTTTTGTTTTTTATTTTGTTATTATTATTATTTTTGCCAAGCTCTTCAAGGTATTATTTACCTATCTTATAAATATCATCTGTACAGAGAATTTTGAAACTTTTACTCAAGTAGGAATGGGAGTCAATTTAGGTATCTAATTCTAATATTGTCACAGTAAGATTCCTCTGTAGTTGTCAACGCTTAATCAATTTCTGTTTTGTGGGCAATGACTATGGTTGCATCTTCCAAAGCCTGAGGTGTTTCAGATGACTAAAAAGACAGTGATCAACATCCCATATTTCATCTTGAATACCGTAAAGGCTTGTCATGAGACCTGAGGCCATCAGCACTCTTACAGAGTTGGCCTCTTTCATGCTACCAGGTCTGAGAAATTTCTCCATATTTTTGAATTGCACTCTTACTGTTCATTCATATTCATTATCTAGAGGTTCTTTTGCTTGGTATCTTGTTACCCTAAACCTTTTTAAACCTTCTTAGCAGTTGATAAAGCATACTGAGCTCCAAATAAGTGTAAATGTTCATACCTTCAATGTGAGTTAAAACTTTGCACATAGTAGAAACACTTGAATTTTATTGAGAGATCATGAAGGAAAGTGATAGATTCTGCATATAACACAAAACACACAATATGGGGAAACACATCTACTCAATTTTTGCTTGCCTATAGGAAGGACTGAAAAATCTTTGAACTGAGAAGGCCTTTTATTACCATTTATCCTTTGGCATTGAGGACAGAGCTAAGAAACCATCTGGTTGAATTCTACCTGAGGAATGATTCTTGCTAACTGCTATACAGAGAAAGAACACTGTATTTGTATACATAAGGATGCTACACACTTACATTTCCTGACTTTCACAGAAATAAGAGTTCCATCTACCTATATTAAATAAGAAGCGAAATTGATCTTGGGAATTATAAGTTAAAATTTGAAAACAACTATTTTTCCCCTCCCTCTAGTCAAGTCCAGCTAGAAATGATATAGCTGGGAACCAGAACGCTTACCACATTAAGCAAGCAAATTAGAAGGAAAGATAAATGTCCAAGATAAGCTAAACTTTGGAAGGAAAAGCATTTCTTCTGTAGAAAGAATTACGTTTATTGCTCTCAAGTTTTGCAAAAATCAGGATCATCTTAATATACATTGAGACAGGATGAAATAAAATTTGAAAGTACCTGAAGGGCATCCTGATATTCAGCCTCTCTGCATACTTGCACAGCGTGTCCCATGGAATATGAATTTTAATAAACATGATATCAGGGTTTGCAACAGCTGGCTGCAAAGGACAGCAGAACAGACACCACTTAGAATCAGAGCTGATAATATCATGCCATAATTTGATCTGAGAGGGAAGGACATTGTCCCCTTGTCTACACATGAATCATTATCACACATTTAAAAGGAATTTATATGAATAAATTTCTTAATACAGAAATACCTTAATCAAAATGTACTAATGCCATCATATGCAAGAAATAATCATCCATGTGAGTTAGTGCATTTTCTTCCCTTGATCATTATCAAGATCCAGAATCCCCAATCAGAACAATCATGAGCCAATTAGGAATCTGAAGTTATTCTTGTTTGACACCTTCTCATGATCCTCTCTTTCCTGCTCTGGGGCAGCGGGGTGGGGGGCAGCGGTGGTAGTGGTAAAAACAACACTGACAGTTGCTACCAGTTATTCATTCACTTATTCTTCTAGCACAATTTATTGAGTAATTACTCCTTGAGAGGTCCTATGAAAATCCTGGGGATAAACAGGGTAAAAATCCTACAAGTCCATAGCCTTACAGAGCTGTCAAATGTGCACGCTTACTCGAATCTTAACAGGTTAGTATACTGTTTCCTGCAAGAGATCATAAGACTTTGTGTCTTTGATCTAGACAAGAGGTTTTTAAGCAGAATCAAGTGTGCATCAGAATTATCTAAGGAGCTTTTAACAAAATTGAGTACTCTGGTCTAATTCTTAAGAATTCCCAGAATTGGATTCCATTGTTCTGAATATTTTTCTCATACCACTAACAGAGAATCAGATGCCTTTTTGAACCAGATAATCATCAAGATTCCTAGATTTGGTCCAGTAGTCTAAAATAAGTAACTAAATAATTGACCATTTTGTCATTATATATCATTAATGTTCATATTATACTTTAAAAAAAAAAGCCTAGACAGTTATTTTCTGAAATTCCTACAATATCTGAGGCCCATAGAGCAAGAAAGAAGTTTGTGGCCACTGTAGCACTGAATTCCACAGAGCTTATTCCTCAAATGATTAGAGAAGCTGAATTATGTCAAGGAAGAACTGCTCTTCGCTTCCATTTAGGCACACATGTCAGGTTACATACAGCTGGACTCCACTTGGTTAACATTTTTCCTTTAAATTTCAACTAGATGGAACATCTCAAGAAACATAACAATCTTAAAGGCTCAAAAGTATGGAAGAAATTTATCAGTCTAATTTAAAATTATATATTTAAAAATTAAACTGTACAATTTTATATTCATATATTCAAAAAGCCCTATGTTTTAGATATGGCTAATTCCATGAATTTGCCAGAACATACTTCAAATTTGTAGTACCCACATTTTAAAACAGTATTATTAGAGAGCTATGGGACAATCATTGGAATAATACTCAGGTGTAGACAGCAGGCTGATCACCATTGACACTGGACAGGCACTTTCACAGATTAGCATTTGGAAGTGTTTGTTCCCTTAAGTATTATGAAAAAAGGCGGGATCATTCCAAGGTCAAGACAATTTAGGGTTTCTCATTAGAGGACTTGTGAGACATTTTAATATGCAGGTACTTGCTAAAATATCCAAGAAGGTAAATAAAGTAAACAGACTTTCCAAAATTTTGGACCATGTGTTATTTTTTCTTTATAGTTTATTGAGGTACTAGGTATTTTTCAAATCACCAGGGGAAAATAGCAAAAGATGCTTCCTGTGCAATTTCCAAAGGACTTTCCTACTTCGAATATGTTTGTTTTAAATTAAAGATAAAGAATGATAAAAAAAATTAACAATGACAGAAGGCATAGTAGGTGTTAAATATCTAAAGGCCTTTGAATTCAGACTAAGTTTGCACACTTTAGCTACGCTTGAGGAAATAATGTGTATAACTTTTTAAATGAGGATTAATTCATTCAAACAACTGTTTATTTAAAAATACATCTTTTTCACTCAGCTAGAAATCTGTCACTGATCAAGGAAAAAAAGAATAATTATGATGTTGATATCTCCAGGCTCTTTTTAGTAACTGCCCCAGACTTGGTTGAAAGGTTTCTGTGCAGGAGTGGTAAAGACAAAAAAAGTCTTTCTAAAACATATAAAACATAGGCATTCACCTATTTAAATGACTCCCTCATGTGAGGCAAGTGAAAGGATCATTTCATGTTTTATTATAGTTTTTCCCGTTTTATCCATACAAAAGTTCTTATATTCAAAGTGATAACAAATATCCTTTTTTTGAAATGATGGTGTCAGCTACTGGTGTTACACCAACTTGCCTTTCACTCACCAAGCACAATGTAAATATATTTATTTAATCCTAACTGCCTACTTAGAAGAAATCACATGGTATGGAAGAAAGAACATAGTGTTAGGAATCACAAAGAGGTAAGTACAAACTCCATCTCTAGCATCTACTAGCTCTACGACCTTGGGGAAGTTACCTATCCTCTCTGATCCTCAGTTTTCTCTCCTGGGATATGGAGAGAATGGTCTTAATTCACAGAGTTGTGAGTCTTATGAGAGACTGTACTATAAAGGGCCCAAGTATAAGAGGTTTACCCAGAATGTTCATTCTCAGTTAAGAGCATGCCTCTCAAATCAGACCATGGTCAAAATAATGGCTAATTGCAAAACTTCACTAGAATCTTCCTCTTTTTTCTTTTTCTCAGTAAATGGCTACCTGAGTCATCTTTGGTGGAACCTTCCCTTAATTTTATAGGCCTTCTATAGTAGGCTATGAATTATACAAGTAAAAAGCCAGTAACAACCTATGATTTGGGGAAAACTCTGAAGTAGAGTGACTTGAATCAAGTGATTGAAGAGTTAAATATTTTCTTTTGGTAATATAAATGGTATAAATTGTAATAACACTGTATTTCTATAGACTAAAGTTTCTTTGGAAAATTTCTCTCTTTCCTCTGTATGTATTTAAAGTGCCCTATGCCTTTATGTCATTGTTTAGTTCGTGGGGAGATGTGGGTTCTTTTTCAGCAGTTATTCAAGGACAGAGAAAATGAGATCCTCAAGATGACAGAAAACATATTCAGTGCTTATTTCCCCCCCAGAATCTGGAAGTGAGACCTCTATGAAAATGAATGAGTCCAGACTCAGACAAAAATCAATCTATACCAGAATGACACATTCTACATGTTGGATGATTTAAGACAACAACCAATCCCTTGAGAAATGCACTGATGTTAGGTTATTGCATTCCCTCCAATGGTTTCACACAGTTTGAAAGCAGGGATCTCTATTGTTGAATAAGCAGATGTTGGGACACAAAAAATAGTTTCTCAGGAGCTGAGCCTTATTCTAGTATGAATGAAGATCATACTCTCCCACAGAGCATCATGGTTCTTGAACCTAGGCATCTTGGTTGCCAGAATATTTTAGCAGCATGAAGAAGGAGTGACTAATACATGCATGGGTATTGGGAGAGACCTGGGAAGGTTTAGCCTCCACACCAGGAGAACCTGGGTTTCATACTACCACTTGGTTCCTGATTTGTTTTACCTTACGGTATGCACAGCTAGAATCTGGTCACTCCCGACTTCCTCCACAGCCACCACCCTGGCCTAAGTCACCACCATCTCTGGCCTAGATTTCTACAGTGCTTTCTAACAGAGGCTTTGCTCACATTCTTGCCCCCAGTAGTCTATTCGTAGCACAATGGCCAGAGTTATTCTTTAAAACGTGACTCAAATCATATAATTTCTCAGAACCCCATTTCAATCAGAGTAAAAACCAAAGTTTTTCCAATGACCTACACAGCCTTCTATAATTTCACCTTCAATATCTTGTGAATCCACTCTCCTACTAATCTCCCTTTCATTCACTCTACTTCCATCATTTGGTCACTTACTATGACTTTCTGCCCTCACCCCACCATTCTTACCTCACTCTATTTTTTCCTATAGTACTTATTATCTTCTAATGAATGAGTCTATTTATGTAAATGCCATGAGAGAAGGGATTTTCACTTTGTTCATTTATGTCTACTGAGCACCTAGTTCTATGCCAGGCATATAGTAGTTACTAAGCATTTGTTGAGTGGATGAATGAATGAATGAGTTAACTTACTTTGAGTACACATTCTATGTAACGTGTACCTAAGCAAGAGCTGATGAAGACAAGAAAGTAAATAAACCAGAATTATTCTGGAAGAGGTACTATGTCAGGATTCAAATTAGCATCATGAATAGCTGGCTTAGCACTGATTATTAATTCATTCCTGTCAACCCTTAAGATGTGAAAAAATCTATTACATTCAAATAAAGGAGATGCTTTAGAAGGATGTTACTTCATTAATTCTACCATTGATGAATGAAACGTCAAGCTGAGTGCACATACAGCTAGAACATTTCTAATTTTGTATGTCTTAACTTTAAATATATATATATATATCTTTTCCAAGCAACATAAATTGTCTTCTCTTATAATTTCCTCAGCTTAATTTCTCTTTTGTTGTACCTCTACTTAAAAACCAAAAAAACAAAAAACAAAAGTAGTTTTATTTTCTTGCAGCTACTGAGCAGGAGGTTGGTGAAGGGCTGGTGTTAGCAGGGAGAAAAATTACTTTCTCCCTTGGAATCAGAAGCTCCCAATCTGGCACTATTCTGCTTAGCTCTGATGCAGGCAGGCTTTTCCAAGGGAACAAAGCACCCACCGCCTTCACACTTCACATTATTATTTAATTATTCCATCCAAAATTCTCAAGAGGTAGAAGATTCATTCTTGAGAGAAAAGGAAATTTTAAAATGTGTTTTTACACAGTCGCTCTACAAGTTGGTGGCAGAGAGCTGAAAAAAGAAAAAAAAGAATATGGTAGCTCACGGTATTAAGTCTAAGATAAAGACAAAATGCTGATATAATCTGGAAATACACTTGGATAACGAAGCACCTATCCTGAAAGTTACAGATCATCTACCTATTCATTTATATGGTCTTCAAATATGGATCATTATCTGCTGATGATGTGATTATCTAGAAACTGTCCACATCAACATGCAATTTAATGAAGATTTGAGATGCACTCTGTGTCAGGCTCAGCACTCAACTCTGGGGAATATAAATTTTAAAAATGGGAACTTGTTCCCTAGGGAATACTCCCATTTTTCAGCTAACAAATCCAATACTTGCTGACATTTTCACAATTTCATTTTCCCTTTCCACCTGCCACAAGCCCTAAATATTTTCAATTTAATAGTTATTAAAATTAAGTTGCAAACAAAGCTCACAGCCTATAATAGTAGAAACTTTAAGAAGAAATAAATGTTTATGATAATGCAGAACGCTGGATTTGATAGCTCAGATAGCTACAAGTATTTAGATACCAGTTAATCATCAGTTAACATAAGGTTTAAACTAAAAATATATCTAGGTTCTATCCTGTAATCATGGAGTTAAGTATCTTTCTATGTTTGTTTGCTTAAAAGGGCGATACACATGATATTGATTTTTTTTAATAGTGGCAGAATTCTAAGAAGTCCTCTAAGATCCTCATGCCCTACTGTCCTTGTCTTGTACAGTCTCCAGGATCTGTGAATATTATGGCATATTCACTCCCATGATTAAGTTCTATTATATGGCACATTTGCTTTTAAAAAAGAGATATTGTCTTCCACTGCAGATAAGTCCCTAAAAAGGACTGGGCTTTTCCTGGCAAGAGAGATTCAAAACAGCAGAGGGACACAAGGGAGAGTCTCCCTTGTGAAAAATGGTGGGGGGCATGCGGCAAGAAATGAGAATGGCCTCTAGGAGCTGAGAGAGGTACCTGGCTGATAGCTAGCAAGGAGATGGGCAACTCAGTCCTACAACCACAAGGAACTGAATCCTACCACAACCACATAAGCTTGAAAGAGTATCCTGAGTTCCAGGTATGAATGCAAGCCCAACCAACACACTGATTTAAGTCTTGTGAGAAACAGAGCCAAGAGCTCAGCCATGCCATGCCCAAACTTCTGATCTGCAGAACTGTGTGCTAATAAATGGATTTTATTTTAAGCTGATGAATGTGTGGTGAGTTGTTAAGCAGCAACAGAAAATCAATATAAACAGTGTCAAACAATCTTGTGGAAATTTTAAGACAATACTTTTTCATGATATAGTGTTAGCATGCTTATTTTATTTATTTATTTATTTATTTATTTATTTATTTATTTATGGCTGCATCGTGTCTTTGTTGCTGCGCACAGGCTTTCTCTAGTTGTGGTGAGCAGGGGCTATTCTTTGTTGCAGTGTGCAGGCTTCTCATTGTGGTGGCCTCTCTTGTTGCAGAGCATGAGCTCTAGGCATGCAGGCTTCAGTAGTTGTGGCATGTGGGCTCAGTAGTTGTGGCTCGTGGGCTCTAGAGCACAGGCTCAGTAGTTGTGGCACTTGGGCTTAGTTGCTCTGTGGCATGCAGGATCTTTCTGGACCAGGGCTCGAACCCGTGTCCCCTTAATTGGCAGGCGGATTCTTAACCACTGTGCCACCAGGGAAGTCCCAGCATGCTTATTATATAAACATGTTTTGTTCACTTAAACTGTGTTTGTCATAGCAGGTTGACTTTACACATTAACATTGTGATAATTAATTTAGTCCTAATTAACTCAACCATTTAAAAAATCAATGTCATTACTCTTAGAATTAGGAACATAAGTAAAAATATCTTTGGCAACCAAAACAAATAACAGCAGAAAGTTAACTTTAAAATACAATTTAGAAATCTTAATTTTCCTTGATATTACACTTGATATTCTAACTCTATACTGGATCTCCCCCTTCATCCTTCCCCAAAAACCTTTTAATTTTTTATCTCATCTGTCTTCTGTTTCCTCGATCTTTCTCTTCCATTTCTTCCCTTTCCTTCTCTTCCCTTCTCTTCCTGCCTCTCTCCATTCACCCTTCTTTCCTGGATCTTCCCCATCATCATTTAAACATCTCATATAAGAAAAAATGAAAACAGGAAGAAAGAAGTGAAACCTCATGAGACCTCATTTCCCTCTCTGGCTCTTGCTCTTCATCCTCCCATTCACAGATGAGCAAGTTGGTTGATGATATTTGCTGCAGCCTCTATTTTTCCATTATCTAGTCACTCTTCAATTCATGACAGTCTAGCTTCCAAGCCCATCTCCTCAGAGAAATGATTCTCACTGATTTCACTAAAGATCTCCACATTCTCCAACTAAGTGGGCCTCTTTCTTGTCTTACTTGACTTCTTAGCGTATTTTACCCTGATTACCCTGCAATCTTCCCTGCAACTCCTCATCTCTTCTTCTTCCACCTACATCCAACTCCTTCAACTGTCTATTTTCCTTTCCTACTTTTTACAGGCTCACTCTTAGGCTATTTTTTTTTTCCATTCTCTTCAGTGATTTCGTACTAATACACAGCTTATATTACCATCTATATTATAAAGGCTAAAGCATTTACCTTCAGTTTAGACTCCTCATTTGGGCTCTAGACACAAATTTCAAACATTTTTACTTCTACTTCTCAATGGTACCTCAATTACAAGCTTATGATCTTCAGTCCCAAAATCCCATTCCACTTTCTCCCCAAATTAGCTCTCTTCTGATGGCCAGCAATTTTATACTGGCTATTCCTTCTGCAAATAGTTTTCTGTTCCCTTATCTTCCACATGATGGACTCCTTTTCATTCAGATTACTTTCTTTCACATCACACATGCTAACATAGCTACTTAGTCACACTCTCTATATAATACTATTCTGTTTTAATTACTGGTAATATTCCTTGTATATTTATGGTTTTTTTCCTCCCATGGGAACGTGGCCCATTTTTATCTTGGTTTCTATTTGTCCCCAGAATGTAGCATATAATAGGTACTTCATTAATGTTCCTTGAATGATTAAAGAAATTGCTCAAGTCACAAGCCCAAGTTATCCTTGAAATCTTTTCTGTTTCTACCATATCCAAACCACCACCAAATATCTATATTTTAACTTAAATATCTATCAGATCTATTCATTTCTCTCCATTTCTAATGCCACCCATGATCTCTGTGCATATCCAGTCTTGCTTTTAAATCTATACTCTTTTCAGCAATCTAAGGTTTCATTTTTGAAAACAAATATGGTCATGATACTGCCTGCTTAAATCATTCGGCAGCTTCCCATTTTTCCTAAGAAAATCATCAAAAGTCTTAAACTACAAAATGGAATTACTTAACCCTAACCATTCTTTCCAAACTCATTTAGTACTTTTTATTTCTGGTATTAAAAATACCAGTGTTCTTTCTCGCACCGCCATACTGATATTCAGTTGATCCATGCTATGGTGGAGTCTGGCATCAAGGGTTTAAAAGATCCTCAGGGGATTCTAATGTGCAGCCAGTATTGAAAACCAGATTTCAATACTGGTTTCATAGATGAAAACATCTATCCCTTTTATCCACCTACTTTAACTATTTCATTTTCCAAATCTCAGTTCAAAGTTTATTTCTTTGATTTCACTTCTCCCTTTCCTTCTTGTCTTCCCTCGTCCTCAAGATTAGATTACTGACCTCCTTATAAGCCATTCTAGCACCATTTGCTTCTCTTTTAGGTCACTTAACATGATTTGAATTTATAAAGGGTATTGTAAGGAAGGATTTTAGACTTTATATTAATAAGTAGAGATTGAAAATCACCTTGGATTAGAATAGCTTTATTTTGCAAAGCCACCTAAATATCCTCTTAGATATGCAAGTACTAGTCAAGTGGAAAGAGCATTACAAGATTTTTAAAAAAAAATTTGTAGCACTCTCCTTTGTTTGGGTTGGCAGAGTTTCTTAGATTTTTGTATCAAATTTCATATGGCTTTTAGGGTCTTTCTGGAGGGAAGATATACAAATTCCTCAACTCTGCCACAAAACTAATATCATCTATTCTGCAGAATTGGGGTAGCCTTAACTCTTCCCACTGTCAAAAAAATAAGTCATTTATCTCTATGAGGAGGTAAATAGAAGGAAAGGGGAAGTAGAGCCTGGTAACTTGTATGAACACGATGGCTACAGTTTGTGGGGATGGTCATTCCAATGAAATGTGCAGCTGAGGTTGAATACCCTTTCTGGCCAGCTGTCCTGGCACTTTATTGAACTGTGGGGACCAAATCCTCATCATGTGAATGTGAACTTAAAAGAGCTGTAATTATGGAACCTAGAATGAAAAGCCATTTGTCCAGGAACAAAAGTAAACATGTGTACGTTTTTTCTAGAAAAAATAGAAAAAAAAATGGGACATGATGCTTTTTTTAAGAAAAGTGGGAATCTTTTGGCAGTAACTGAAGAGTGGGAGCTCAAGAATGAATGGATTTCCCTTAAAAGCAAAACAAAACCCCTTTTGGATGAATAACTTCCAGTATTATTCTTGGGAAAACTTGGAGGAGCAAGGGAGAGGAACACACACAAGAGAATCTGGACTTTCCACCAAGAAAACTAGGTGGAGACTGTGAGCCAAGTTACATCTCTTTTACAAGTAAACAATTTTCATGACTGACTCCTCCACAGACTGTATGTTCAGTGAAGGCAGGAGTGGAGTGTGGTCTGCTTAACTCACCTGATCTCCAACATCTTCATGGAATCTGTCAAAATTACTTGCTGAATTAAGAAATAATTATAAATACATGAGCAAAATAACTACCAGTATTATAATAGCAAGCATGTATAAACTGCTCTGGGAACAGATGACAATCAATCACTTGATTGATTCTGTTTGTATGGAGATTTTGAGAAATCACAAGGAAATTAAATTAATAAAAACCTATCACAAGACTTGAGTTCATAAGATTTTTTCAATAAATACTTCCCAAATGAATTAATCACTAGTGATATGGATATTCTGGGTTAAAATTCCCAGAGGAAACACAACTAAAGGAGTCAGTAGAAACTGAGATCAGAATTCCACTTGCCCAATTCTGTAACACTAGGCAGTGTGTGAATAAATCCTTACCTCATAAAGAGTCAAGGCAGTGTATGGTTGTTATTTTATACATAGTAAAAGAGTTTTAATAAGTATAAATGGATTAGTTTTGCTAGGGTCACCTTGAGTTATAGTTCAGTATTTCCTATGGATGTTCCTCAGATAACTAATCACAAGAGACGTCCCGTGGTAACAAAAAAGTAGGGGTGGTTTCCAATATCATATAAAAATATGGGTGACCACTCTATTCCATTGATAAAGCTTATTAGCAATTATCCAGATATTTAAGCAAATAAATCATCAAAGCTTTTGACCTTGTCAATCTACTTATTGGTAAAGTAGTTAAATCCAATCAGTGGTAATTTAGGGGTCCCTCAAATCCTTAATTTAATTTTTTTCTCTCAGTAAGGGAACAGTTGGCTAAATCACCAAATTTAATACTAGGCATCTGAGTAAAAAATATGAGTTCGATCTAAATACACTACAATTTAAGATATCCATAATACATTGTTAAACAACAGAATTGAATGGCAGAATAGTAAGTATACCATGACTAATTTTATGTAAAAAATTTATATGTGTTTGTATATACATAGAAAATATATTGAGGGGCACTGAACAGGATAATTCAAGGTATTATTAGCAAGGCTACCAAAGGAGAAAAGGGTATGATTTGAGAGATGGTAGATGTGCACTTTGACTTTTTATTTTGTACATTGTTATACTTCTGATTTTTTACATTGTTTTTTTTCTTTCTGTAATGTTATAAATACATTTTTTAAAAAAACCCTAGAATGTTAAAAACAGCACGAGTGGTTATTTTTGGATAATAAGAGTGAGGGTTATGTGTTATATCCTTTCTATTTTTCATTTTTTTCCTAGTGAGCATTGTTACTTTTATTGTTTCACTTGAAAAAAATAGCTTTCCTTAAAGAACACTAAAAAAAAGCATTTGAAGAAAGGACTGTTATGAGGGATAAAGAAGGGCTTTACATAATGATAAAAGGGCCATGTGTGGGTTAATGTGGTATATGGGAAATCTCTGTACCTTCTTCTCAATTTTACTATGATCCTTAAACTGCTCTAAAAAATACAGTCTTTTTTAAAAGCATAAACGAAACAGGATTAAGAAGAAATAGTTCAAACTGAAGATGACACAAACAGACGGAAAGATATACCATACACTTGGATTGGAAGAATCAATATTGTCAAAATGACTATACTACCCAAGGCAATCTACAGATTCAATGCAATCCCTATCAAATTACCAATGGCATTTTTCACAGAACTAGAACAAAATCTTAAAATTTGTGTGGAGATACAAAAGACCCCGAATAGACAAAGCAATCTTGAGAAAGAAAAATGGAGCTGGAGGAATCAGGCTCCTTGACTTAAGACTATACTACAAAGCTAGAATCATCAAAACAGTATGATACTGGCACAAAAACAGAAATATAGATCAACAGAACAGAATAGAAACCCAGAAATAAACCCACGCACCTATGGTCAATTAATCTATGACAAAGGAGGCAAGACTGTACAATGGAGGAAAGACATTCTCTCCAATGAATAGTGCTGGGAAAACTGGACAGCTACATGTAAAATATGAAATTAGAAAATTCTTTAACACCGTACACAAAAATAAACTCAAAATGTATTAAAAACCTAAATGTAAGGCTGGACACTATAAAACTCTTAGAAGAAAACAGGCAGAACACCCTTTGACATAAATTGCAGCAATATCTTTTTTTGATCTGTTTCCTAGACTAATGGAAATAAAAACAAAAATAAACAAATGGGACCTAAGTAAACTCAAAAGCATTTGCACAGCAAAGGAACCCATAAATAAAACGAAAAGACAACCCACAGAATGGGAGAAAATATTTGCAAACAATGTGACTGACAAGGGATTAGTCTCCAAAATTTACAAACAGCTTGTGCAGCTCAATATCCAAAAAATGAACAACCCAAGCAAAAAATCGGCAGAAGACCTAAATAGACATTTCTACAGAAAAGATATACAGATGGCCAAGAGGCATATGAAAAGATGCTCATCATTGCTAAGTATTAGAGAAATGCAAGTCAAAACTACGAGATATCACCTCACACCAGTCAGAATGGCCATCATCAAAAAATCTACAAATAATATAAATGTTGGATAGGGTGTGGTGAAACGGGAAACCTCCAACACTGTTGGTGGGAATGCAAATTGGTAGAGCCAGTATGGAGAACTGTATGGAGGTTCCTTAAAACAATAAAAATAGAGTTACCATATGATCCAGCAATCCCACTCCTGGGCATATATCCAGAGAAAAACATGGTTCAAAGGATACATGCACAAAAGAATAGATACATGTATATGTTTAACTGAATCACTTAATTACTTTGCTGTACACCTGAAACTATCAATAACATTGTTAATCAACTGTACTCCAATACAAAATAAAAATTTAAAAACAAAAAATATTAAAACCTAGACATTAACAGTTTGGCAAACTCTTTTCTTTCAACATTTTGTTCTTCTTTTCATAGAGTTTTGTACTTTATATAGACTCATTCCTTCTTTAATTTTTAAAATTGTAAAAATAGTTATGCCCTTTGAAAAATATTTAAATTTACAGAGACATGTAGAGTAAAAAAGGAATATATTTTAAAATAGTACTATACATATGCATTTCTTTTACATTTGGGAGATAACTGCTATACATTTTAAAAAGCCACGTGTTATACACTTTTCTACTAAAACATAAACGATCATATCTCTTCCAGCATATTATACCACATAGCTAATACTATTAAAGCACATACCTCCTTTTCTAACATCAAGCCTTCTGCTCTGAGGTTCTTTTCAAATGTGTTTCTTTTGTCATATTGTATATTTGACTTTCTATAAACCAGGATGTAATCAATCCGCTTTTTACCATCTTTGAATAGAAGTCCACTGGATGCTATGTAATTCATGTCATTCTGCAAATAAAGCAAGGGTTGTTAATAGCGTGGGTTAGATAAGCACACACATTTTGCTTTCAGTCACTTCCGTTTGAATATTGGCAATCCAATATAAAAATGTGTTTTTTACATTCCAATTGTGAGATAAGAAAAGATCATTTTAAAAGTTTGCAATCTACAGTAGGAGACAAGCTAGCAAGTGACGTTCTAGGATTTGAAATTAGGCAGTCTGACACCAGAACATGGATTCTCTGATGTTAGCATCAAAATGCGTATGTTTTATTCAATAAGACCCTATAAAAATAATCGCCAACATACATTGAATATTTGCTCAAAATCAGGCCCAGACATAAATGTTTTACATATTTTAGTATTCAAACTTTCATTTTGAAGATAAAGACGACAAGGTTTAAACAACATAAGCATTGAGAACCAAAATTAACAAAATTTCCTACATGAAATAATACTCATATAAGACATTATTTTCCTAAACCTATGTTCAACAATACCAAACCAAACAATTCCTGGGCTGCTTGTTCCAAGAAATACTTGCTCCCAGAATATAAGACTGTGATCCAACTAAAACAGCCTACTTATTAAGACTAATTGCATGCTTATTAAGACTTCTTTAAGGTCCTCCCTTTGCTCTGTCCACCTACCCCAGCTGTTTTTCACAGACTCCGACCAATTTTCAACCAACTTCCTCCCTTGCAAGATTTACCTTAAAATCCCCCAGTCCAGGTCCTAGAACCCTCTGAAAACTCTTCCCTAACTTCATCTTTTTAAAACACTACTAAGACTACCCAGATGGTATCCTTACTTGCTGTAACTTTAATAAAATTAGTTTTTATGATCAACTGATTTTCACGATGGTCTTTTTCGGGGGGCTGGCACTTTGCCAGCATTACTTGAATTCAAGTTTGACTCCCGGTCCATGTTCTTAACTATTATATACATTATCCTTCTTTCTCCACATTTTCCATCAAGCTTTTTAAATATCTGTACCAACTCTCTATTCCATTTTTCCCCTTACAGGCATTCTTGAGATTCAAAAATGTCTTAACATTTGGAGAGCTATCTGATAATTTCAGACAAAGGCATCTCCAACTTCTTTGGAGGAGCCTACTTGGGACATACATGCAGCTTGAGGTCAAAAAGTGAGGACCAGAGTAACCTGGTGGCCAAGGAGTCATCCAGGTGAAGCAACAAAAAAGATATCTGAGTGACTGCCATCCTATAGGGACAGGTTAGGCTGCTCAGGAGCTGTCTTTTTAGAGAGAATAGGTTCATGTGTGTGAATTCGGGGGTATTAGAAACTCCCACGTTCAAGGACAAGAAGGTTTGCATAGCCCTTTCTTCAATGAATGAAAAGATTTTGAGATTCCCAGGATTATTTTATTGGATACTATAAAGTGACTAACAACTCCAGCAGAGTCATCAAGGCCTTGTAGTTGCATAATAATGATGATAATAATAGCTGTCACTAACTGATCACTTACTATAGTGCCAGGCAGTGTGCCAAGTGCTTTATTCTCATAATTCTTTAAGGTAGATATTGATATGAGCACCAAAAGCCAAAGAGGTTAAGTGACATCCCAGATGTCATGGAAACGGCAATAGTGAAACTAGAACTCTCACCTATTTGATGGTGGTCTTGACAACTATATTGAAAAAGACAAGGAAGCATACATAAGTGCAGATTACTAGGTCTGGGGCTTGAGCAGTAATAAAAGGCTAACTGGCCAAAAGGCCATTTACAGGTCCTATAGGATGGAGACACTGAGGATTTATGGCCAGAGAAGACACAATTAATTTCAGACTTTAGAGTGCTTTTGCCTCCACCACTCCAGAGGTTTCTTTGGCCAGCGTCACCAATGACATACTCATTGATGTATCCCATTAATCAATTTTCTATCCTCTTCTTTACCTTTCAGTAGTTTAACCACTCACTCCACCTTGAAATACGTTTTTTTCCTTTGCACTCCCAAGACATCTCATTTATTTGGATTTTTTCCTACTTAAATGGTTCCTTGTTCTCAGCTTTTGATTATTTCTCTCTTCCTCTGATTTGTTAAAGGAACAGTCATTGATTCCCTTGCCTTCTTTATCTGCATTCCCTTCCTTGTGATTTCATTCAGTCTCATGGTTTTAAATAACAATCTATATGCTGACTACATAATTAATATCCATAGGCTTGTGTATCCAACTACCTTCCTGATTTCTTCACTTGGATGTCTAATGGACATCTCAGAGTTGACTGTCCAAAATGGAATTCCTTATTTTATCCAAGCAGATGTTTCCCAAAACCCTCTTTATTCTGATTGGTTGCAAATCTATCCTTTAAATTGCTCAGATCAAAAATGTCGAGTCATCTTTATTTCCTCTCTTTTCACCCATCTAATATTCAGATCATCAGAAAATTCTTCAAAATATATATAGAATCTGACCACTTTCTAACACCTTCATTACTACTCTTTTCTAAGATATATCACGTATTGACTACATTATTATAATAGTCTGACTCATCTCCTAGCCTCTGTCTTTGCTCCTCTAAAGTCTCTTCTCAACATGACAGTTAAGACACTTGAGTGATCCTCCGCATTTTAAATGACATTATATAACTTCTCTCTTCAAGACCCTCCAGCTGCTTTCCATGATATTCCATTCTTGATCCTACTTTTCCTAATCTATTTTCCTTAGCAACTGTTAAATTCCCACATGTTATATAACACTAAATAATTTATTTATTATCTTTTGTTTACTGTCTACCTTATGCTATTGGAATATAAATTTTACAAAGGTGATAAATTTTTACTGTTTTGTTCACAGAGTATGTCAAACATCTAACCCAGGGCCAGACACATAGTAAGCATTAATAGATACTTATGGGAAGAAGGAGGGAAGGAAAGAAGGGAAAGGAAAGAAGGGAATAATCCATAGTTATGTGTATCCAGGTAGGAATAACCTCAAAAATATAAGGCCATTAAAATATCATGTGGTCATTTCTCATCCTCTCCCCTCCAACATTAACACAAATCAAATTATAATCAAATAAGACGAATTATCACAAAACTGTAGCAGAACTGCAATAGCCATGGCTTTTTTATACTATGACCCACTGCCTCCAGGAATCTCTATGGTAATGTAAACAAAGATTGAGCTAAAATAAGATTATATAAAATTTTTCCTCTGCATTTTCTTTTTCTTAAAGTGTATCACCCTCTTAATACCAGTCCAGTATTAAGTATCACCTGAATCTTAAATTAATAATAACATATTTAATCCCAGGTGAAGGTAAAATCCTTCAATGAGAAGACCTAGATATCACATGACTGGTTGGTAGGAAAACTATGAGAAGATAAGATAGTTTTAAAATATTTTATGTGCTTTCCCTATTTTAAGAGTAGCATGGACTGAAAGCAGAACCCTGATAGGTATTGTTATCTGTTACTCTAAGATTAAGCAAAATAAATGTTAAACTCTCCCAGAGAAGCAACTGCCTAACTACTTAAAAAGCAAAAACCAAAAAACCTACATCATTTTATGATAAGTGACCTTAGGTATTATTCACAGGTTTTGTCTCTGTCTGTGTAAACATGTTCACAAACTCTATTAACTAGCATTCTAATTTAGTATCTAATTATTTTATCATTCTAAATTATGAATAATGAGTTTTACCAGTTTATCAGGCAAAAAGAAAAGTAGTTTTCAAAATGGTAATAAAGAAGCGTGGCAAGATTTGGAAATCTCTTCTGAATTACGTATAAAGAACATAATATAGGTTCTACATAATTTTAAGGTTAAGAAAATTACATTTTATTTTAATACATACTTGGCAGCCATTAACCAAGATGTTGATTAACCTACGTTCAAATCTGTTGCCTAAAAGCAGAATTGATGGGAAATTTATTATCTAGACAGCAAAAGAACCACCTCTTTTTTTGATATAATAACGGTTGTTCAAACATGAAATCAAGACTCATCTGGAACAGTGAATTGTTTTCCAGTTACAATGTGGAATGCATTCCATTTTACACCAGGTTTTTCATGTTTATTGTTCCCAGAAGACAGAATAAAACTAGCTTTTCTCAGAGAAGCTGGGATGCAGATTATCCATCAGGTTCCTAATCTTTCAACAGCTTTGAAAACCACTTAATTATTTAAGGCATTGTAAGCACAGAGACTTTCAGAAAAGCTTGTCTTCCTAAAGAATATATTGAGAATACCCAAGTTAAGGCTCAGGTTTGCAAAGATTTTAGACCATTTGCAAAACTGCAATAGAAGTCTGCCTATTTGCATGAGAATGCCTTTTAGGGTATTCTTCAAATAAAATTATGGCAGTAAGTGCTTGTTTGTGAGATGCATATTTTTTCTAGCATATTCTTCTCAATCTAACAAGAACACCTAATGAACACCAAATGTGTGCTAGGTGCTGTGCTAAACTCCAGGGGTAAAAATAAGTAGACACTGAATATTTTCAGAGATTTTAGCATACATATGAAGTGATAGGCCTGCAAATGTTTAGTTACATTGCTGTCTTACATGTGCAGTAATAGAGATCTGAGTTACAGAGTTGAAGAATGTCAGGGTATAGCCAGAGGAAACCTGATTAATGGGTATCAGAAGCCATCAAGGGTCATATTATCTAGGTGAATTTACCACAGTCCTTCCTCAGGCCACTGCAAAATTAGATCTTGTCACTAATCTGCAAGTGATTGCTGATTATCTGTTAACCATATCTTTGAGCTAGTAAAACGCAGTATGACACAGTTAAGGTATTGAGCTCTGGATCAGATAGAGTTGGGTTTTAATTAACTGTGTCCTTAGACATGTAATTTAACTTCATTGCTCAGCCTCAATTCCTGTAGCTTTGAAGTGAAGATAATAATATTATCAACATTGTAAGATTGTTGTTATGACTAAATGAGATAATGCATACAGAGCATTCTCAATGTAATCTGACTCACTTTACAAGACTTAAGAAAAAGTTAGCTATTATCACAAGAAAACAAGGTAAAAAATGTATGCAATGCATTAATTCCTGTTGGAATTTTTCTTGTTTTCTAATGATCCAAATGACACCTTTCACATTTTGGAATGTTATCTTTCTCAGGACAAAGACAGATAGAAACATAGAAAAATAAGCCAAAGGATGTTAGTGTGAATATGGAATTAGAGCAAAGGAAAGCAGATATGCTTTATATATACTTATGAAACATGATTTATTACAAAATAAAAAGTGCAACAAACAGAAGCATAACAATTATTATAAGACAAACACTTTTATAACTACTAACTAAGTCATGAAACACCAGATGCCCCCCTTTTATCCTTTCTCTCAATCATGATGCCCTCTGCACCTCTCTCCCCCAAGGTAATCATAATCCTGTCATTTATGGTACTATTTTCCCACTTTTCTTCAGTTTTATCACCAAAGGATATATCCTTCAACATTATATTTGAGTTCTGTCCTTTTCAAACTTTATGTAAATGCAAATATATAATGAGTAATCTATTGTGTCTGGCTTCTTTCATATAATATTATGGGTGTGAAATCCATCCCTGATTTTCATATATTTGTAGTTTATTTTTTCACTGTTATAATATATTACCCTATGAATACAACAAAACTTATTTATGCTTTCTACTAATGATGGATATTTGGGCTGTTTCTAGTCTTATTTATTACAAATAAAGCTAAAATAGGCATTCATGTGTATATCTTGTAATACAACTGTCCATACATTTCTATCAAGTATGTACCTAAGAGAAAAACTGCTGATTCATAGGGAATGCTTGTTTTCAACTTTAGTAGATAATGCCAAACTACTTTCTAAACCAATTTAAATCTCTACCAGTAGTATTTACCCCTGCTTTATAACTTTTTCCCAGTCTTTTAGAAATAATAATTATTACTATTTTTTTTAGACATCCTGGTCTATTCTTAAAAATTGGACTTATTTTCCATAATATGTGGAAATGAGAAGAAAACACTCTTGTCAGTATGCAAGAGTCTCAGGTGCTACTAGTATCTACTCCTACCCACAACACTACGTTTATCCAAATTTCGGTGTTTGGAATGCAACAAATTATTGCCATGCCCATTTACCAGGTATTTCTGTTTTTGTTTGGATTTAGAGAGAGAGGCACAGATGCGGAAGGGCAGAGGAAGCAGGGCATGACTCTGGCCCATTCAAAAGACTGCACCTGTTGAGAAGCGTAGCAGATGCTTAGTTTCCTAGAGTGTGTGGCCACTGCAACCCCAAATTAAGGATAGACCATGGGCCAGGTTGGCCCAAGTCTCCTCTGTAATTTCGGTGCCATTAGGCTGGTTTCAGTTAATAAGGCAAAGTGTCTGTTCCAGGCTTGTGTTTCTTAATCCTATCCTACAAATCTTCAAATAATGAAAATCTTTTTCATTAGTTTCCAGTGGTGGTGTTTGCTCTCGTGTTTCTGTATCCTTTTTTGGCAGTCTCTAATGGAAAACTAGGAGAGGGCAGTCCAGACACTGTGATTCTGATGCCATGCTTTACTCAGAAGTTCTAGCTTTACACTCCTTAATTAGAGAAACAGCCAAGCAGCCTTTATATGTAACTGTAATTTATTTCAGAGTAAAACCATTCCTCATAATAGCTCTTGTTATTGGCCTTACCTGTTAACAGAGAAAAAAAAAAGGTTTTTTATATTTTTTTCATTTCAGACAAATGAAAAGCAGTTTTGTCAAGAAAAATCACATATTTACAACAACAAAAAACATCCCTATTAAAAAAAAATGAATTAACAGGAAGCACAGCTTACACTATGGTTCAAAAGAAATTCCACACGTAGATGTAAATTCAGTAAGTGCTACTGGATTAATTAAAATTCTGGCTCTTCTATCAGAGAAAGTTTTAATTTTAAAGTGGTACTTATAGAAGAAAAATGTTTTAATTTTCTGAGTTTCCTGGGGGATAAAAAATATATTAATACATACATATACATATATATATATTTTTATTTTTAATGCACCGACCTTAACTTAAAATGTGCCAGAAATGTTACTACTATTCAAACGTTTCTATGCAAATCTTCTCTAATTATGAGTCTGAGGAATCTCAAAAAATCTGACCTCAGTGTTACACAGTGTGGTTTCACTACTGGTCAAAACCTGGCCAGGCTCGTCTTACCTCCTCCTTAACAGAAAGTCAATCCCACCTCTAATCCAGGCAGCCATCAGAAATATACAAACCTCTATTTTGGTAACTCTGGAGTACTCTAATCAGATGGCAGAGTCTCTAACTGATTGCATTCCAGCTCCTATTATTTACAGTCTGGCAGAGATTTAAGAAAATAACAACTAATTAACATTTAAAGAAATAATAATACTAATATAAGCTAAGCAGAAAACAAGTACTCCTCTACACACTCTGCATATATTAACACATTTCATGCTCACAGAAACTGAGAGATAACTACTGTTTTTCCCATATCACAGATGTTAAAATTGAGGCAGACTTTAAAATGGATGGAAAGGTCTTTTCATTCTCTGTATTCTCAACTATTGCTGAGATAGGAAACCAAGGGCACTGGAAAGCATCATACATTTTATATCACTGTTATAATTACCACCATTGATGTTGTCACTTATGGAAATAGAGAATTTTTAATAATTTTAATTAAAGAACTAAAAGAATAATTCATTTGCTGAATTAGCTTTCTAACCTTGTACTATTAGGATTTGAGATATCTATATCTAACGATAGATTGACTCGATAGTCATAACGATAGCTAACATTTATCAAAGCTTTTCTATAAGCCAAGAATTTAGCCAAGCACTTATATATACCAACTAATTTAATCCTTATAAGAACCCAATATGGCAGTTTTATCATTAGCCCAGTTACGTGTATAAGGCAACAGTGTCCAAGGTCAGTGAGTCAGCCAGCTGTAGTGTGGATTAGAATCCAGGCAGGCTGAGATGAAGCGCCGGCTCTTAAGCACTGCATTTTATAATCCCTCTCTGCTCAGCGAGATGCTATTCCTATTTTCATTTTACTTTCTTCACCCCGACTCTTGTTCTGTATTGCGTGTGTATATCTCATAATTATGGCATGCTACTGATTAAAAATCATTATTAACCATGGAATTCAATCAATTTATAACTAATAAGGTATGGTATTAACTTCATTAACCCCCAGAGATAGCTTGTGATATCTTGGCAGCTGTGCCTCCATACTATGATCGGCTTAGTATTTAGCAAGCTGTGTCACACTGACTTTGAAAAAAAATGTTTTAAGATTCACAAGACAGTACATCACTCAAGGAACCCAAAGGGTGCCTTGTCACCCAACCACAGAAGGCTCCCTCTGAGGCCTGGCAGATAACAGTATACATGGAGCTTAGGGCATGGAAGAGAGAGATGTTGCTGACTGTTCTTTCAGAGCCAGAGCTAGGGCAACAAGGTGAGCTGAAAGCAGGATTCAGAAATCAGTCATAAGCTTCTTCTCTAGTGGCAGTCTAAGAGCCACTTGTCCCATTTGGGATTCCCATGGGGAGTCTCTTCATCTCCCTTTCACTTGAGACTTAGTGGATACACAAGATGTGTGGCTCTGTGTAACCCCCAGATTAAGGAATGAGGTTTGGGAGAAGCAGTCAGTGCCTCTTCTTTTTCACTGCTCATGCTTCTTGGGAAAATAGGGAAGGAAACAAGCCACTGCCTTCTACCCTGACCTAGAGGGAGATGCATATGGATTCAGCAGCCTTGCCTGCCCACAGCATAATGTAATTGGTGGGACAAAGCTGTTTGCTCCAAATGGTAGCTTCAATAACAAAGCACCCTAAAAATTCTGGACCTTACTCTAATCTTGACCTGGATCTAATTTTAGAGTCTCACTCTCCCAGGGAGAGGACTTTTAGAGGAAGAGAGTCACTTGGGGAAAAGATAGGACTAAAGATTCCTGTTTTTCTTATTTCTTGATAACTTCACAGGGTTCAGAGTTTCATGGTTTGTTTTTAAATCATACCAATTTTTTCAGCTTTAGAAGTGACTGAGTTGCCAAGTGAAAGAAGCCAGTTTGAAAGGCAACATATTGTATGATTCCAACTATATGACATTCTGGAAAAGGCAAAAAACTATGAGGACAGTAAAAAGATCAGGGGTTGCCAGGGGTTAGGAGGATTTTTAGGGCAGTGAAACGACTCTGAATGATACTATAATGATGGATACATATCATCATAAATTTGTGTTAACTCAGAGATTGTACAACAGCAAGAGTGAACACTAATGTAAACTACAGACTTTGGGTGATTATGATGTGTTAATGTGGGTTCATCAATTGTAACAAATGTACACTCTGGCGGGGATGTTGCTAATGGGTGAGGCTATGTGTGAGTGGGGGCAGAGAGTATACGGGAAATCTCTGACTTTTTGCTCAATTTTTCTGTGAACCTAAAACTGCTTTTAAAAAGAAAATCTTTTTGAAAGTTTTTTTTAAAAGACCGAGTTAAATGTCATATACCTTACAAGCTACTCTATGTCTCTTATTGCCACTTCCCTAGCAATATTAAATTTACATCTTGGGGAAAATAGAAACATCTTCAAGTAAAAAAGTAAAAACTGAAGGACTTTGTTTCTTTTCATTTTGCGGCACGATCCTTTTTCTCTAATAAGACAATGTATTTGCTCAAGAAATATTTACTTTACAATGTTTATATACATGTATATTTATTTATTTATCTACTATGTGCTAAGGATGCTTGTAGGCTCTGAGAATACAGCAATGAACAAGGCAAAATGAGGTATATCCTCCTGTAAGGAAGATATAGTAAAGAAATAAATACATGATATAATCCAGATAGTGCCAAGTACTATGCAAAAATAAGTCTGGTGTTTTGGAGGAACGTCAGTAAAGACCACTTTAATGGACAGGAATAAAGATGTAGGGTTTGCAGTTGGGGCAATAAGATTCAAGTTACAGAGAGCAGTCAAATTAATTTTTCTATAAAAGGAATAGTTCAATAGTTCACATAATTATTGTGAAGGGATGATTAAGTAATAAGGCAATGTGCATAAGTAGGATGATCTCTTGTTCATTTTAACACCCGATCCTTACACATAGGATACAATAAATATGTTAAATGAGAGAATGCATAAATGACAGGAGTAAAAATTACGTAAAATATTATAAACTTACTTATTATTACTACTACTATTACAATTATGTGATGTTATTATTTACTCTACTCAATATTATTACCATTATTCTACTCAATATTATTATTAAGTAGAAATATAGAGGAGAGGGAGAAAGTTCTGAAGAGGGGGCCCTTTGTGTAGCCAGGGAAGTAAATAAGTACAAAAGAAAAGTGATTTTTGAAAATATCGCTTCTTAAACTAAAGAGATTCATGAGATTAGGCCATTATATTTTTGTCAAGCCAAATACTTGGAATTGTGCTGGTAGAGCATCTTGTTGACTAAATTTTTATTGAATTAATTCAATGAATGCTTACGAATTATACAAAATTAATTTACTAAAAACTTCAAATCTGTTTGGTCAGTCAGAAAAGGATATTGTTGATTATATTTCCCTGGCCTGCTGACAAGCACCTGCTGGTATATTTCAGTTTCAATTTGGTCCATTAATGGTATAGCAAAAATTCATTGATGAGGTTGCATTTTAATGTATCAGAATAGCAGATTTTATGGTAAGTGTATGAGTTATCTATTGTTGCATTAAAAACTTAATACAAACTTAGGAGTTAAAAACAATGTAGATATATTATCTTACATATCTGTGGGTCAGGAGTTCAGGCATGGCTCAGTGGGTCTTTGGGTCAGGGCCACCCAAAACTGCAATCAAGGTGTCAGCAAAGCTGTAATCTCATCTTTAGACTTGACTAGGGAGAATCCACTTCTAAGATAACTCAGGTTCTTAGTAGAATTCATTTCCTTGTGGCTAAGGAATGAGTATCTGACTTCTTTCTGGCTGTTAGCTGGGGGTCATTCTCAGCTTCTAGTAGCTTCTTACTGTTCCTTGACATGTGAGCATTCCCAATATGGCAGCTTACTTCATCAAACACACAAGAAAAGTCTCCAGAGTGAGCTGGAGAGCAAGACAGAGTCTTATGTAATGTGACATAATCACAGAAGGAACATATCTCTTTTGCCTTATTCTAGTATTTAGAAGCAAGTACATAGGGGAGAGGATTATACAAGAAAGTAAACACCAAGAGGTAAAGATGATTCAGGCCATCCTAGAGGCTGTCTGTCACAGTAAAGTTTATGAATTAGATAAAAGTTAAAGATCTGGTTTAAAAGATTAAAAGGTTGATTTTTAAAAGTAATCTTATGAAATACTATACAAGGGAAGGAAAGTTTATGGTCTCATTCACCAAACTCCTCAGTGGAACAACTGGGGGATAATATATCAGTTTAGGAAATGTCAGGAGGAAATAAAAAATATAAAAATAAGGAAATGAAAGAATTTAGATTTTACTCATGGTTCTATGCCTGCATAGAATGTCTTCAGACAATTGTGTTTTCCTCTCGGTTGCTCAATTCCTCTACCAAGAATCAAAGAGTGGGTGCAAAACAAGTAAGGGTTCCTATAGCTCTGACATTCATGATGCTCTTCTTTTTTCCAAATATTTCTCCAAGAGGCTGTTTTTTAAAGATCACTCAGGTTTTTCAACTAACTTTGTCTAGGGTTTTTATTTCCCTTCAGAATAATGCTCACATAAATATCTGGCAGCTGAATTCACTCACTGAAGTGAGCCAAAGGTCTTTTCAGGGAAAATTGTATATGACAATTGAGCTCTGTTTTACTTCTGCCTCAGTAAGCACCTTTAACATCATGAAGGAGAAAACAGGAGACAAAGACTGCTCTTATTCCAAAATAAAAAGCAGTATCTTATCAGTGTTATCAAATTTCACAAATCAGCTGGAATACAAAACACATACTTTGGAATGTAGCACTCTTTTTTGACCACTGAAATAAAGTCTGAAGGGGAAAATGCAGAGATGTAAAAGTCTCCTAGGAAAATCTAGCACCAATTTACAGAAACAGGGCATAAAAATAGAAAAGCAGGGCTGTGATTCCAGCAACATGGCAAACAACATAATTTCAAAACCCTCATGCAATAAAAAACCTAGAAATGATAGATAAAATAAAACATACATCTTTTGAAATTCATAGAGGAATTAGCAGGAAAGCATGTAAAACTCTAGCTTCCAGGTAGAAAAAAAAGGTAGAAAACCGTAACACACGCTGGCAAGTCTAGAGTGTGGCTACTCTGGGTAAGATCTAGAAATTAATAACAAAAATAACAACAATAGTGGGAAAAAAATTATACATTAAAAAATAAAACACCTAAATAACTAATAAACTAAAAAAATAAAATTCTATGAAAGCTAGAAAATATTGAAAGTGAAAATATGGTCTATTTAATAAGTGATGCTGATTCAGATGAATTGGCTATCCATATGAAAAAGATTAATTTGACTCCGACTTTAGGCTTGATAGACTTTTTAGAACTGATATTCTAGTCAATTCAATTGATATTCCAGTCAAATATCAATTCTAGTCCAGAAATAACCCATAAATTTATGGTCAATTGACTTTCAACAACAGTTCCAAGGCAATTCAATGGGGAATACGAATGGTCTTTTCAAAAAATGGTACTAGGGCAACTGTATATCCATGTGCAAAAGAAGTTGGACCCCTATCTTAAACCATACACAAAAATTAACTCAAAATGGAACACAGACCTAAATGTAATGAGAAAACTATAAAATTATTAGACTAAAAACATATGAGTAAATGTTTGGGACCTTGGGTTTATAGGTTATGATTTCTTAGATACAACACCAAGAGCACAAGTGACAATTAAACAAACAAAATATAAATAGGACTATATCAAAATTAAACACTTTTGTGCTGCAAAATAATTCCATCAAGAAAGTGAAAGGCAAACCACAGAATGAAAAAAATATTTGAAAAACCATATATCTGATAGGGTACTTGTATTCATAGAATATAAATAACTCAACAATTAAAAACACAAATAACCCACTTAAAAATGGGTAAAAGTTTTGAACAGAGATTTGTTCAAGAAGATACACAAATGGCCATATAAACATTCAAGGATTTTCAGCATAATGAAAGTTACAGAGAAATGCAAATAAAAACCATAGTGAGATACCATTTTTTACCCATTATGATGGCTATCATCAGAAAGACAAAAATTATACCAGTATTGGCAAGGATATGGAGAAACTGGAACCCTTTTACATTGCTGGTGGGGATGTAAAATAGTGGAGAAGCTTTGGAAAACAGTTTGACAATTACTCCTAATGTTAAACATAGAGTTACCAAATCATCAATTTCATTCCTAGGTATATACCCAGGGAAATGAAAACACACATCCATACAAAACCTTGTATAGAAACATTCAGAGCAGTATTATTCAAAATAGTAAAAAAGAAGAAACAATGCAGTGTCTACTGGACGAATACATAAATAAAATGTGGTATTACCCATATAATGAAATATTATCCAGCATTAAAAAGGAATTAAATATTGACACACGCTACAACATAGATCAACCTTGAAAAGTGAAAGAAGCTAGTACAAAAGACCATATATTATATGATTCTATTAATATGAAATTCAATAGTAGGCAAATATATACAGAGTATCAATTAATCATTTCCTAGGATTGGAGGAGTGGGAGAATGGAGAGTAACTGCTAACAGGTACAGGTTTTTTGGGGGGGAGACAAAATATTTTAAAATACTATTATGGTGATGATTACACAACCCCTATGAATATACTAAAAACAGTAAACTGTACACTTTAAATGGGCCATGAATTGTATGGTATGTGAATTTTATCTCAGTAAAGCACTAAAAATCAGTTACAGATGGATTATTCACTGTGAACTACATAAGAATATAGCTTTTAGAAGCTAACATAGGAACTCAGAGTAGGCGAATATTTCTAAAACAGGACGGAAAAAGAAAAAGATGGATACATTTGCCTACATTACATGTAAAAGCATCTGTTCATCACAGGCAGACTCAGTATTGTAAAAATATCCATTATCTCACATTCATCTATAAAGTTGATATCATTCAAATGAAGATCTCAACAGAGTTTTGTGTGTATGTACATAACTTAACAAGCTAATCCTCATATGGAAGATCAAAGCGTCTTTGATAGGAAAAGATAGTGAGGAATTGTTAAGTTCAGGACAGCAGAAATTAGAAGTGGAGAGGTAAATTGCATACCTGAGCACTTAAGTTGCTTTTGCCCTCAAGGACATTTGCAGATCTCACAAGTGTGGGCTTCCATATTAGCACTGTTCTGTGTGCTGGGTGCCAGGGATACAATGGTGAATGGGCCAGACAGCCCAATCTGCCGAGATATTTTTAGGACACCTTAGTAGTAAGTGTACTTAAAATATTAAGATACTCCCTTCTTTTGGCTCTGAATTCACAGAAGATGAAGGGCAGGGAGATGCTAAAAAGAATGGGAAGCTCAACACAAAGAGATCAAATCATGCAAGGCCGGAATGAATTCATGCGCAGTTTTGCAAATGCAAAAGTAAAAATGTCAAGTCAAAAGATAGAAATGGGAAAATATTATCTCTGAAAGAGGGGACTAGCCCAGAACATTACCCTGGTCAAAGGCTACTGTTTCACTTGAATATTTAACTGGAAATAGCAGACCTTCAGATCAGAGTATCAAAGTTTCCGGCACTGAATAACTTAGTATCATCCTCATTGTCCTTGACCATATGTGGAAATTAGGACAATTCACATAATGCTCCAAAGCAAACTATTCTAAACTACTAGATGTTTATTTGTCATCAATCATATATATACTCTAAGAAGGCAGAGAATAAAGCCTTCCACAACCTTTACAGCAAGATGGATTTGTTCTGATGAGAAATGTGTTGACTCTCTTGCAGAAAAGAGGAGTCCTAGGTTGTGTTCCTTACATTTGAAGAAAATTATTTTTCATGATCCAGCACTCCTATGTCCCTCTTGCCTTCTCCCTAAAAGCTCAATAAGACAAGACTCTCTTGAGACACAGTAAGAGGAAGAAGAATTATCAAGCAAATATTTTTGCTAATATAATAAAGCACATGATCTTTTCACACTGGCTGCAAATAATCTACTTAGAGTAAAAATGAATTGGGTCATGTTGGAAACTCTGGAAAGTTAACATTGATAATATACCATAGAATATGAATGCCTATTTTACCACGAGTTTAGTTCTTTCCAGTACCAGAGTTACTCTTGCTATTAAGATTTAGATATTTATAAACAGATAGAAAGATGAACTCTCTGAGGCACCCATGGGTGTCATTTAAGATTATGGCCCTGGTTCTTTGTACTTGTATAGATTTCTCCAGCGTTGGTCGTTTAGTTCCCTAAACTGTAGAAGGATAGGTCAAGACAAGACTAGTGGCTTTTAACTCTTCTTTGGTAATAGACAATATCTGGAGAAAAAAGGAAGGCATGTACTTACATATTCATATAATTATACATATATTTTCAGAGAGTTCATGGATCCCCTGGAACTCATGTGGAAGCCTCCGTAGAGCTCCCTGGACACCAGGCTGAGAACTTCTGCATCAGGCAGTCTCAGAATCCTCCCAGTTCTAGGAACACCTGCCTCTGTAAACTAAACTCCCCTTGGCAAGCCTTGGCAGAAAGAAGCTCCATCTCTTACAGCAAATCCTCCAAGCACTTTGGAAGCTCACAGTTAAACTAAAAGTGTGGCCATTTGAGTTTATAAAAGAAGTGTGTGCTAGTGAAGGTACCCAACATTTCTTTTCCCCTCTTAATCTTTCCTTTTTGGACACTGTGAAAAACCTACACAAAACAATGCCTCATGTTTGAAACCGCGGTAAGTGGAGACATTTTGTATTTCTTTAATTTTGTGAAGACAACATGATTTGTAGTTGGGGTACCAGAGATGAGGACTCACTTCTACTTCTTATCTTGTGTTACTGTGCACAAATAAATTTCAGCATCTTTATTTATAAAATGGTAATAATAAGGCCTGTTTATTTCCCTGAAAAATTGTGAAGATGGTGGTTGATGTGTATAAAATAACTAGCGGGAGTGCCAGACTTCTTAGGTGCTAGATAAATGACAACTGTCATCTGGGAAGTGATTAGACAAGATACAATATGGCATTGTTTCTCAAACTTTACTCATACATCTATATTTTTTGCCACAGCTACAGACCACCTATTAAATATTTTTTCTTTAGATTTCACTCTTTCTAAAAAAATAGCCTTTGCCAAAATAATGTTAACCTAAAAATAACAAGTTTGGTGTGCTAGTTATGTTTTTTTTTCTAACACATATTAAAATGATGTCATATCTGTTAACTTTTTTGAAGTTGTTTCTGTGCAGCTTAAAAATTATTTTGAAAACTATGATTAGGAAAGCATGCAGCTATAGCAAGCCACTAAACCTTAGCTTAAACCTAATCTGGGTTTATTATTTCCCTTGGCAAAGAGCAAGACTGGAGACAAGGTGGTTGGAGTTTTGATGGTGGGAAATGCCTTGAGGAGTCCAGGTGGCAGTACCGTGGGCATCTGACGTTCAGCCAGTGAATTACAGTCCCTGAGGGCTTCGAGCAAGGAGAAGAAGGAAAGGAGGTCAGGACAGAAGATGCATGAATTTTAAAGACTGATGTTACTGATCTCAGGTCCAGAGCTGGACAAGCTCCTGTCATTTTTAGCAGGTTAAAGCTGCATCTCTATTTAAAGGGGGCAGTATTCTAAAGCTAACAAAAAGTAACAGATAATTTATCATTTAAAAAAAGTAAAAATTAAAACACAAGGCAGGAATGGTCAGGACATTAGCTTGGAAGGCAGAAAAATGGCTCTCAACTGCTGATGTACTGATGCAAATCTTTAATAACACACCCCTTTTTAGAAGCTACACACAAAGTTGTAATTCTGTGAAGAATTTGGAAGGTCATTAAGGCACTGCTTATCTTTTAGCCAATATTGCCTAGAACTGCCCACAGCAGTCCTTTCTAGCATGCTTCTCTATGGACAATAAGAAATATGTCAAAAAACAGATGGAAACAAATCACATCTTATGAAAGCCAGATTATTAATACTCAGAGGTGCAACTTTCATTAACCTAACACACACACACACACACCCCTAATGTTCTTAGCAACTACTTTGAGCTACATGCTGAAGAAACAAAGAGGCATCTATTATTCAACAAATATTTCTTTACTGCCTACTCAGTTCCAGACACTTTTTCCAGTCATTGGGGATAGAGCGGTGAACAGCAATCAGGAGAATAAAATGAGTACTAAAGTGAAGTCCTGTATACTCCAGTCTGCATAAGAAAATGTTTATTAAGCAACCATTATGTGCTGACAAGTGTGCCTTTTTCTTTACCTTAGTTTTTTCTTTCCACCCTATGGGAGCTAGTGCAGCCTAGAATTACAGGCTTATTCTTTGGAAGTAGACAGACCTGAATTTGAATTCTGGCCCTGCCTCTCAGCTAGCTACGTGGACTTGGGCACATTAATCTCTAATGAGTGGATTTATCTAAAAGTGAGTAGTGGGAAGTTGATACAGTGGACTTATTGCTGTAATTATTAAATATTGATAATTTGAATGGAGGACAAGATGATGAATACATGCACATAAGAGTATTTTAATAAAATAAGTGGTAGGTATTAAATGACAAATGACTGTCTGAAAAATAATAAGCATTTAAAATCATATGTTTAAACAGACAACTGCTACCCCAGAATTTAAATATAGGAAGCTGCAGCAGTAGTTGGCACTGACCAAAGGTAGCTTAACTGAAAAGATAGGTTTTACTAATCAGACAACATATAAGAAAAAATAGATCAGATAGTGTCATAACCATTTAGGCAAAAGCATCTATGAATACTCTAGAAGTGCAACGGCAGCGCTGAGGTAGAGCAAAAGATACACACATCTCAGCTCCCTAACTCATTAATAAAACACTAGTGCTTAACCTCATTCCAATGCGTTGAGAGAACCCAGTTTTATCAAACACCATTTTAATTCTAGATAACTAAGTTTTTTGTATGCCATGGTGCATGGTCCAAAGTCTACAGTCCACATTCAATACATTTTTGCTTATCCATGTTGGAATGAGAAACTCTAGAAAACAGAGGAGCCCTTGTCTTTTTAATGGCTGATTTAAACATGACATTCTCTGATTTTAACTTTAAAAGGTATTTAGAGGAGATGTTAAACTGCACTTATGAACAAATTAAGCATCCTTAGCACAAGTTATCATTTAATAAATAATTTACAGGTAATTAAATGTTTTGGTTTTGAGTTTTTATAATTTTGTTTGGTTTTAAGAAAACTTCAGAAAATTGTAAATAATAGGATTTCTCTAAATCTAACGCTGTTTGGAAGAAGACGAAAGTGGCAGTGGAGGTGGGGGCTATGGAAAGAGTCAGTTAAAATTCATCTGTTTCCCCTCTGGGTGTGGAGAAGTTATAGACGAACTGTGTCAGAAATCAGGATTTCTTATTGTTATCCTTTCATAATCAAAAGTAAAAATAAACTGGTGAAAAATAAACAGGGAAACACTGTTACTTCTGTTCTTCTGAGACTTCTTTTTTTTTTTTTTTTTTTTTTAGAAATTTCATGTAATGTCTGAAACATTTATATTAACATATTTCCATACATATTTCCATACAAATACTCTTCTGAGACTTCTTACAGTATCTTGGTAATGAAGAGATACACTCTGATACACAGCCTCCATTTTCTGCATACCCTTCTCTACACTGAGATCTTTCCCTCATTCAGAGCCAGCTTGTACCTGCCAACAAGAGCCAATTTTTAAATTTTGGGAAATTTTATGAACTAGCTGACCTCACTTTGACAGCTTGAATAGGCGAGGGTGGGGGGGGCGGGTTTGTTGTTTTTGCACCATGGAAATCAGCAAAAAAAATGTTTGAGCCCTTTACCACCACTGCTTATACTGTCAGTTGCAGTAAGACAGAGACTACATCTTTGTTGTTTACAATGTCTGTGTGGTGCTTAGTCTAGTGCCTGCTATATGGTGGGTGTATCTGAGCTGGACAGATCAGATAGGAGACTTAGAAAATCCATGCGATGAATCATTCTCAGAACTTATATCTGACCTTTAAAATCATAACCCAGGGACACAAAAATCCCCAATTGTGTAGTAACTCTGCTCCACCATTTCCATAATTCCCTTATGATAAAAAGGAGATGCTGAGGAATGGATTATATATATGGAGGAAGGCAGAATAAATCATGATTTTTATAAAGTTTCTCTTACTTCAAGGCAGAACACCTCCTGACTGGGGGGATGGAGTTGCTCACAGCAAATAAGTTTAAATAGGATAAGTAACCTGATTTTCGTGTAAGGTTTTGAACAGCTATAGTTTTGATGTTTTTTAACCTCTTGCTATTAGGAACAACCATGGTGAAGGAATAAAGAATGCAATGGTGTTTGGGCTAAAGAATTGTGGTGACTGAATTTCTGGAGACTTTGAAAGCCAAACAGTTGTGAGTCATGAAAGAGTCCCTGTGAATCAGGTCGGCATCTGCAGGGCAGTGGCAACCGCATTAAGTAATGATGAACAAGAAGCACACAGCATTAGAGATAATTCTTAATAATAGTATTCAACAAATGGTTAGATTATGCTATTTTTTCCACTAAAAGCCTCCCCTCCTGTCTGCCTGTTTTGACCCAGTACCAATTTAAGACCCTATCAAACAAAGATGACAGATTCCAAGGTCCCAGGTTCCACAAGAGTAGTAGTTTCTTTAACCTTTGTCCCTGCTCCAGGATCCCTTTCTTTTTACAGATGGCTGTTTTTTATTCATTAATGGAAAACATTTTACTTCAGTGTCAAAAATGCCAGTAGCATCTGCTAAACTCTAAGATCTCAGGTCAGGATGAGAAATCCTTTGAAGGCAGTATCTTGCATATCTCCTTGTTACCAAAGGAAGAATTGCTTACCGAAGAAAGACTAAGGAAAATTTGCACCTATAAACACATAAGCATTTTGAGCACTTTGGCAAGTCTCTATAGTTTTCGAAAATATTGCTTTCCAAAGCAGTGATACCACAAAGAAAAATAGTTATAGATAATATCAGTCCAGAGACCTCTATTTAGGAATTCTAAAAGCATTCTCTTCTAACCCTTTGTGATTTTTTAACTAAATATGTTTCCTAAACAATATTTGCTTTATTGACGTACACATGTTTATTTTTTAAAAGGCAAAGTTAAATGTTTTAGACAATACAATGGAATAAATACAAATGGAACTCAATTATATACATACGTGAACTTTACTTATATATGAAAATATCTGAAGTCAGATAATTTCTAAGTAGGAAGGTTTTTTTACATACATACAAAAAACTTATTTGTTAAGTGGGAAAATAAAAGGTAAAAGACCAGATTCATAAGTATTCTATAAAATCGATCCCAAGTCACAAGCATAATCCCCATGAAGCTCCTGTGATTTGAGCAGTACTCATCAGGGAGAGAGAATTGAACACATTTAAATTGGTAGTGGGGGCTGCTGATCTTTTTATATATTGCTTAGGTTTTGTTTGCCTTTTGAAAGTTTTTCAGAGCAACAGAAGATTCATATTTTCCAACCTAGACATCACCAAGCCCTTTCAAAGACTTGTCACCACTTGTTTAGTGATGTAGGGAGAGACTGGCTTGCCAGATGCAACATTCAAGGTCTATTTTCTTAAGTAATAAACATATAACACACAGCATTTACGAACTTCCTCTCGTCCTCTTCTTCACTTCTCTCCCTCTGCCACAAAATCCCATTTGTGGAGGCAATTAGTAAACAAAGTAGAATTTGCCACCTATAGTGTAGAATGAAATGAGAGGCTGTACATCACACTGTGCATTAGACAAATCTCTTCTTCCAGATCATTTTTTTCTTAGTTTCTCTTTTATTTCTCCTACAGTCCTACAACCTCTAAGCACCTGCCTCCTCCTCTTGGATTTTTTCTTTCCTTAATCCCAATCTCCCTCCCTTTCTCAGCCCAGAATTAGGACACCAAAGGAATAAAGCCAGCTTTGCCACTTAACATGACTGTGCACCCTTGGACCAGTTATTTAATCTCTCAGATCTTCAATTTTCCCATCAATAATTATATGAATACTCCGTCTTATTGATAAATTACTATGTGCCAACACAATTCTGTTTTATATGAATACCCATTTGTTGATTCCTTATAAATACCCTATGCAGTAGGTATTATTGACTGTTATTACTCTTCCCCCTTATTTTATAGAGAGGAAATCTGAGGCAAAGAGAATTTAAACAACTTTTCCAACATAGCATGTAAGAGGCAGCACCAAATCCAAATTCATGTGTCCTAAATCCAGGAGCTAAGTTCTTAACTATTATCTTATATTAAAAGATTTATATTTATAAAGTGATAAGAATCATACCTATTTCACATGTTTATTATGTAAAGTCCCATGTACTCCTTAGCACATACTATTTGTTAATTACATATATATATATTTTTTTGGCTGTGCCACGCAGCTTGCAGGATCCCTGACCAGGGATTGAACCCGGGCCTCTTGCAATGGAAGCGTGGAGTCCTAACCACTGGACCACCAGGGAATTCCCATTAATTACTTTTATAATTACTGTTATTATCTTTTTAAATTTTTACTACTTCTATCAAGTATATAAAAGATCAACATCCTGACCTCATAAACAAAAGATCCTCCAATGCCATATCTGTCCTTCAGAACCAAACTGAGGGGTTTATTACATAAATTGAAAGATTCATTCTGTTATTTATGTAATGAGTTACATGTGTTGCCCAGTTAAGTGGCAACATAGCTCCAATTTGTTTGAATGATGTTTTAGTGCCCCCAGGAGCTGCTCAGTTGGCTGACTAATTCACTGTGTGAAAGTGTTTTGCAAATCTGCAGGATGTCACAAAGGGTTGAGTTTATGGGTATGAGGCAATAAAGGCTCCTGAATAAGACTTGTTATATAAATTCATATTGCCTCCATACCTGTAGTCTTTCTACAGTCCCTTTGTCCCATACTCTGTTCTATAGCTAAGTGTGTCTCTTGCCTTGGCCACTGCACATACATAATCTTGTCTAGATTCTACTTTTGTTCATGCTGCTCCTCTAATTGCCCCATCCCTTCCTTTGTTTCCTTTTTTCCAACTCTGCTCTTTTTTCCCCAATAATATGCATGCTTGATACAAAATGAAGACGAAGAGAAGACTTTTTCATGGTACTGGAACAACTAGACATGCAAAACAACAAATGCAAACAAATGCAAAGTATTGCTCAGAGGTGCCTGCTATTACAAGTTCAGAGTTCTCTTTCTCTCATTCTCTCCTCTCTCTCCCCCCAGATATAGATGCAACTATATGTGTGCATGCATATATACTTATATGATATATAATATGCAATACATAATACAGATACACAGGCATGGAATTTTATACATATTGTTATAAAATGTGTTCAGCTCTTTAAGTCCAGAAGTAGAGCTAGTTAGCTTCAAGAACAGCTGGTTCTAGAGAGTCAAATGCAGTTGTCAGGATTCTTACTTTCTCTACTATTATATCTCTTCTCTATCTCTTGTCTTTTAATTCTGTTTTTGTTTGTTTTTCTATTTGTCTCATTCCTTACATTAAAAATAACTTTCTTCCCACAGTTGAGGAGAGATCATCTTTCCCTATAGTTCTTGGAGAACATCCCAGAGTGGAATTCAGCTTTGGGATCTTGTCCGTCACTGTGTCTGTTGCTATAGACAAGAGGGTGGCGGATTCTGATTGGCATTCTTAGGGTAGGGAAAGAGGGTCAGTAGCACCTGAATGTCAAAGGAAGTGATGTTTCGGTAAAACAACAAGAAAAGTCCATTATATATCTTTATATCAATAGACAAAGTTTTATCTAATTTCATTTGAATTAGGCAGAAAACAAAGCCTATTCCAGGTGAGAGTGATGAGGTATTTTCATCCTGTTTTAAAGCAAAGAATACAATGAGATCAAGGATACGTGATACTGGGGTTCCCTAAACTTTTTCCAGCTTTTTAGGGAGGAGCGTCTGAGGCTTTATAGTCTCAGCAGCTCATGTGGATTAGACTTGCTGGGTCAGGGGATCCCAGACCAGGCGTGGGGAATACCACAATTTTATATTCTGATGATTTATTTATTGTTATGCCATAGGCCCACATTTTAGTGGTGCAAGGTGGCCATGTCCTACTGCACTGCTAAATAGCTGAACAGTATTCAGTTTTATCATTCTATCATTTATTTACCTTCTACTGAAGAATATTTTGGCTTAATTTGCTAAACTATTCTTTGCTATGATTCATCATGATTCAATGAATATCCTTGTTCATACATCCCTATTAACCTCTCTAATTGTTTTATTCATATGAATTCCTAGAATTAAAATTACTCAAAAATTTTATCCAATTTCAAAGACAAGCTTGATTTCCTCCTTCTTCATAAACTTTATCTAAACTCTTAAGGCCACACTAATAACTCTATTCCACCTAAAGCTGTAATGTTTTCCAATATTCTCTTTCACGTTCACTCATTTAACAAGTTTATTGTGAGTTCCTGTTATGAGGCAGGTTCCGTGCAAGGGGCTGATGTAATTACAAAGAAAAATAATCCATGATCCCTATCCTTTGAGAGAGTAATTTAGTCAAGTAGACAGAGAGGAGGACAAGTAATTACAATTTGGTGTGATTTGGGCTGTACGACGGGTGAGTGCAAGAGCTATGAGAACAAAGATAAAGTGACTGTCTGGAGAAGAAAGGAAAAGTCTTCTCTTCAACAAATGGTACTGGAACAACTAGACATGCAAAACAACAAATGCAAAACAAAACAAAACAACTAATGTAGACGGACTTTACACTCTTCACGAAAATAATTCCAAATGGATCATAGACCTAAATGTAAAATATAAAACTATAAAACTCTTAGAAGATAACATGGAAGAAAACCTAGATGACCTCGGATATGATGATACCATTTTAGATACAAAACCAAAGACATGATCCCTGAAAGAAATAATGCATAGCTAGACTTCATTAAAATTCTGCTCTGGAAATAGACAATATCAAGAGAATTAGAAGGCAAGGCATAGACTGGGAGGAAATATTTTCAAAAGACATATCTGATAAAGACCTGTTATCCAAAATAAAGAACTCGTGAAACTCAATATAAGAAATCCAATTAAAAATGGTATGTGATCACTTAACAAATACCTTTTCAGAGAAGATCTACAGATGGCAAATAAGTATATGAAAAATGCTCCACATCATATGCCATCAGGGAAATGCAAATTAAAACAACAGTGATGTACCATTACACATCTGTTAGCATGGCCAAAATCTGGAACACTGACAACAGTATGCTGGTGAGGATTGTGGAGCAACAGGAATTCTCATTCGTTGCTGGTGAAAATGCAAAATGGTACAGCTACTTTGGAAGACTGTTTGGGAGTTTCTTACAAGACTAAACATAATCTTACCATATGATCCAGAAATTGTGCTCCTTGGTATTTACCCAAAGAAATTGAAAACCTATGCCCACACAAAAACTTGCATGTGGTTGTTCATAGCAGCTTTATAAATAATTGCCCAAAATTGGAAGCAACCAAGATGTCCTTCAGCAGGTGAATGGATAAAAAAACTGTGGTACATCCAAACAACGGAATATTATTCATCATTAAAAGTAAATGAGTTATAAAGCTATGAAAAAGATATAGAGGAATCTCAAATTGATATTGCTCAGTAAAAGAAACCAATCTGGAAAGCCTATATACTGTGTGATCCCAACTATATGACATTCTGGAGAAGACAAAGCTTTGGAAACAACAAAAACACTAATAAAAAGATCTGTGGTTGCTGGCAAGGGGGCAAGAGTAAGGGAGAGATGAATAGGCAGATCACAGAGGATTTTTAGGCAGTGAAAATGTTCTGTATATTACTATAATGCTGTATAAATGTCATTGCACATTTTTTCAACCCATAAAATGTACAATATCAAGAGTGAACCCTAAGGTAAACTGTAGACTTTGGGTGATTATGATGTGCCAATGTAGGTTGATCCTTAGTAAAAAATGTACCATTCTGGTGAGTGATGCTGATAATGGGGGAGACTATGCATGTGTGGGGGCCGGGGATATGGGAAATCTCTGTTCCTCCCTCTTAATTTTGTTGTAAATCTAAAATTGCTCTAAAAATAGACTTTAAAAAGTGGTATGTGACCTGATTCCTGAAAAATGAATAGAAGAAAAGGGAGAAAACTCTGCATGCAAAGGCACAGGTCATGGAAATGGGAGAGTGTATTCAAGACCTATTAGGGTGTTGGTTGTGTTCAGAGAAATTGGTACCTGAAAGGACTGTCAAAGAACATAAAGGATAAGTCAGAGTTGCTCTTACGTCCCTATTCTTATCCTACCCAACTAACTACAAACTCTTTGATGACTGGAACTATACTTTATTCATTTTATATCCACTATACTTTGGATAGTGCTATATCCATATACTTTGTATATATGCATGTGTAGGCACTGACACACACACACACACACACACGCACAAATGACTCAATTAGTCATTCAACTTGGGGTTGTCTTCTCAAAGTCACAGTTTTTTCTTTTCAATGATATATGTGAATTTAGAAATTCTATAATAATGTGCATCTTTTCTTATTGCAGAAAAAATAAAGGGAATAAAAAATCACCTATAATCCTAGTACTATACCTGGTGACTCTCTCACACACACAAACAAGTATAATTTTGCTTTCAAACCTGCTTTCTTCTTTCCCTTCTTCACATGTCATTTTAATCAACCTCACTGTGAATTTTTAATAACTGTCGTCTCTGTAACCATACATCTATACATGTTTTGATGTTGGAAACTGATGTATCCACCTCAACTGCAAGCACTCCTGGCTAAATCACCATCATCTCTCAGCTGGGATGCTATAACCCCACCTTACTTCCATCACTGTTCCCCCACTCTCATGCACAGAGTGATCTTTTGCAAACAGAAATCTGTTGAAAACCCTTTAAACTTAGAATAAAATCCAGACTCCCCAGCATAGGCCCCCTGTAATGGTGTGCTTGCTCACCTCTCTGTCTCCTCTCATTTCGGCCATCCTGGTGTTCAGTCTCTGTGTTCCTGCCACACAGGCTACGTGTCAGTTTCTCAAACACACCAAGCTCTTTCCCACCTCAGGGCCCTCATAGAGGCACCTCTCTGCCTGGAATGCCTCTTTCTCCCACTCCTCCCTCGGCTGACTTCTCATCTTTCAGTTCTTGCCTTTAAAACCTTCTGAGAGGTTGCCTCCCTGATCACCCCAAGCAGCTCCTCTTCCACTACCTAATGACCTACTCAATGACAACTTGTAAATAGTTATTTACTTGTTGGTTTACTATTGATTTCCTGACTCTTCCACTAGATGACTACAAGCTTTGCAAGGGTGGGAATTCTGCCTGTTTCATTCATCAAGGAATATCCAGACTTAGTACAGGATCTGGCATATGATAGGCTCTCAAAATGCAGAGTACACTGGAGATGTTAAGGGAAGATTTAAGGCAGTGGTTCTCAAATGTGGTACTAGTACCAGCAGCATCAACACCACCTGAGAACTTGTTAGAAACACAAATTCTCCGGTCTCAACTGGAATTATTGTTATCAGAAACTCTGGGATTAGAGCTCTGTCATCTGTTTTATAACTAGCCCTACAGGTGATTTTGATGTTCCCAGTTTGACAACCACTGTTGTAAGGTATCTGTTTAGAAAAAGAAACATACATATTTTGTCTAAAACTTCCCACAGTTAAAATTTCTTGGGATGTGAAATTTGAACCTTAAATATCACCAAATGTCATCTCTCATTTATTGAGAAAAAAATGCCCACAGATAATTTTTAACAATATTGTAACCTGACAATTAGTTAAGTTTTGCTTATAATTTTGCTTTTAAGATAATAAAATACACATACTTCTTATGAATATCAAGTAAAATTACACAGCATATACTCTTCCCTGAAAAGAGTCCTCAAATGTAAAGCTACTTTCCTACTGGTGGCTGAGTATTAATTCAGTTAAAATCAGGTATAATTATGGAAAAGTACATTTCCTACTTCTCTCAAGATGGTTCAAACAATGAATTGTTCTGAATGATGTATCAAACACTTGGTCTTCGAGGTGAATTTTTCCATTAGTGACTTCAGTTATTTTATTTAAGGGGAATCAGTTTTTCACATTTGGAGAGTCCTATGGAATGGAGCCGGTTCATTGAGCAGCACAGTATCAATGGAATTGCAAAGAAGATAGAAAATTAATCATTGAAGGTGAGACTTCAGATTGGATCCAAAACACCTGAGTTACCTGACCTGCATAATTGGATAATTGTGACCCTCAATACCACAGAATAAGACATATACCCACAGAAAGAATACAAATTATGAAGCAGGTATAAATATTCTTTTTAAAAGTTAAAAAGGAACCAAAGGGAAGAGAGAAACAAAATGCTGATTGAATTTCTATAATGCAACAGGCATTAAACTAAGAGCTGTTTTTTAGACTATCTTACATTATTCTCTCTCTACCCATTTTTATTTGCTTAAAATCAAAGTTTTTCTGTTTTTTCTAATGAAAACCAAAAGCCAAGCCTTTCTAAGTAGAATAGTCTATGATGGAGCAGACTGTGGTTTTCTATTGGGTTCTCAATGAAATAAATACTTTTTTAATATGTGAGCTTTAAATATAATCTTAGTGAAAGTAATTTACCGAGGATACATTTGAGTATACTTTCCTGCTCACTGATTTTTATATTTTAAATACTATATGATGAATATTTTAAGTACTTATTTTTCTCAAAGAAGAGAACACTTATTTCCGTATCAGTGATTATCTATTTTAGGTGATCTAACCTTGAATGCAGATTTAGAAGCTGAACCTCTGTTCTCCAAAGGGAAGCAGTTGACATTTTTAAAAGAAATGAAAATAAAGCCTTCAGAATGGGACAAATTAATTAATTTTATCACCTTTAAAAGCATAAGAAAATAAAGATGGCAGGTTGAAAAACATTTTGTTCCCTAGTTTAAATCACAATAAATTTCATAGTTGTGTCACTTATTTATTTTAACATTTAATGTTATAAGATATGTTTGTGTAAATTCAGATTTTTTTCTCAGATATTCTACTTTGACTGAAATTATTTACTAAAGCATCTTGTATAATAATTTCTTAAGAACATCTTAAAAAGACATACTTTTACAAGTGATTATATTTCATGTATTTTTGAATCAACAACAAATTTTAGAGTAGAACTGGTAAATACCTATTTCATTGAAACCAAAAATCAAATGACTTAAAAATAGTCAAAACTTCAGAGAGGCAGCATCTGTTATGTGAGATAAACACTGATGCTTAAAATATAACAATTTAGATCATATATTTCTTATTTTTAAAAATACATTTCTAGTATTTTGAAAAAACAGATACACTCATCTCCAATTCTGAAATCAATATCTATTATTCTTAGTTGGCTTCTTACATATTTTTAAGAAAACAGAAAAGTAAAAGAGAATTCCTAGATTGATATATTTATTTAAACATACCACAGTCAGAGCTCTGGGTTCAGCTGCATTTGGAATCCTTCATTGCTGACAACAGAGTTTCAAATGACAATCTTCTTTGACACACTCTTCAGCATGACAACAGAAAGTTCTCTCTTCCACCACCTGCTTTTCCCATTAGCTAGAGTGTTACATACTGAACGCTGCACAAAGCATTTGACTGGAAGGTTTTTAGACAACTCTTTAAATGCCTGAGTCTGAATAATAATTAAAAGAAAAAAAAAGATAACTCATCTCTTTATAAGAACTTCTGTATTGTTTTTTATTACTTTATTTTAAGTGGGGTGTTCATGGGGTCGGGTAGCGGGCTGCCTTTGTGTGCCCTTGTTTAACAGTGTCTATGTATGATTCACCGAAGTGGCATTTAGTCATATAATGTCAGTGACATTTTGATGATTTTACTGTCAATTTTTAATAATCTATTGCATATTCTTAGGTTATTTGAATTAGTTGGGCAGCTTAACATAAAAGGTGGGAGGTATGTTTCAGTCTGAATAATAGTGGTCTGACAAACAAAAAGTTTTTTATTGGTGAACCAGGTAATGTTTTTTTATAGAATGGGGTTTACTAGGATTGCCTATATATTTTTTCAGCTTTTCATGTAAATTGCCTCATTTTCTTTTTCACTAGAGAAAGGTACAATAGTAACATTTGTAATTTCTGAAAAATCCTACAACTGTTAAACTTGATATTGCATTATATTGGTTCTGGGCTGCATATAATGAAAGCAATAGAAGTAACTGCTATCTAAAAAGAAATAAATTAATAAATAAAATTGAAAAATTTTGCCCCTTTGTGGTTAACATTCACATGATGCAATGCAACAGAGGGTTACATTTATTTCTGTCAAGAAAACCTCCACAGGATAGCTTGTAATTGGGACTGACAAGACATTGAACTAAGAATCAGCCACTTAATGGATATGGCCTTGAATTAATCAGCATGCTAAAAACTGATTTTCCAGTTAGGCCCACATAACAGAACATTTTAACTTCACACAAGAGTTTGGAACCTTTAAACAACAAATGGTAGATTACTGTAATCCCTGTGTCTAAACTGCCTGTGGCATCAAAGGATTAATAAAATCATACAGGTCTCCATGACTGGGACCCTCATCTGGAATCTTGATTTTCATCTTGCAGAGAAGTCAACAGCCACAAAACAACTTTTTAAAAATCCACAAGCTTCAGAAGCTGTTTAATAAACACAACAGTGCTTTATTTGTGTTGATATTTCCCTTTGAAAATAGGGATAGTTGCTCAAAATAGTCATATTTTGATGGACTCATTTGGTGGGATTAAGAAGTCTGTAGGCCAATGTGAAAGGAGGCAAAGGACATGGGGAAGTGAAGGGCTATAAGCAACAGGGGAGGGATGAGTATTTCACAATTGATTAGGATTTGAGCACAGGAACCTCAATTTCATACTTTCTTCTTAAACATAAAACATTGAGGAAAGCACGATATTCATGGCCCCTAGTGAACATGAGAATTCCTGAGGGATGCAAACATGTTCTCTAACTACCTGATGTGCTTGTCTCATGGCCTCTACAGGCCCTTTTGTGCACCTCCAATATACTTGGCATAGCGCAGTGCTTAACAGTGTGGTAGCCTCTATATACTTCCTGCCTACTGCTTACCTAGCTGTATGAGAACAGGGATACTTAGCCATTCCAAGCCTCCACTTCCTCACCTATGAAAAGGGGATAAAAATATACCCTACTTTGTAGAGATGTGAGTATAAATGAATACAGGTCATCAATCAAATCCCTGAAGGGTCCTTAATAAATGTTAGTGGTTGTAATTATTTAATATTATCATTATTATTAATGTTCCAACTCCCAATCCAGTGTTCCTTCTGCTACATACACAAACTGGAGAGCCTTGAGGTAGGAGATTAATGAAGTAGATTTGACTTCTACTATGTTCAAATAACATTAGTTTTGATCTGATTCCACTGGCTGCCTTCATTTCTCAGCAGGTAGAGAACTGATTTGATGTGAGCCTATCACTGACTGAATGTATAAATGTCAAGTAGAACAATTATCTGCACCATTTAACTGGTGTGCCCACACATTAATTTACTGAATTTACTTTCATATCTCATAAACATATGTAAAATTTCTGCAGACAAGTTACTGCAGCTCTCATTTTAGAGCTAAAATCCTCCAGGGAAGCTTAGGAGATCTCGCAAGATGAGCTAAATACTCACGGGGAAAACCAGAAAGCTGGTGATTCAGGAAGCCTGTTCTGTGTCTAATTACCAAGACATTAGTTCCAGGAGACAGAAAACATCTATGGCATCTTGTTTGTTTTCTGGTATTGGTTATGAAATAAGACTTCCTATATAGGTACATTTTTTCCTATATAGTCTTTGAGGGAACAAAGACATGGATCCCGACAAATCCATCCCTCACCTAAATCTACTCTCATAATTAACGTCTCCATGTCTTGATTTCCTAGCCTCCTGCTCTAGACATAGTTGTAGGGGCTTTTGTGGAGGAGGGGAGTAGAGTTCTTTTTTTTCCTGATTTACAAGGGTAGTTCCTACACTGTGTAGCAGATGCAGTTGAAAATATTTAGTTTACTGATTATTGTGGAATATCAAGGAGTATACACATTCTCCCTTGTGGCTACTTTTGCTAGAAATATTATTTGTAACCAACTCCCTGTAGATTTTCACTTTTTTGATACAAGAGTAAATTACAACAGCTCAGCCCACTCCTGGATGCTGTGGGTTAGCCACACAATAATAAAATACAGAACTGCCTACTTCAGAGCAACATTTTAGGGGTTTTGAAAGATATGATTAATATATGTGAGTGTATTTCTTACAGTTAACTATTGAGCAGGAGTCAGAAAAGCATAGGAGTCAAAGAGACATGCTACAATCCAGCTCTGTTCCTGCCTAGCTCAGAGACTCTTTAAACCTTATTTTCTTCATTAGTAAAATGAGACTACCACTACTTACTTTCATTGAGTTATTATGAGAATTAAATTAGATAATGCATATGTATATATAAAGCTTCCGGTGTGTAAGTGATGAATACTTACTAGGGGAAAACCTAAAATGCTATTTAATGAAGGTTAACAGACTGAAAAGGTGAAGCCCTGAATTGTTCTTGTCTCACCAGTGTAGCAAAGTGGAAAAGCAGTTTTGGAAAACAGAACCATCTTATTTCAAATCCTGAATCAGCCATTTACCTGCTGTGTGAGATTTTAAAATGGGAATGATAATATTGTAATATTTACTTACGGCTTAAATTTAAGAATACATGAAGTAAACTTGATGTCATGTGAATTTGACCAATCGGTGTAATTTTTTGTATACAATTCTAATAATTTTATCTATGAAAAAGAGCTAGATTATTTTTATACAGTTGGTATCAAACAGCACATATTGTTTTTTTAAAACCACCTTCTTATTATATAATCATACACTGCGATCATTTCCCATCATCCTTAAATAATTTGGGGACTTATTTTTCAATATAGTATCACCTTGTTTAAAGGCATTAATACTTTTAATTTCCTCTTGATCATTTAAGTGCTTTATCTTCCCTCCCCCACAAGTCCCTCACAAATTACAGTGAGAGAAACATCTTTAAACACAATTATTTGGGCTAACATCTAGTTACATTCCCTGAATAGATTCCTAGAAGTGGGTCAAAAGGAAAGATTATTTTAAGGCTTTTAATCCTTATTGTTAAATTACTTTGCAGAAAATTTGGATCAATATACCTATCTACCAGCAAGAAATAAAAGCAACAGTTTATAGTGTCAATTCTGAGTTTTATTTAAAAAAAAATTATAATTTGGTTTAAAAGAAAGTTGCTTACATTTGTATTTCTGCAATTACTAGTACCGCTAATCATTTTACATGTTAAAATTATATTGCTTTTTAATGATTTTTTACTCGCATTCATCAATTATATTATTATGATGTCTTTGTAGAATAAGAACATTAACCATCCTTTGGTATATTCTTTTTTTAAATTTATTTATTTATTTATTTATTTATTTAATTTTGGCTGTGTTGGGTCTAAGTTGTGGCGAGCGGGGGCTACTCTTTGTTGTGGTGCGCAGGCTTCTCATTGCGGTGGCTTCTCTTGTTGCAGAGCATGGGCTCTAGGCGCGAGCCCTTCAGTAGTTGTGGCTCATGGGCTCTAGAGTGCAGGCTCAGTAGTTGTGGCGCACAGGCTTAGTTGTCCCGCGGCATGCGGGATCTTCCCAGACCAGGGTTTGAACCCGTGTCTCTCCCTTGGCAGGCGGATTCTCAACTACTGCGCCACCAGGGAAGCCCTCCTTTGGTATATTCTAGTATGCCAGCTCATCATCACATCTTAAGTTTATCTCTTACTTCTTAATTTTATTGTAATTTTGATACTGGTTAGTATCTAAATAGCTCTATCAAGATTTCCATGATTAATTTTATTGTTGGTGTAGAAAAGCCATTTAGAAATAACATTCTTCTAGCCTGTGATTAGGAAAAAATGCTAATTTTATTTTTACATATTAATTTTTAATTGATTAACTATCTTCAGTTCATTTTGGTGTAAGATGTGAGGTAGGCATCTGAAAACATTTTAACCCCTACCAAATTATTGATCAGTTATTGTGAGAACATTTGCACATTATTTTTAAGATCAGTATTTCTTTACAATTTGAAATTCTACTTTTATCATAATACACACACGCACACACATTTGGGTTTAAGCAATCCATAGATAATGTGGAGCGATTCTGGAAAATCTTATGCTAAATCTTTGGGAAAACACACACTAGCAATTAGTGTAGAACATTTTCTAGGGAGGGCTTCTGATCATCAAGGTAGGCAATTAAATGGTACCAGGGAGGGAGTTGCCTCCTATGGCTACAGGGAAGATAATGCCTTCCTCAGTATCAAAGATTTTGTAGACGAGACCAGGTATCCTTTTGGCTGGTTAAAAAGGAGTCTTCTTACTACTAGGCAAGAAGATAAATTTAAAACACTGGCTAAAAAGATTAAGAAAACAAGATGATTTGCTGGATGTCCCATGTTTATATAAAAATTAAATATTTAGGGTACCATTTCCCACAATGAAATTATCAAATATAAAGAAAGTATTATTTCAGGTCCTAAGTTAGGGAGATATTAACATTTTCTTTAGAAACTATCTCAATAAATGCAAATAAATAGGATTTAATTTCATGTATAATTTTGTCAATTGAAGCAGCCACATAGGGCCAAGTTTAGTCATTTATCTTGTAGTTTAAGTTAACGTTATCTTACATTTGCTGGGAAAAAGTATGCAAGTTCAGAATATCGTATCTGTACGTGATTTGGAGGCAAAGAACCACTGAGCCAAATTAAACAGTTGCCAATGCCCATGTGAAAGGTGCATTGTAGAAGACTACAGAGGCCATCTCCCTGCACCTTTGCCATCACATGATCTGTGTATCCATTCTTAAGAGAAAATTATTCCTGTTACCAGTTTAGTTAAAGATGAACACCATCTACCAATGCCAGTTGACACAGTCAAACTGAATAGCCTTGTGATTTAAATTTAATGAACTGCTAAAATATTCATATCAAGATTTTCCTGGTCTATGACCTCTTTCCTGTCTGATTTGATACCCACTGTCTTTTAAGAGGAGAAGTCACTGTAATTTGGAGTACAGATTTATATTCCCAGACATTATTAGCAACATCTGTAGTTATTTTTGGCATCCTGAGGGACAGTAGCAGCAGCAAACTCTTCATTAATGTCTATTACACAAGCCGTGGATTTTGCTTCACAGCTTTGCTCCTTTTAACCTAGATTAATTATAGACATTCCCTGTCCACATCTGGAGGCCTCAGCTGGTATGTAGGACATGACTCCTTGATGGAGAGAGGGATTTTGTTTCTCAGTACCATCCAGTTGGTTATAGGACCTTATCTTCAAGTGTTATTTACAGTGCTATCTATACTAATGAGAAGTCAGCCCAGGAGCTCCAGTCTATGAATTCATAGAATTGTTCCTTTTCTCATGTTACATTATACATTTGCTCCCTCAGTTTTCTTGTCCACACATGTGTTACAGAACGTTTTTGTCAAAATGCTAGAAAGGAAATAAACTTGCCTTTAAAAAAGTTAGTTCTTCACCAATTTTAATGGGTGTTTGGGACACTGCTAATGATACACATATGGTTCAACTGAAGGTAATCTTGGAATTCTGCACTTATTTAAAGGTATAAAAAACTACTTTTGTAAATAGAGTTTAAAAAAAGATAATTTCAGAAAGTGTTAGATGCCTAGATTTTATGCAATTTAGGTTATGACATTTAAAATATACTTGGGATCTACAGAGTTAAATGGATAATATGAGTATCTGTGGAAAACTCAGGGACAATTTTGCAATTCTTCCCATTCTTGTGATGAAGAATTCACTATATATTAACAATCATTGGTATCAGCAAATATGATATCCTCTAACATTTATGGCTGTCTCCATTATCTATTGCTGAGAAATAAACCATCCCCAAATAATTTTTATTTAGCTCATGATTCTGTGAATAGGTTGGGTCCAGTTGTGCATTTCTTCTGGTCTCAGCTAGACCTTCTTATGGGTCTGAGTTTCCTTGTCTTTGCCACTGGATTTTCTCACATCTCTGTCTCACCTGGGGCAACTGGACTCACTAGGCTCTGGTCCACATGGCCTTATCTTCCTGCAGGATAGCTCTGACTTATTCAAATGGTAGAGGAAGAGTCCCAAGAGGAATAATGGGAATACAAGGTCTTTCGAGTTCAAGGTTCAGCACTGGCACATTGTCACTTCTTCAGCCATCTATTGGTCAAAGCAAGGCCCAAGGCCAGTCTAACAGAGTCAACCTCTTGAATGGGAGGACCTGCGAAGTCTCATTGAAAACAAAGTAGGTATAGGGAAGAGAGAAGGGCTGTGGCCAATTTTTCTATCTACTGCAATGCCCATGAGATATTTAAATATGGTTTTTACTATAAAGCTTGAGGCTAGATAAATCTAGACTTACCCCATATTTAGTATCATCTCTAATTTCTAGAGCCTCTTAGCTTTTTCCATGTATACGTATGCACACCTCCTGAACTGTATTACATGGAAATCAAGACCTGTCCGTGTTTGCCATCTTTCTCTGTTCTCTGTCCTATAGCGTCAAACTTTACTCACAGTGGGTTCCAAATAAATGAAATATGTCCTATTAATTTATCAATATCACTTCATCATATTAGATATCAGTATCACAGATGAGTTTAATCTCTAAAACATTAAAGAATTTTAGTATAAATGATATGTGCTAAAAGTTAATGATTTGAAGCAAAATATTCTAAAGACAATTCATTGTTCTGAGGTCACTTTTAGAGCAAACTATAGTGTCTTATAAATATATTTGGCTTATAAAATTATCATAAGCAGCGGATATATGATCAAAATAAAATTCACCACACTGATTCGAGATCATTCAGGAAATGTTTGGACAATGACTGACAAACCAAGTTCTCAAGCAGATGTAAAGTCTATCTACACAATGCCCAGTACTCTAGTCAGATGCATTTCTATATTTGTTTGTTTATACTGTTGATAAATTCAACAGAGTTTCTTCATAATTTCAATGTAAGATACTACTTTGATAGATATGGAGTTACCTCCTAGAACCTAGTTTATAGCTGATGGCAAATCTTGTTAGAAAGCTGTATTTGTTTTCTGTAATCCAAAACTTGCATTACTTACAATGTAGTTTACATTAGGAGTCATTTTCCTCTGTGAGTCTTTGCTCCCTTCCTGTTGACTCTTTATAAAATTGCTTTGTCATCTCTAAAAGGTCATCTCTACAATGTAACCGAGTAACTATTGTGAAGAAATAAAATATCAGTTACATTGTATAATATGCATGGGACAGGTTGCAACCAGTACAATTATACCAAGCAAATAATGTGAGGCACAGATCATTAGCTATACAATTAGATACATACAGATTAATACATGCTAATTTAAACCATATGAAAGTTGCCATTTTGTAGGTCACAAGTGAATGAATATTGTCAATTTCATAAGACAAACCTTAAAATACACACACACATAAATGTGTATACACATATATATATGCGTATCATTTAATGATGGGATGGAATGAGGAAGGTCAGCAAAGTTATAAATTGAAGGTTATCCAGATACTAGGTCAAACAATAGATATATAGGTCATTGCTTTTTTGAGGTTCTCGCTGATAAATGTACACAAAGACTATATCTAAGAAGATTATTTTGCCCTTCATTTATAGATAAGCTTTGCAAGCAAGTAGCCTAGTTAAATGGATTTTAAATATCTTTTTTTTTTTTGGAATAGAACTATTTATGCAAATTGGATTTGTGCAGCACCCTAACCTATGAAATGGATAAAAGTGGACACATTTACATAGATGCTAAAAGAGTGAATCCAAAAACATCTAGGTGATGCATTACATTTTCGAATTTGAATAGAAGTGCAGTAAGACTAACAGGACATTAGGCTAGGATTTCTTGGATTGAACAGCTGTGGTATGTTACCCTCATCACACATTATTCTCTTATTTTTCTGTCAAAAACAAAACATGCATACAGGTTTAACTATTTCCTCTTAACTTTACTATTCTAAAGTTCAAGTCTAGTCAAAGCGAGATTTGGGAAATGGCTACTGTTGAGCAGAAATGAAGTGGCGGGTATCATTGGTGGCATGTGCTAAATTTTAGAGAAGCTGATAACACAAATTTTATTTAATCTTAGTTCATTTTCTAATTATTTGAAACATATCGTGTTTGTCTTCCCATTCACTGGTGCAATAAGTACCTTAAGGAACAACATCTGCTTTTTCTCAACTTTTCTTATAATTTGTCTCAGGCTCAGTTCTCTTGAAACAATGCTTTACAGATAGTAGAGACTCTCCTATGCCAATCAGACAGACATAGGGAGGCAGATGAAGTAAACAGAGAGAGAGAAACTCCTGATTTGTGAAGATAACCTAAGTATTATCAGCATAAAATTGTAAACCCCCTTTAACAAAACAAAACCAAAGAGGAATGAATAAATCTCGCACAAACATTTATTTCTGCATCTACTTACTACAGTTCAGAATCATTATGACAGTAATGTTTAAATTGTGCCATATTTCTTCACTAACACACTGATGGTGACTAATGAAGGGATTTGCAAAATTAATCCAGGTCAAACTAAATCAAACATCACAGGAAAAGATATTTTCAAGGAAGTGATTATTGGCTATTGTCCATGCAGTGATAACCAAAAGCTAAGTCATTCCTTGGGTAAAACTGCACTTAATATCAAAATTTCTTTTACAAAGGCATTCCCACTTTAATCAATAAGAAGCAATTTTTAAAAGTGAGCTTGGACTGAGTCAGAATTTCTATTGGAAAGTATCAAAAGGGGATGGTATTCGCTGCTGGATGACCATATTCAGATGCTTTGAAGAATCCACAAAAGAATTTTAGGAATGGTGGGATTGCTGGAGCCATGGATTTTTAAAACTGAACCCCAACCCAGTGACTCATCTGCTGATGAACTATAGTTTCAATGAGGTGTTCTCAACCTCCAAGTTGTTATAAAAACCTTCCATATAGTTCAATATCTGTAAACCAATCAATGTGATATACCACATTAACAAACTGAAAAATAAAAATCATATGATCAGCTCCATAGATTCAGCGAAAGCTTTTGACAAAATTCAACATCCATTTACAATAAAAACTCCCACCAGGGACTTCCTGGTGGTGCAGTGGTTAAGAAGCCGCCTACCAATGCAGGGGACACGGGTTCGAGCCCTGATCTGGGAAGATCCCACATGCCGCAGAGCAACTAAGCCCGTGCGCCACAAGTACTGAGCCTGTGTTCTAGAGCCCAGGAGCCACAACTACTGAGCCCGCATGTCACAACTACTGAAGCCCGCATGCCTAGAGCCTGTGCTCCGCAACAAGAGAAGCCACTGCAATGGGAAGCCTGCGCACCACAACGAAGAGTAGCCCCCACTTGCCGCAACTAGAGAATGCCCGCACACAGCAATGAAGACCCAATGCAGCCAAAAATAAATAAATAAATAAATAAATAAATAAATAAATAAATAAATAAATACATCTATTTAAAAAATAAGAATAAAAAATAAAACCCCCCACCAAAATGGGTATAGAGGGAACATACTTCAATATATATGACAAACCTACAGCTAACATCATACTCAACAGTGAAAAGCTGAAAGCATTGATTCTAAGATCAGGGACAAGACAAGGCTGCTCATTCTCACCACTTTTATTCAACGTAGTATTGGAAGTCCTAGCCACAGCAATCAGACAATAAAAATAAATAAACGGAATCCAAATTGGAAAGGAAGAAGTAAAACTGCCAATATTTGCAGGTGCTATGATACTGTACACAGAAAATCCTAAAGATACCACCCAAAAAACTACTAGAACTCATCAATGAATTCTGAAAAGTTGCAGGATACAAAATTAATATATGAAAATATGTTGCATTTCTATACGCTAACAACAAACAACCAGAAAGAGAAATTTAAAAAAAAAATCACATTTACAACTGCATCAAAAAGAATAAAATACCTAGGCATAAATCTACCTAACAGTGTAGAAGGCTTATACTTGGAAAACTGACACTGATGAAAGTAATCAAAGGCCACACAAACAGAGGGAAAGATATACCATGCTCATGGATTGAAAGAATTAATATTGTTAAAATGACCATACTACCCGAGGCATTCTACGGATTCAATGCAATCCCTATCAAAATACCAATGGCATTTTTCACAGAACTAGAACAAATAATTCTAAAATCTGTATGGAAACATAAAAGACCCCAAATAGCTAAAAACAATCTTGAGAAAGAAGAGTAAAGCTGGAGTTATCATGCTATGTGATTTCAAACTATATTACAAAGCTAAAATAATCAAAACAGTATGGTACTGGCACAAAAACAGACACACAGATCAAAGGAACAGAATAGAGAGCCCAGTAATTAACCCACACTTGTGTGGGCAATGATTCTGTGACAAAGGATATAAAAATATACAATGGGAAAAGACAGTCTCTTCAATAAATGATGTTGGGAAAACTGGACAACTACATGCAAAAAAATCAAACTGGACTGCTTTCTCACACCATGCACAAAAATAAATTAAAATGAATTAAAGACTTAAATGTAAGACCTGAAGCCATGAAACTTCTAGGACAAAATATAGGCAGTATGCTCTTTGACATCAGTCTCAACAATATTTTCTGAATATGTCTCCTTAGGCAAGGGAAACAAAATAAAAAATAAACAAATGGGACTACATTATATTAAAAAGCTTTTGCGCAGTAAAAGAAACTATCAACAAAATAAAAAGGCCACCTACTGAATGAGAGAAGACATTTGCAAACAATATTTCCAATAAGTGGTTAATAGCCAAAATACACAAAGAACTCATATCAAAAAACCAAAAAAATCCTATTAAAAAATGGTCAGAGGATTTGAATAGACATTTTTCCAAAGAAGACATACAGATGGCCAATAGGTACAGGAAAAGATACTCAGCATCAGTAATTATTAGGGAAATGCAGATCAAAATGACAATGAGATATCACCTCACACATGTCAGAATGGCTGTTAGCAAAAAGACAACAAATAACAAGTGTTGGCAAGAATGTGGGGAAAAGGGGACACTTGTGCATTTTTACTGGAAATGTAAATTGGTGCAGCCACTATGGAAAAACAGTATGGAGACTCCTCAAAAAATTTAAAATCGAACTGCCATATGATACAGCAATACCACTCCTGGGTATTTGCCTGAAGAAAACAAAAACACTAATTAGAAAAGATACATGCACCCTTATGTTCGTTGCACCCTTATTTACAATAGCCAAGATGTGGAAGCAACCTACGTGCCCGTCAATAGATGAATGGATAATGAAGATGTGGTATATATATTATATGGAATACTACTTAGTCATAAGAAGAATGAAATCTTGCCATTTGTGACAACATGGATGGACCTAGAGGGTATTATGCTTAGTGAAATAAGTCAGACAGAGAAAGAAAAATACTGTATGATTTCACTTATATGTGGAATCTAAAAAACAAATGGACAAATATAAAACAGAAACAGAGTTATAGGTAGAACAAACAGGTGGTTGCCAGACAGGAAGGGGATGAGGGGAGGAAAGAAATAAGTGAGGGAGATTAAGAGGTACAAACTTCCAGTTGCAAAATAAATGAGTCATGGGTATGAAATATACAGTGTGGGGAATATAGTCAATAAGTATGTAATATCTTTATATGGTGACATATCATAACTAGACTTATCATGGTGATCATTTTGAAACGTATAAAAATACCAAATCACTGTTGTGTAATAGAAACCAACATCGTGTTGTAGGTCAGTCATACTTTAAAAACAAACAAACAAAGAATCTCATAGAAAAAGAGATCAGATTTATGGTTAATAGAGGTGGGGAGTGGGTGAGGGGGAATTGAATGAAGGCAGTTACAAGGTAAAAACTTCCAGTTATAAGATAATTAAGTACTAGGGATGTAAAGATAAAACATGATAACTGTGACGAACACTGCTGTATGCCGTATATGGAAGTTGTTAAGAGAATAAATTCTAAGAGTTCTTATTACAGGAAAAATATATTTTTTTTTCTCTTTGTTTGATTGTGCATCTATATGAGACAATGGATGTTCACTTAACTTATTCTGGTAATCATTTCATCATGTATGTAAGTCAAAAAATTATACTGTACACCTTAAACTTATAAAGTGCTGTGTCAATTATATCTCAATAAAACTGAAAGAAAAACAAAAAATTTTGTCAAGTAGACAACATGATTCTAATTCTACAGATGATGAAAACAAGGCTAAGTGAGTTTAATTAACCTGCCAAGTTACCACAGCTATAAGTACTGGAACTGTAATTCAAATCTTGGTTCACTTGATACTAAAATCCATGTTCTCATTAAAACATGGTGCCTTTCAAAAAACAAGAAACGTGAAGGAATAAGCCTCTAAAGAAAATATTACTGAATAATTTCATGTTTCAGAATGTTTGTAAAATTCTGTTTGATAGTATAAATGAATATGATGTCTACACATAATGTTTCAATTTTAAGTCCTTAAGATATATATTAACCTGTGTGGCCTCTTATTCTCTCCGGCACAATATCGATTAAAATTGAAAAGAACTGAATGGATTTAGAAGTTAGAGTCTTCAAATGACTTATTGATTGTTTAGTTTGCATTACCTTAGGCAATCTGGGCTTGGGTTCAGAATTATTTTGGGGGACAAAGTCTTTAATGAGGCGAGATCGGTCATAATTAGCATGTTCTGATTCATCCGTGTAATCCTTATCTTTTCCTAGGGCTAGAAAAGAGAAAGAGAAAATTACATCCATTTTTATCCTTCTTCCTTTTCTCTCTCTTTAAATATACTAAGCTCTCTTTTTTCATGTTTTCCCAAGGTAACCAGGTATAATTTTCATATGACCCATGCATCTAATAAATAAGCAAAAAAAGGTAGTAACAGGGAATCTTGCCTATTATTGGATTAATGTCAACACTCCAGTAACTTGCAAAAAAATTAAATGCATCTCTGTTATTTAATGTACTTAAACTTTTTGAAAACAAAATTAGTCATGCAAACGCCATTGGACACATCATTTCTTTTGAACTTGAAGATCGAGATATTTGCAAGAATTCAATAGAATTTTGCTTTTTTTAAAGCAAATTTTAAGCACTTATTTGTTTAATTAAAAATAACTATTGATTTTGGTCATTTATTTTTAAAAAATTTGCAGTTTTATAAATGTGAATTTGAAGAGAGTAAGAAGTCTGAGAAATCATAGAAGAAAAGCTAACAAACTTTACAAGAAAGATTTAAAAAATATTAGGAGATTGAAATGAAACCACAACAGCAAAAAAGGAGGAAGAACATTGAAATATGGCAGTTACCACTGGAATAATCAGAAAGGGTAAACCACAAACATAAATCACATGTAAGAACTTATATGAATAATGAGCAAGCTATAATCAATGTAAAAGAGTATAAAATAGGAAATATCCATGGTGGTTGGGATTTGTGTTCCAGGTGATACAAGTATCTCTTCAAATTCAAAAAGATTCCTAAATATTTAGTCTTTTCAAATAAATTAAAATGTTTTGGAATTATTGTATTCAATGTGTTGATACTTATCAACAACGAATTTTGACATAGACAACTATATATAGTGTTTTCAAGAGTTCAGTTGTGTGACTTAGCATTGTAACAAAATAAAATAATTTTGTTTACACTACATGCATTAGTTTCTTTTATTAGTAATGCTTAAAATCTGCTATAACATATGGAATGTGATGCACAGCTAGCAGTATCAGGTTATTAGCAGTGGTATGAACTAAGGATGAACAGATCACAGTATATCTTAGGATGTAATTAATTAACAATTATGTTAAAATGCTCTAGGCATTTGAATTATACCTACAGCTATTAATAATAATAGCTATCACTGATTAATGGTTAACATTTGTTGAGCACATACTAAGAGCCAGAAACTTTACATATATAATTTCCTTTAATCCTTATAACAACTCTATGAAGTGTGTACGATTTTTACCTAAACTTAATAAATAAACTAAGGCATATGGAAATTAAGTAGCATGGCAAAATCACTAAACCAGTAGGGGGTGCATCAAAAACATCCAGATTGACTCTGAAGCTGATGTTTGTGAATATATCAATACTATAATGTTTCCCTAGATTTAGGTAAATTACATTTCATTTATTTAACAATTATTTATTAAACACCTATGATATGCCAGATATTCTTTTAGGACATATAGCAAGAAACAGAACCCTGCCTTCATGGAAGATTCAAGTAAGAGAAGAAAAAACAATAAGCAACAACAAAAAATACATAAAATATTAGGTATGCTTTGTGGTCGGTGCATTGGAGAAAAATACAGTAAGGAGGAAAGATGCAGGTGTACAAGGTGGAGAGGACAGATGTTATTTTAGTACAGAGGATTGCAGTAACATTTGAGCAAAGACCCGATGAGGTGAGGCAGTAAGTCACACAGGTAAAGTGGAGGAAGAATCATCTAGATGGAGAAAGTAAAAAGTGTAAACAGCAATAGGTAAACGGCATATGCTATTGATGAGAGTGCACTGGCCTGTGGGTCACAAGACCATCATTTCTCATCCTAAATCTGCCGTGTCCTAACCAAGTAATTTCCTTTCCCTGAGAGTCTATTTCTTCATCTGTAAAACAGAGATTTTTGAAGAAGTTCTCAAAGAGTCCTCAAACTCTAAAAGTTATTTGATTACTAATTTAATGTTTATAAAAGATAAAATTCAATTTATGTTAATTAATGCATTTCATTTCCCATGGAACACAGTAAATAAAATTTATAGAAGTTTTTCACTCATTTAAATCTTATTCCACTCACAATTTAATTTTATGCAGAGGTTTTTAAGTTTTGTTTAGTTTGACTTTCTTTCTTTTCTTTGTCTTTAATTCTTATGACACAGACATTCCTGGAATAAGAACATACCTACATCATCTTGCCGGAAGAAAGCTCAGTTTTTAAAGACGTGCCAAAAGCCACAAATTTCACAAAAACTTTTCAAATCTTCTTCTGTTCCTTCTTGCCTCAAGGCCCCAACTAGAACTGCTCATTTTTCTCTTCCAAATTGCCTCATATTTTTCCCCTTCCCCCCCCCTTCTCTTTTCTTTTCCCTTCCTTCCTCCCTTGTCCTCTCTCTTCATCTTTTCCTTCCTTGCTTTTTTTCTTTTTATGGCTCCTTTTATTTTTCTGAATTTAGAAAAAATTCTCCTAGGGCCATGTTCTCTTAATTATTTGTATTTTAATTTACTACAGAGTCCAGTACAGCTTGATCATTAGTAGATGAGTTAATTAAAAGAAGAAGGAAAAAATGTACTTATTTTGGAAAATCTTGATCCTAAATGATATAATTTTAAATTCCCTTTTATTGTTAGGAATGTAGATATGTTTATCTTTCTTATTGTCATTTTCCTTGACATTACACAAAAGGATTCTTCTGTTATATAAAATAGCTTTCTTTTTTTTTTTTTTACTACTATCAAGATTGCAAACTCCTGTCCTCATAATGTAAATGGTACCACTGTCTTTCACAATGTTCCTCAGCTTAGAAACTAGAAATCTCTATCCTTAGTGACATAGCATATATTATTCCTGAATATAAAAAGGTCTTAAAGTTGTTTGTGTTCTTTTTTAAAATACTTGATTTTTTTCTCACACTAACTATACTCAGTATTACTTACAGCTAATGTTTTTTAACATGGATAGCTAATAATTACTTAATGTATCAGGTATCCTTCATTCATTAAATTAATATATTGAGTTATGCCATGCAGTGTATCGGAAACTACTCCAGGTTGAGGATACAGTAGGAACCACAATGAACAAAAATCTTTACCCTCATGAAGTCAACAGTGATGAAATTAAGGAAAGAACAAATATACCACTTACATATTAGAAGGTCATGTCATCAATAAAGAAATATAAAGAAGGGCAGGGAGATAAAGAGTATGGGGAGGGCAGAAATTTGCAATTTTAAATAAAATTGTTTAAGAATGGCTTCCCTGAGGTAACACTGGAGCAAAAATGCCAATTGGTAATATCATCAGAGGCAAAGGGTACAACAAATGCAAAGGCCTTGAGGTGGGAGCATGCTTTCCCTGTCTGTTCACAGACAAGGAGATCAGTGTGGCAGTGAGGAGTGAGCAAGGGTGAGAGTGGTAGAATATCCTGTAGAGTGGTAATGGAGCAAGCGGGAGCACATCAGGATTGGGGCCATTAGAAAGATTTTGGTTTTCATCCTGAGTTAAACAGAGTGCCACTGGATGAATTTGAGCAGAGGATGACATCATCTCTCTTAGATTTTAACAAAATTACTCTGATTGCTGAGATGAAGATAGGTTGAAGGGGCCAACGGCAAAGGCAAAGAGACTAGTCAGGAGCTATTGCAACAATCAGGGAGAGAGGATGTGGTTTGCATCAGGGTGGTAGCAAGACTGAGAAATGATCAGATTGAGAATATATTTTTAAGGGAAAACTAACAGAATTCTATTGGTCATGGTGTATGAAAGAGAGACTTCAACAATAATCCTAATGTTTTTGGCTTGAGCAATGGGAAGGGTGCCATTTTTCACATAATATCTTACTAAATCCTTTAAAGGTATTGTTACCAGCCTGCATTAGCATGAGGAAATTTAGGCAGTTACCTAGGATATCACATTTAGTGTATGGCAGAATTAGAGTCCAGGAAATCTGGCTCTAAACCTTACATTCCCAGCTACTATGTAACATTGCTTCTTGTAGTATTGGAGAGATGATGATTTTGGAAACTTCGAGGCAACAAAATATTTACAAATGAAAAAAAAAGTGGGTTATTAAAAAATGCAGTATACTTGTTGAATGAAAAATGGGTGAAATTTCTAGATTATAGACATAGCTCTCTATCTTCCTGAAGTTGACAATGATGTATAGATAAATATTAATATACCAATAGATAATGATAAAGACTATCAATAGACAAGTAATAAAAAGTGAGACACATTTAGTAAAAACATTTATTTTTATGTGGTTTAATATTCTCTGTGACCAATAATTTAAATAAAAATGGTACTCTTTTATGCTAGTACATAAATATTCTTTTGCATCTTTTGTTTTTAATTAAAATACCCATTGCTGGAAAGATGCTAGGGAAACTGGTATCATCATTTATTTTCTGTACCAACGTAAGTTAGTAAAACCTTTGGAACAAAATGTGTCAATATATTTTAACAGAATGACTGGAGAGTAATCCTAAAGTTATAATCTAAAAGAAAGAAAACCTATGTTCACAAGCATGTTCACCAAGCCTATGGATACTATACTACAGAGACCACTGCCATCTTAATAAACAGCAACTCAATTCTTCGAGTTACATAGGCCAAAATCCTGACTCCTCATTTTCTCTTATCCCCATGTCTGATCCTTAAGTAAATTCTGTTGACTTAGCACAAAGCATCATTTTTCTGCTTTGCTTTACTCTTTAGCATATATCATTACCTAACATGCCGTACATTTTCACTTACTTATCTTCATTTATTATCTGTTTCCTTCAGCAAGGTATTTGGGTGCTGGGTTTTCACTTTGTTCACTTTTGTTGTCTTTTTGTTCACTGCTTCATCCCTAACATCTAGAACAACTAAGGATACTTAGTTGCCGTTCAATATATATTTGTTGAATAACTAAATGGATTTAAATGCTCAGCAAATCTTACCTGAACTATCTTCAAATTATATCTAGAATCTGATCATTTGTCAACACTTGATAACAGTTTCTTAATCCAAGCCATCACTATCTCTTGAGTAGAAGTCTATAAGAGTCTTCCTAACTGATCTGTTCCTATCTTTTGCTCCTATTACATGGCAGCCAGAGTAGCCCTTTTAAAACCTAAGTTAAATCACGTTAACCTTTACTCAAAACCTTCCAATAATTTTGTAGCTCTAAGTAAAAGTCATAGTCCATAATATGACACACCGTGTATGCATCATCTGTCTCCTTACTACCACATCTCATCCCTGTCCTACAACCCTACCCTCACTTCCTCCAGTCCAGCTGCACTGGGTCCCTTGATGTTAAGTATACTCTCACCACAGGGCCTTTGCACTTGCTCCTCTCTCTGTCAAGAATGCTCAATCCCTTTTTCAGTCAGAGTTCTGCTCATGTCACATCAGAGACTCTCTCCTTGACCACTGTTTCTAAAATAGAAACTTCTATAGTTCTCTGTCTTCTCATAAGGCTTTATTACTTTTATCAGCACCTGATATAAAATAATACACACATATGCAAAACATACGTGCTACATATGTACATATATATCAGCAACTGACATTGTTATAACATAGCTATATAACATATATATGCTATATGTTTATGCTATATATACACATGTATATATACACATGCATATGTATGTATGTATATATATACAAATGAACATATACATGTTCTACATGCATATATTTGTGCTTGTACTTATATGAGAGACAAAGAAAAAAATAGAGAGAGAGCGCTGATAGACGGTTATCTATCTCTTCTCACTGTAAGTGCCATTGGTGAGGTGACTGTTTTGTTCACTGCTACATACCCATTATTTAGCTCATTGTTTAGCATTTTGTAAGCACTTAGTGTCTGTTGAATAAATTGATGAATAGATGGTACACTCATATGTGGGACTATTTTCCATTTGTTAAATTGCTAATTTTACAGCCTGACAGCATATAGAAATGTTTAATGTATACTATTAAGTTAAAAAGCTACTTTTCTTCTATTTTGATATATTTTATTTCAAATATGCTTTCCTTTCTGAATGCAACTTTGTAAAACTATGTAAACTTAAGGACAAAGAGTGAAAACTACAGTATGAAAAGAATGTGAAACATTCTCTTATTTTGGCAGAGGAATAGTAGTTTTCCCCTCCTCCTAGACCTTTTTCTGTTATTCTTGCCAGAATTTTATGTGTATTATAAATAGCAGAACTTTAAAAAAATTGCAGCTGGTATTAAGATCTGAGAGTGACAGTGAAGAGGACCACACTGCATTTTGATTAATAAAGCTAATCCTTCTTCCATTAGAAGGATTATCTGAAATATAAACAAAACCTACCAATGTGTTTTGGTTCTGATCAAGGACACAGACCTTATTTGTATGAAATTTGCCCCATGTGGTAAAAATAAATTAAATTTCAAACAAACTGAATAATTTCAACAATAACACTAAATTACAATACCAAATATATATCATATTTCATTATCTTAAGATGCTTTTCCCCCACATTTTAGCATTTCTGAAATCAGGATGAGGTCAACATTCCATGTATTTATTTAACATAGGAGCAACCCATTTTTCCTAAAAGTGCTTATTAATTTGATGATGCTTTTCACAACTGATAGTGTCTTAAAATCCAGGAAGTTTGATAATTAATAAAAACAGACTTTCAGAAAACAAAAACATCTAACAACTTTCTGGTACAGTAGAAAACAGATAATTTTGATTATGACAAATGGAACTATTGTTGCTCTCCAGTAGGAAGACATACACCCTTTTAAAAATAAATTGTATTTCATCAAAATTAAAAATGTGTACTTTAAAGAATATCATCAAGAAAGAGAGACAACCTACAGAATATGAGAAAAAGTTTGCAAATCATATATCTGATAAGAGACTTGTATATATATATATAACTCTTACAACTCAATAATAGACAAACAACCCAGTTTAAAAATGGGCAAAAGATCTGGATAGACATTTCTCTGAAAAAGATATACAAGTGGCAAAAAAACAAAACAAATAAACAAAAATAACCAAACACACAAAAAGATGCTCATCATTACTAGCTCTCAGGGAAATGCAAATCAAACCCACGAGACCACTTCATACTCACTAGTATGGGTATAATCAAAAAGAAAGACCATAACAAATGTTGGTGAGAACGTTGAGAAATTGAACCTTCATACACTGCTGGTGGGAGTGAAAAATGGTGCAGCTGCTGTGGAAAACAGTCTGGCAGTTCTTCAAAACTTTTAACATAGAGTTACCATATGATATAGGTATAACACTCAAGAGAAATGAAAACATAATTTCACAAAAAATTTGTACACAAATGCTCGTAGAAGCATTATTCATAATAGCCAAAAAGTGGAAACAATCAAAATGTTCATCATCTGATGAACAAATAAATAAAATATAGTTTATCCATACCATGGAATATTATTCAGCAATAGAAAGGACTGAAGTACTGATTAATGCAAAAACATGGATGAACCCTGGAAACATTATGCCAGGTGAAAAAAGCCAGTCACAGAGGATCAAATATTGTATGATTCCATTTTTTATGAACTTTTCAGAATAATCTATAGAGACAGAAAGTAAATTGTTATTACCTACAGCTTGGGGCATTGGGCTGGCAATAACAGTTGACTGCTAATAGGTGTGGGATTTCTTTTTGAGGTGACAGGAATTATCTAAATTGACTGTAGTGATGGGTGCATACCTTTGAGAATATGCTAAAAACCGCTGAATTTTCACCCACTACTTTGAGTGGGTGAATTGTATGGTTAAGGCGAATTGTATCTCAATAAAGCCATTATATTAAACAAACAAACAAAAAAACAACCAAGAAACCAAGATTCTCAAAGCTTAAGAAAATCATTTAGTATGTTGAAATAAAGCCTAATGTAATGGAAAGAGAAATAATATTGGTTCCATGAAACCCGAGTTAAAATTCTGGTTATGCCAATTATTAGCTGAGTGGCAGTGGGTCAGTTTCTTAATATGAAAATTGGGGATAATAAATCTTCTCGTTCCAAGGATTAAATGGAATAATCTATGTGACTTGTACACATAAGGTATTGAAGAAATATATATTCCCTTCCTTTGGTCTTTCTTTAAATTCATAATTCTAATGTTTAGAATCCACAAAACAAATTATGTAATTTGGAGCAACCAAAAAAGCCTTATCTTCCCTTTTAAGCCTAAGTCGGTAGGAAACAATGTACTTACCTTGAGTATGCCAATGAACAATTTAAAATTTAATCTAAATATCTCTTTTCCTATCACCAATGATATGATTTATGATAAAAACTTTTGCTGAGTCAAGTGGGAATCCATAAAGTCTTCTAAATTTTGTTTGCAAACCAGCACCAGCTCAAAACTGGAGGGGACTGATCAATACAGCAGGCTACTAAAATTGTAACATAAACTTTAGAGTCATCTCTGGGAGTATAATTTTAATAGCCAAATTATTCCAGCTCAACCATTCTTCTTTATTATAATGCTATTTCATTTCATTACATTGTTACATTGTATTATAACTGCTTAAGCCTCTGGAAATGGATGATGTAACTCTTGAACAATTTTAAATATTGTGAGTGATCTTATTAGTTGGTCTCCACTTATTTGCAACTATGTAACCTTCCCATTCATTACTAATGATAACGTGTTTTAGGACTGCCAAAGTAGTTGAGGCTGAAGATTAAAATAAAATTAAGTCCAAGACAGCAGCATAGGAAGAACCAGGACTCACCTCTTCCCAGGTACACACCAAATCTACAGTTACATATGTATCATTTTCTTCTGAGAAAGACCTGAAAACTAGAGGAACTGCTCCTCCAAGACACAAGATAAAAGACATTGAGACAGGTAGGAGAGAACATATTTGACAGTCTTGCCAAAATTTCACTCCCAGCGCAGTGACAAACAACAGGGAGGGATCTCCCCAGCTCAGCACTTTTCTCAGAGGAGCAAGGGATTTGTGCCCTGCACGAGTCACCCCAGCCCTTCGGATCTGCACCAGAAAGACAAGCCCCCAAAATACCTAGCTAGGAAACAAACAGGAATACATTCAAGGGGCCCAAAGGGCCACAGGGAACTGAGATTCACCTTTTAAAGGGCTTGCAAGTGGTCTCATTCACCCCAGGATCCCTCACAACAGCAGCAGTTTAAAAAGTGCCTAGACTATATGTGAAGGAGATTCACTTGCTAATCTTAAATAAAGCATCTGCTGGAAGGGCAGGAGATAGTTGAAATCTCTCCCCAGAGACAGAGGTGTTGGTGGACACCATTTTTGTACTCTCTACCTGCCCTGCTAGCACAGGCAGGAAAGTCAAAGCCTCCTGCTGCCTTGCTGAGACAGGCGGGGCAAGCAGTCACTGCACTGTCTCACTGCCTTGCTGAAACCAAAAAGCTCAGGCAGTTGTGACACTCCCTCGCTTGCTGTCTGGGACCAGGGAACAAGAGCAGTCACAGCATTCTTCCCTTGTGGTTTGATGATTGTCTTTATGTTATGTTTAGATTCCTTTCTCCTTTTCTTTTCTGTATCTACTGTAAGTTTTTGCTTTGTGGTTACCAAGAAGCTCACATATAACATCCTATGCACATAACAGTCTATTTTAAGTTGATAGCAACTTAAATTTGAACATGCTCCAAAGCTCTACAAGGCACTCTCCCACTGTATCACTGAAGCCTGCAAGCAGACACAGTCAAGGCATTTTCTCTCTTCCTAAAGCCTGCAAGAGTGCCCGGCTTCCTACACTCTAATTGCCTCAGAAAAGCCAGCAGGCGCCCTGGTGGTATTTATTGATCAGGTGACCCTGGTGGCCAAAAAGGCTGGTTCCTGGTCTCCACTGGACTGTAACAGAGACAATTCTTGGCAGGCAACCACCCTCAGGGCACTGCACAGAGAGCAGACTGAAACGCACCCTCATCTTCCTGTGAAAAAGCCTATTTATTTACGCTGGAGCTTCAGCCTGAATGACAGGCTTAAGTTTTCCCATGCACCTAGAGGCTATGGAGGTACTTCCAGGGAAGCAGGGAGATAAGCAGGGAGACAGCAACCTTGTGCAACCCCTTTGTATCACTACAACTTGATAATAGCTTATACACTTACCTGGAGCCCTGATATTTGTAACTGTCCCCTAAGGCCACCCTCAGAGCTCCTGGTCTAAAGACCAGTAGGGTTTAGGATTGCGGGCCCCATAGGAACTGTATGTATTTGCATACATTAAAAGGTGCTGCCTGAGGGCATGGTTTTCAATCAGCCTGAAACTAGGTGCTAAATGAGATTTGTTCCCTTGGAGGAAACATAAAAGTAAAAATCTCACTGGCAAAGGTAAATATATAGAAAAGGTGGTGAATTAATCACTTATAAATCTAGTAAGAAATTTAAAGACGAAAGTAGTAAAATTAACTAAAAGTATAAAAATTAGTTAAAAATCCATAAAATGAAAAGATATAAAATGTGACATAAAAAACAAGGTTAGAGGGGTAAAAATGTAGAACTTTGGAACATGTTCAAATTTAAGTTGCTAGCAACTTAAAATAGATTGCTATGTATCTACGTATAGTAGATACACAAAAGAAAAGGAGAAAGGAATCTAAACATAACACTAAAGAAAATCATCAAACCACAAGGGAAGAGAGAAAGAGTAGAATAAAGAAACAGAGAGGAACTACAAAAACAGCCAGAAAACAATTGACAAAATGGCAAAAAGTACATACGATCAATAACTTTAAATGTAAATGGACTAAATGCTCCAATATATAGGCATAGAATGGCTGAATGGATAAAAAACCAGACTCATCTATATGCTGCCTATGAGAGACTCACTTCAGAATGAAGGACATACACAAAATGAAAGTTAAGAGCTGAAAAGAAAAATATTCCATGCAAATGGAAACAAAAAGAAAGCTCATGTAGCTATACTCATATCAGACAAAATAGACTTTAAAACAAAAACTGTAATAAAAGACAGAGAAGGGCATTACATAATGATAAAGGGGACAATTCAACAAAAGGATATAACATCTATAAATATATAAGCACTGAACATAGTAGCACCAAAATATATAAAGCAAATATTAAGAGACCTAAATGGAGAAATAATACAACACTAGTATTGAATTTTAACACTCCACTTGCATCAATGGATAGATCATTTGGTTAGAAAATCAGTAAGAAAACATTGGCCTTAAATTATATATTAAACTAGGTGGCCTTAATTGATATATGCAAAACATTCCATCCAAAAGCAACAGAATACACATTCTTCTCAAGCACACACAGAACATTCTCAGGATATATCACATGTTAGGTCACAAAACAAGTCTCAAAATATTTAAGATTATTGAAATCATATCAAGTATCTTTTCTGACCACAACAGCATGAAACTAGAAATCAATTACATGAAGAGAACTAGAAAACCACTAATATGTTGAGATTAAACAATATGCTACTGAACAACCACAGGGTCATCAAAAAATAAAAATCAAATGATAAATAAAAAAATACATAGATACAAAATGAGAACATAAATATGACATAAATGAACATAATATGAACATAAATATGAATATGAACATTCAAAATCTATGGAATGTAGTAAAAGCATTTCTAAGAGGGAAGTTCATAGCAATGCAAGCCTACCTGAAGAAACATACAAACAAGAAACTCAAATAAACAATCTAACTTTACACCAAACAAACTAGAAAAAGAAAAACAAACACAACCCAAAGTTAGTAGAGGGAAAGAAATAAGAAAAGCAGAGTGGAAATAAATAAAATAGAGACTAAAAAGACAATAGAAAAGATCAATGAAAATAAGAGCTGGCTCTTTGAAAAGATAAATAAAATTGGCAAACCTCTGGCTAGACTCACCAAGATAAAAAGAGAGGGCTCAAATAAGTAAAAACAGAAATGAAAGAGGAGAAGTTACAACTGATATCACAGAAATACAAAGGCTCACAAGCAACTAATATGAACACTATATGCCAACAAATTGGACAACATGGAGGAAATGGATTAATTCCTAGAAGCATACAGTTTTCCAAGACTGAACCATAAAGAAATAAAAATCTGAATAGGCCAATTTCTACTAAGAAGATTGAATCAGCAATCAAAAATCTCCCAAGAACAACAACAACAAAAAAGTCTAGCTCCAGATGGCTTCACTGGTGAATTCTACCAAACATTCAAAGATTTAATATTTATCCTCCTCATACTCCTCCAAAAAGAGGAAGGAATGCTTCCAAACTTATTTTACAAGGACAGCATTACCCTGATACAAAAACCAGAGGACACCACAAAGAAAGAAAATTACAGACCAATATCCCTAATGAAAATAGATGCAAAAATCCTCAAGAAAATACTAGAAAACAAAATTCAACAATACATTAAAAGGATAATACACCATGATCAACTGGGATTTATTCCAAAGATGCAAGGATGGATCAACATTCACAAATCAATCAACATGATAAACCACATTAACAAAATGAAGGATACAAATCATATAATCATCTCAATAAATTCAGAAAAAGCATATGACAAAATTCAATATTTATTTATGATAAAAAAAAAACTCTCAAAAAAGTGGTTATAGAGAGAATGAACCTCAACATAATAAAGGACATACATTACAAACCCACAGGTAATATCTCAATGGTGAAAAGTTGAAAACTTTTCCTTTAAAATCAGAAACAAGACAAGGATGCCCACTCTCACCACTTTTACTTAAAATTGTATTGGGAGTTCTAGCCAGAGCAATTAGGCAAGAAAAAGAAATAAAATGCATCCAAATTAGAAAGGAAGAGGTAAAACTGTCATTATTTGCAGATGATATGATATTATATATAGAAAACTCTAAAAACTCTACCAAAAAACTATTAAAACTAATAAATTCAGTAAAATTTCATGATACAAAATCACTATACAAAAATCTGTTGTATTTCTGTACACTAATAATGAACTATAGGAAAGAGAAATTAAGAAAACAATCCCACTTACAACTGCACCCCAAAGAATAAAATACCTAGGAATAAATTAAACCAAAAAGATGAAAGACCTGTACTCTGAAAACTACAATACATTAATGAAAACAACTGAATAAGACACAAATAAATGGAAAGGTATTCCATGTTCATGGATTGGAAGAATTAATATTTTTAAAATATTCATACTACCTAAAGCAATCTACAGATTCAATGCAATCCCTATCAAAATTCCAATAGTATTTTTCACAGAATTAGAACAAATGATTCTCAAATTTGTATGGAACCACAAGAGACTCCAAATAGACTCCAAATAGCCAAAGCAATCTTGAGAAAGAAGAAAGCTGAGATACCCTGCTACCTGATTTCAAACTATATGATAAAGCTAGGTAATCAAAACTGTATAGCACTGGTACAAAAAAGACACATAAATCAATGGAACAGAATAGACAGCCCAGAAATTAAACCAAGCACATATGGTTAATTACTTTATGACAAAGGAGGACAGCATATACAAATGGGTAAAGGACAGTCTTTTCAATAAATGATGTTGGGAAAACTGGACAGCTACCCACAAAAGAATGAAATTGTAGCACCATTGTATACCATATATGAAAAACAAAACAAAACAGAACAGAACAAAACCCCTCAAAATGGATCAAAGATTTGAATGTTTAAGACCTGAAATCATAAAACTATTGGAAGAAAACATAGGTAGTAAGCTCTTTGACATCAATCTTAGCAATGTATTTTTTTGGATCTGACTTCCACAGCAAAAAGCAAAAATAAACAAATAGGGCTACATCAAACTTAAAACTTCTGCACGGTGAAGGAAATCATCAACAAAAGAAACAGACACCTACTGACTGAGAGAAAATATTTGTAAATCATATATCTAATAAGGGGTTAATATCCAAATATTATTAAAAAACTCACACAACTCAACATCAAAAAAACAAACAGCTTGATTAAAAAATGAGCACAGGATATGAATAAACATTTTTTCCAAAGAAAACATACAGATGGCCAACAGGCACATGAAAAGATGTTCAGTGTCACTATTCATCAGGGAAATGCAAATCAAAACCACAATGAGGTATCACCTCACACCTGTCAGAATGGTTATTATCAAAAAGACAAGAAACAGCAAGTTTTGGCAAGAATGCAGAAAAAAGGGAACCCTTGTACACTGTTGCTGGAAATGTACATTGGTGCAACCACTGTGGAAAACAGTATGGAGACTCTACAAAAAATTAAAAATAGAACTCTCATCTTATCCAGCAATTTGCTTTTGGGTATCTGTCCAAAGATAACAAAAACACTAATTCAAAATGATATGCACCATTATGTTCACTATAGCATTATTTACCATAACCCAGATACAGAAGCAAGCTAAGTGTCCATCAGTGGATGAATGGATAAAGAAGTGGTATATATATGTAATGGAATATTACTCAGCCATAAGTAAAAGAATGAAATCTTGCCAATTGTGACAACATGGATGGAAAACATCGATATTATGCTAAGTGAAATAAGACAGAGAAAGACAAATACTACATAATTCACTTATATAATTCCACTTACATGTGGAATCTAAAACACAAAACAAACTACTTAAGCAAAACAAAACCAGATTCATAGATACAGAGAACAGATGTTGCCAAAGAGGAGGCAAGTTGGTTGGGTGCAAAATGGGTGAAGGGGATCGAGAGGTACAAATTCCAGATATAAAATAAATAAGTCATGGGCATATATGGCATGGAGAATATAGTCAGTAATAGTGACTATATTTTAACAAACAATCTCTAGTTACATTACAAGAAAAAAATCAAACTGTAATATTGTTATCTCCATTTCACAAATCAGGTAGCTAAGGCAGATGGTGTGTACCCTTCTGGTTAGTGATAGAGTTAATACCTGAAACTGGATCTTCTGACTGCTGATACATTCCACAATTTTTAAAATTATTACTCCACCAAAGTTTCCTGTTAAAAATAAATCTAATGGTTCATAAGATGGTTTATTCAGTGGTTAGAATATGGTGGTAATGAAGATCCAGACTTATTAATTCTTTGCTGTTCCTTTGTTGCCTGCTTTTCCCTAACACTACCATTGTTCTGAAGTCCTGACACTAGCCAGTCACAGTGAGGGTACGGCTGGAGCTGGACAGGGTCAACCCTCCAACTAAGGAAATTCTGCAGATAAACTACCTTCCACTGTGTCTGTGTGTTGGTGTTTTTCTACTCACATCTACTCTTCCATACATTCACTCAATCATCATTTATCTACTTATCTATTATTGAGAACATGGTATGTGCTAGGAAATATGAATAAGACAGATATAAATAGTAATTATTATCATCTAGTAAGCTGAATATGAACAAAGCCATATCCAAAGTGCTATAAAAATAGAAATGAGGAGGAATCTCAAGGACTGAGGGTTAGGGAGGACTTCAAAGAAGAGCGTAATGTTAGAAAGTCATACTCCTACTTCTTAAGAAGAGTGTTGACTATTAGGTCTTTAAATGCTCTTCCGAAAGGTTTGTCAACACAATCTAAATGAAAAAGGGGAACATAATCAGATTAGGTCCGCAATGAGAAAAATAACAAAGTAATGATTTCTAACAGGTGAGAAAAGTCACAGTGAGGAATGACATCATGGAGAGAAAACTAATGGGCAAATTTTACAGCAAACTCTCCAAAGGTATATGTGTCAATATCCTTTTTTCCTTTTATCCATTTTTCTGATCCTAAAAATATTCTTGGAGCACCTACTATGTGCCAGATAATTTCTTTATTCTGTGCTACAGGCATCAAGAAAATTAACAAAGTCTCTGTCTTCTGGAAAAAGAAAGAGAGAGAGAAACACATCACGTAATTACAGGTAATACTTCTTAAGTATTAAGAAGAAAAATAAATCAAGATTGCGGCGCATAAAGTGAAGCTTGTATGAATCTGGTTTCTTGAAATCGAGGGCCCTGGGATAAGAGCAACAGGGAACAAAACAAGGTTGGATTGGCTGCAGCATTGTAAGGGAAAGGAGGCATTAGGAAATGGCCTAAAGAGGCCAGGCCCAGATATCCCTTAAGGCCTCTGAAGGCCACATTAAGAGGTTCTCATTTTAAATGTAATGGGAGGGGAGACCTTCAAGGTGGCAGAGGAGTAAGACGTGGAGACCAACTTCCTCCCCACAAATATATCAGAAATACATCTACACGTGGAACAACTCCTACAGAACACCTACTGAATGCTGGCAGAAGACCTCAGACTTCCCAAAAGGCAAGAAAATCCCCAAGTACCTGGGTAGGGCAAAAGAAAAAAGAAAAAAGAGAGACAAAAGAATAAGGACAGGATCTGCACCTCTGGGAGGGAGCTGTGAAGGAGGAAAAGTTTCTACACACTAGGGAGCCCCTTCACTGGCGGGGATGGGGGGTGGGTGGGAGGGAACCTTCAGAGCCATGAAGGAGAGTGCAGCAGCAGGGGTGCAGAGGGCAAAATGGAGAGATTTCCGCACTAAGGATTGGTGCCGACCAGCACTCACCAGCCTGAGAGGCTTGTCTGCTCACCTGCCAGGGTGGGTGGGGGTCGGGAGCTAAGGCTCAGGCTTCGGAGGTCAGATCCCAGGGAGAGGACTGGGGTTGGCTGTGTGAAGACAGCCTGAAGGGGGCTAGTGTGTCACAGCTAGCTGGGAGGGAGTCCAGGAAAAAGTCTGGACCTGCCTAAGAGGCAAGAGACGATTGTGTCGGGGTGTGTGCGGAGAGGGGATTCCTTCCCAGTGTGCCCACAGAAGGCAGAGCACCATCTAAACGAGCATCAGAGATGGGTGTGAGCCGCGGCTATCAGCTCAGACCCCAGAGACGGGCATGAACCGCTAATGCTGCTGCAGCTGCCACCAAGGATCCTGTGTGCAAGCACAGGTCACTATCCACACCTGCCCTGGGAGCCTGTGCAGCCCGCCACTGCCAGGGTCCCGTGATCCAGGGACATCTTCCCCGGGAGAACACATGGCGTGCCTCAGGCTGTTGCAATGTCACACTGGTGGCCACAGGCTCGCCCCACATTCTAATTATGACTACCATACCCTTCCCTCTCCCCGGCCTGAGGGAGCAAGAGAGCCCTAATCAGCTGCTGCTTTAACCTCCTGCTGTCTGGGTACAGAAGAGGTTCAGGGCGGCCTACATGCAGAGGCAGGGCCAAAACAAAGCTGAACCCCAGTACCTGTGTGAACAAAGAAGAGAAAGGGAAATTTCTCTGTGCAGCCTCAGGAGCAACAGATTAAATCCCCAGAGTCAACTTGATAAACCCTGCATCTGAAGAATACCTGAACAGACAATGAATGTTCTCAAAACTGAGGCAGTGGACTTTGGGAGCAAACTTAGAATTGGGATTTGCTTTCTGCATCTAATTTGTTGCTGGTTTTATGTTTACTTTAGTTTAGTTTTTAGTGCTTATTATCATTGGTGGATTTGTTTATGGGTTTGGTTGCTTCCCTCTTTAACGTTAAATTTTTTTATTTTTATTTTTTGAATTATTTTTAATTTAATTTAATTTATTTATCTATTTTTATTTTTCATTTTTCTCTTTTTGTGAGTGTGCATGTGTATGCTTCTTTGTGTGATTTTGTCTGTTTAGGTTTGCTTTTACCATTTGTCCTAGGGTTCTATCTCTTCATTTTTTCTTTCTTCCTTTTCTTCTGAGCAGTGTGGCTGGCAGGGTCTTGGTGTGCCAGCTGGGTGTTATGCCTGAGCTTCTGAGATGGGAAGGTCGAGTCCAGGACACTGGACCACGAGAAACCTCCTGGCCCCATGTAATATCAATTGATGAGAGTGCACCCAGAGATCTTCATCTAAACATTAAGACCCACCTCCACCAAACGGCCAGCAAACTCCACTGCTAGACGCCCTATGCCAAACAACTAGCAAGACAGGAACACAACCCCACCCATTAACAGAGAGGCTGCCTAAAGTTATACTAAGTTCACAGACACTACAAAACACACCACTGGATGGGGCCCTGCCAACCAGAAAGACAAAATACAACCCCACCCACCAGAACACAGGAACCACTCCCCTCCACCAGGAAGCCTACTCAAGCCACTAAACCAACCTCACCCACTGGGGGAAGACACCAAAAACAACAGGAACTACGAACCTGCAGCCTGAGAAAAGGAGACACCAAACACAGTAGTTAAACAAAATGAGAAGAAAAAGAAATATGCAGCAAAGGAAGGAGCAAGGTAAAAACTCACCAAATGAAACAAATGAAGAGGAAATAGGCAGTCTACCTGAAAAAGAATTCAGAGTAATGATAGTAAAGATGATCCAAAATCTTGTAAATAGAATGGAGAAAATACAAGAAATGTTTAACAAGGACCTAGAAGAACTAAAGAGCAAACAAACAATGATAAACAACACAATAAATGAAATGAAAAATTCTCTAGAAGGAATCAAGAGCAGAATAATTGAGGGAGAAGAAGGGATAAGTGACCTGGAAGATAAAATAGTGGAAATAATTACCACAGAGCAGAACAAAGGAAAAATAATGAAAAGAATTGAGGAAGTCTCAGAGATTTCTCAGACAACAGCATTAAAGAATCAACATTTGAATTATAGGGGTCCCAGAAGAAGAAGAGAAAAAGAAAGGAACTGAGAAAATATTTGGAGAGATTATAGTTGAAACCTTCCCTAACATGGGAAAGGAAATAGTCAATCAAGTCCAGGAAGCGCAGAGAGTTCCATACAGGATAAATCCAAGGAGAAGCACACCAAGATACATATTAATCAAACTATCAGAAATTAAATTCAAAGAAAAAGTATTAAAAGCCAGCAAAAAGCAACAAATAATATACAAGGGAAACCCCAGAAGGTTAACAGCTGATCTTTCAGCAGAAACTCTGCAAGTCAGAAGGGAGTGGCAGGACATATTTAAAGTGATGAAAGGGAAAAACCTACAACTAAGATTACTCTACTCAGCAAGGATCTCGTTCAGATTCGACAGAGAAATTAAAACCCTTACAGACAAGCAAAAGTTAAGAGAATTCAGCACCACCAAACCAGCTTTACAACAAATACTAAAGGAACTTCTCTAGGCAGGAAACACAAGAAAAGGAAAAGACCTACAATAACAAATCCAAAACAATTACGAAAATGGCAATAGAAGCATACATATGGATAATTACTTTAAATGTAAATGGATTAAATGCTCCGACCAAAAGACACAGACTGGCTGAATGGATACAAAAACAAGACCCGTATATATGCTGTGTACAAGAGACCCACTTCAGACCTAGGGACACATACAGACTGAAAGTGAGCAGATGGAAAAAGATATTCCAAGCAAATAGAAATCAAAAGAAAGCTGGAGTAGCAATACTCATATCAGACAAAATAGACTTTAAAATAAACACTATTACAAGAGACAAAGAAGGACACTATATAATGATCAAGGGATCAATCCAAGAAGAAGATATAACAATTGTAAATATTTATGCACCCAACATAGGAGCACCTGAATACATAAGGCAAATGCTAACAGCCATAAACAGGGAAATTGACAGTAACACAATAATAGTAGGGAACTTTAACACCCCACTTTCCCCAATGGAAAGATCATCCAAAATGAAAATAAATAAGGAAATACAAGCTTTAAAAGACACATCAGGCAGATAGACTTAATTGATATTTATAGGACATTCCATCCAAAAACAACAGAATACACATTCTTCTCAAGTGCTCAGGGAACATTCTCCAGGATAGATCATATCTTGGGTCACAAATCAAGCCTTGGTAAATTTAGGAAAATTGAAATTGTATGAAGTATCTTTTCTGACCACAGTGCTATGAGACTAGATATCAATTACAGGAAAAAAACAGTAAAAAATACAAACACATGGAGGCTAAACAATACGCTACTAAACTACCAAGAGATCACTGAAGAAATCAATGAAGAAATCCAAAAATACCTAGAAACAAATGACAAAGAAAACACGATGACCCAAAACCTATAGAATGTAGGAAAAGCAGTTCTAAGAGGGAAATTTATAGCAATACAATCCTACCTCGATAAACAAGAAAAAACCTCAAATAAACAACCTAATCTTACACCTAAAGCAATTAGAGAAAGAAGAATAAAAAACCCCAAAGTTAGCAGAAGGAAAGAAAACCTAAAGATCAAATCAGAAATAAATGAAAAAGAAATGAAGGAAACCATAGCAAAGATCAATAAAACTAAAGGCTGGTTCTTTGGGAAGGTAAACAAAACTGATAAACCATTAGCCAGACTCATTAAGAAAAAAAGGGAGAAGACTCAAATCAATAGAATTAGAAATGAAAAAGAAGTGACAACAAACACTGCAGAAACACAAAGGGTCATGAGGGACTACTACAAGCAACTATATGCCTAAAAAATGGACCACCTGGAAGAAATGGACAAATTCGTAGAAATGCACAACCTTCCAAGACTGAATCAGGAAGAAACAGAAAATATGAACAGACCAATCACAAGCACTGAAATGGAAACTGTGATTAAAAATCTTCCAACACACAAAAGCCAAGGACCAGATGGCTTCACAGGTGAATTCTTTCAAACATTTAGAGAAGAGCTAACACCTATCCTTCTCAAACTCTTCCAAAATATAGCAGAAGGAGGAACACTCCCAAACTCATTCTATGAGGCCACCATTGCCCTGATACCAAAACCAGACAAAGATGTCACAAAAAAAGAACACTACAGGCCAATATCACTGATGAACATAGATGCAAAAATCCTCAACAAAATACTAGCAAACAGAATCCAACAGCACATTAAAAGGATCATACACCATATTCAAGTGGGGTTTATCCCCGGAATGCAAGGATTCTTTAATATACACAAATCAATCAATATGATAAACCATATTAACAAATTGAAGGAGAAAAACCAAATGATCATCTCAATAGATGCAGAAAAACTTTCAACAAATTTCAGCACCCATTTATGATAAAAATCCTCCAGAAAGTAGGCATAGAGGGAACTTAATAAAGGCCATATATGACAAACCCACAGCCAACATCATTCTCAATGGTGAAAAACTTAAACCATTTCCACTAAGATCAGGAATAAGACATGGTTTCCCACTGTCACCACTATTATTCAACATAGTTTTGGAAGTTTTAGCCACAGCAATCAGAGAAGAAAAGGAAATAAAATGAATCCAAATCGGAAAAGAAGAAGTAAAACTGTCACTGTTTGCAGATGACATGATACTATACATAGAGAATCCTAAAGATGCTACCAGAAAACTACTAGAGCTAATCAATGATTCTGGTAAAGTAGGAGGATACAAAATGAATGCACAGAAATCTCTGGCATTCCTATACACTAACGATGAAAAATCTGAAAGAGAAATTAAGGAAACACTCCCATTTACCATTGCAACAAAAAGAATAAAATACCTAGGAATAAACCTACCTAAGGAGACAAAAGACCTGTAAGCAGAAAACTATAAGACACTAATGAAAGAAATTAAAGATGATACCAACAGATGGAGAGATATACCATGTTCTTGGATTGGAAGAATCAACATTGTGAAAATGAATATATTACCCAAAATAAGCTACAGATTCAGTGCAATCCCTATCAAACTACCAATGGCATTTTTCACAGGACTAGAGCAAAAAATTTTACAAAAGCCCCCGAATAGCCAAAGCAATCTTTAAAAAGATAGACGGAGCTGAAGGAATCAGGCTCCCTGACTTCAGACTATGCTAAGAAGCTACAGTAATTAAGACAGTATGGTACTGGCACAAAAACAGAAATATAGATCAGTGGAACAGGATAGAAAGCCCAGATATAAACCCACACTCATATGGTCACCTTTTCTTTGACAAAGGAGGCAAGAATATACAATGGAAAGACAGTCTCTTCAATAAGTGGTACTGGGAAAACAGGACAGCTACATGTAAAAGAATGAAATTAGAACACTTCCTAATACCATATACAAAACTAAACTCAAAATGGATAAAGATCTAAATGTACGGCACACACTATAAAACTCTTAGAGGAAAACATAAGCAGAACACTCTATGATACACAGGAAGGATCACAGGAAGATCCTTTTTGACCCACCTCCTAGAGAAATGGAAATAAAAACAAAAATAAACAAATGGGACCTAATGAAACTTAAAAGCTTTTGCACAGCAAAGGAAACCATAAACAAGATGAAAAACAACCCTAGAATGGGAGAAAATATTTGCCAACGAAGCCAATGACAAAGGATTAATCTCCAAAATATACAAGCAGCTCATGTAGCTCAATATCAAAAAAACAAACAACCCAAACTAAAAATGGGCAGAAGACCTAAATAGACATTTCTCCAAAGAAGATATACAGATTGCCAACAAACAGTTGAAAGGATGCTCAACATCAATAATTATTAGAGAAATGCAGATCAAAACCACAATGAGGTATCACCTCACACCAGTCAGAATGGCCATCATCAAAAAATCTACAAACAATAAATGCTGGAGAGGGTGTGGAGAAAAGGGAACCCTCTTGCACTGTTGCTGGGAATGTAAATTGATACAGCCACTATGGAGAACAGTACAGAGGTTACCCAAAAAACCAAAAATAGAACTACCATATGACCCAGCAATCCCACTACTGGGAATATACCCTGAGAAAACCATAATTCAAAAAGTGACATGTACCTGAATGTTTATTGCAGCACTATTTACAATAGCCAGGACATGGAAGCAACCTAAGTGTCCATCGACAGATGAATGGATAAAGAAGATGTGGCACATATATACAATGGAATATTACTCAGCCATAAAAAGAAACGAAATTGAGTTATTTGTATTGAGGTGGATGGACGTAGAGTCTGTCATACAGAAGTAAGTCAGAAAGAGAAAAAAAAACTGTATGGTAACACATATATATGGAATCTAAAAAAATAAAAAATGGTTCTGATAAACCTAGGGGCAGGACAAGAATAAAGATGCAGACATAGAGAATGGACTTGAGGACACGGGGAGGTGGAAGGTTAAGCTGGGACGAAATCAGAGATTAGCACTGACATATATACACTACCAAATGTAAAATAGATAGCTAGTGGGAAGCAGCTGCATAGTACAGGGAGATAAGCTGGGTGCTTTGTGACCACCTAGGGGGGTGGGATAGGGAGAGTGGGAGGGAGGCACAAGAGGGAGGGGATATGGGGATATATATATACATATAGCTGATTCACTTTGTTATACAGCAGAAACTAATATAACATTGTAAAGCAATTATACTCCAACAAAGATGTTAAAACAAATAAATAAATGTAATGGGAAAGCTGGAGGGATATGAGTAGAGAAATGATGAGACAATTTCCTTTTATTAAAGCTTCCTGTAATTGTTGTGTAGAAAATAGACTATAAGGAAGCAAGAGTTGGAGCAGAGAAACCAATTAGGAGGTTATTACACTAGTTTACCCAGAAATAGTGGCAGACTGGATCAGGGTGTAGCAGTGACTAAAGCACTTGCAGCAGCAACTGGTGAACAACGTCGGATTCTGAATATAATTTGAAGAGTGCCAAGATGACTTATGTAATGTGCTTAGTACACAATTGAAATGATTTACAGTGACTGTGAGGCTTTCAAAACTGAAAAATAATATGTCTTTCACTGTAATTCCCTTTTTTCTGTAATCCTTAAGTAGATTGGTAACACTAGTAGAACATTTTTTTTCTATACCATTTTAACATGAAACTACTGGAAAAAGTCATGAAAATTAGTGGAGATTGAAATTACAGAAAGAAAGCAAAATCATCACATACTCATTTGAACATAACTGTTTTAAGAAATAAGGCCAATGAACATGCCACCAAGCTGAACTATTAAGCTTGTAGAAAGAGAATGCCTTGATTATCTAACATAAACCATTTTCCGAGGGAGTCGTTTTGTAACACTGGCAAAATGTTGATTTCACAAGATTAGATAGATGTACATTTTGGTGGGTTGGACCCAAATTATGTTGGTTTTAATAAGCCCTGATTATTTCACTTCAAAGTTACCTGATTTTATTGCAGCATGGGCATGGGTAGAATTAGGCATCAGTTATTTGTTAATGTGGGCATCTCTCTCTTTGCCATTTTTCAGCATACTGGTAAGCAAAAAGGGTGGGTGATGGTAACAGGGCTTCCAGGATTGATGAACAAGATTACTGACACACCAGGATTTCAAGTTCATTCTTACATGGATCAGTACTTTCCAGAATGATTGTGTGCGCGTGTGTGTGTGTGTGGCTGGGGGGGGAATGGGGAGGAATGGGGCCCTGGCCGCTCTATGAAAAGTAGAATTAAAATTTCAGAGATGGCAATTAAAAGAATGAAAGAAGCAAACCAAGCAACAAAATTCTAACCTCCCAACCTGATTAGCTTTCTTTAATCATTCATCTCCGAAATATATTTTACCACGCAGTGTTACCCCCTCCATCTTTTGCTGCTCCCAGTCCGATACTTATTAACACCTTGTGGAGCTGGTGTTCCCTGGATTTCACTAACCACTTTTCACCTTAAATGCCTCTATTGCTACTGTGGTAAGGGATTAAGACTTCCTGGGTTGAAACCTCAGTTCTCCACTGGCTAGCTATATGGCATTTGGCATGTTAATTTGCCTCTTGGTGAATCAGGTCCCTCATCTGTAAAAAGAAGATGATAATAATACCCAACCCAAAGGATTGTTAAGAAAATTAAGTGAGATAACATAGGCAGAGAGTTGTGCAATGAGTCCAGTAAATTATTGTTATTCTACTCTGCCATAAGAGTCACATTTTGGTGATGAAAGAAAGAGATGGTTAGTGAAGGTTTGCTGAGCCCAGCAAAATTTGGTGTGACAGATAAGTTTAATGAGTGGCTGAATAAAGCAATCAACAAATATTCATTGACATAGTAGCATCTGTGATGGAGCTATGCCTCTTCATTTAATTCAACAATCTTTCAAAGCAGGATCGTTAATCCTGATTTAAAAATGAGATCACTGAGGCTCAGAGAGGTTAATAATATGCCACAGTCACACAGCTAGTAGATACAAGAATAAAGATTTGACCAATGTCTGGATGGCAAAATAGCATTTCATCTACTAGGAATTCTGTTAGGCAATCTTACTGGAAATTTGCAGCTCTGAATCAATAGGATCATGAATATTCCTTCCTCTATAGCTCTCATTTTTGAACAGAGAGAAATATCAATCCTCAATGGAACACTGATCACATACAGGTAACTCTGCCACACCATTAATATTTTTGTGGGGCAGTTCAAAGTAGTTCACAGTAAAAAAGAAAAGCCATTAATTAGATACATCAGTCAGGTTCCAAAAATTGTATCAGAGCCTGCTGTTACTTGGAAACTCCCACGCATTAACCAACCCAATGCTAGAAACTGCTAGTCTGCATTCTAAAAGCAAAATTAGAGAATGTAACCTCATTGAATTTAAAAGAGAGCATGTATTACTAAAATACTTACTCATGCTTTATGAAATTACATTTTTGGCATATTTAACATCGCTTTGCTTGACCTTTTCTCAAAGATGACAAAGGCATACACACTACAGATATGCAGGTGACTCTAAAAGAGCATTTCACAGCCAGATGTTACGTCCAGATGGGTTCCTGGAATTCCTGGTGATACTACAGTAAGCTAGAGCTTCAGTCTCACCTTCATGATAAGGGCAAAAACCTCTTGTGAGCTGTCTTAACCCCTCCAGAAGCTCTGATGTTTCTCTAAATTGAAAAAATGATAGACTGATGCTGGGAGATGCTAAAATACTGGGTATGAGGTACAATGCCTGGAGAGATATAAACACAAGTCAAGTGTGTCAAATGACTGAGACACTAGAATGATGAGGAAAGAAATGAGAAGTTATGGCATCTAATTACATTATGCATTAGAGAAAATGTTGGTATTTGGAATGGCAAGCTGTCAAAAATAAGATGCCTCAGTTGAATAGAAAGGTTTGCATGATTGGAGTCATCGTTAAGCTACTAACTTGGGAGAATTATTAATGAAAGGTGTTGTGCAAACTCTACCACCTGTATGGATATTTTGGACAAGATTTTTGTTCTGTTTTCGTTTTCTTGTCAGAAAACAACTAACAATAGCAGCCTCTTTCAGAATTAATTACTTTGTATGGGAAAGACCTTTGTACTCTGATTGAGCGTATTTGTTCTGATGAAGTGTTCTTGATGTTGTATGTGAAATGAACTTGCTGGTGGCTGTCTTCCATTAATTAGGAAACTTAATAAGCTAGCACTGTTTCTGAGCCACACACACAAAAAGGAGTATTATAAGAAACATGACTAATTTGCAGTCATTCAGAGTGCTATTATAAATAACACAACTCATCCTTTAAAAAATTATGAAAAAGTACCCCAGCAATGTCCTCAGAGAGAAACCAATATACATATTTTAGGCTAGAAATTCTTAATTCTGGCTACATTTAATATTTAGCTGGGGAATAGTTGAAAGTATGGACCCTGATTTCAATCCTTAGACCAATTAAAACTGATTTTCTGGAGTTGGGTCCCAGGGAGTTTTTAAAGCTCTGGGGTGACTTAGGCAGCCAGGCCACCGATGTGTTCACTACTGAAAACTCAGGGCTTAACTTCTGTGGATTACAAATAAATTCACTTGAGGTTATAAAATAAGTGTTGGGGCAGACTAGTATCACTTTTTGATGAATTTTGGCTTCATTTTATTTCTATTCAATTTATGAAAAGGAAAGGCCCCAGTTTCAAGGCATTGCTTGTAGGCAAGTCCAGCAAGTACAGATTTGAATATAAGTCTTGTTCAAATGAAGCAAATCTTGCATTGTAACTGCAAAAGGCAAAAGAGTAGATTGAGTAAAACTGTCTCTGTTATAGAAAAAATAAATAAAAAGTATATTGTCTACTAATGAAGAGTTAGGATAGAATCTTTCAGTACCACTGTTATACCAAATGCTATTTATCAGTGACTATCAACCAACTTCAAGTTTCAGTTTTGAAAACTATCCATAGAATTGTGTGCAATTTTGACTGAAATATGAGCATTTTCCCCAACTTATAAAAAAATTCTGATGTGAATATTTTTCTTTGCATATTCTTATTATATAATATTTGTATAAATCTTGTTTAGAGAAAAAAAGAAAGAAAATACTGACAGCAAGAAGAAATATAACAACCACAAATAATCTCATGTGGAGATACTATCAGCTAGCATATTGGTATATTTATTTCTAGCTCTTTTGCAATACATTTTTAAAAAATAAATTTATTTATTTATTTTTGGCTGCATTGGGTCTTCATTGCTGTGTGTGGGCTTTCTCTAGTTGTGGCGAGCAAGGGGCTACTCTTCATTGCGGTGTGCAGGCTTCTCATTGTGGTGGCTTCTCTTGTTGTGGAGCACCAGCTCTAGGCGTGCGGGCTCAGTAGTTGTGGCAGTCAGGCTCAGTAGTTGTGGCTCGCGGGCTCTAGAGTGCAGGTTCAGTAGTTGTGGCACACAGGCTTAGTTGCTCCGTGGCATGTGGGATCTTCCCGGACCAGGGCTTGAACCCGTGTCCCCTGCATTGGCAGGCGGATTCTTAACCACTGCGCCACCAGGGAAGTCCCTGAAATACATTTTTAACTAAAATGAGAGGCAGTCTACATTTTTATTAAGCTATTTTTCCGCTCTTAGCAACATGTCACTAAAGGTTCAATAATACAATTTATTAATGGGTCTCTGATATTCTGGCATGTAGATATTTCACAATGTATTTAACTACTCCCCTATTACTAAAATACTCAATTTGCTTCCATTTTTATGTTTGTTTTTTTGTTTTGTTGTTTAATTTTTAAAATAAACTTTTAATTTATTTTTTTTACTTTTATATTTAAAATTTTTTTTAACTGAAGTATAGTTGATTTACAATGTTGAGTAAATTTCTGATGTACAGCAAAGTGACTCAGTTATGCACATATATACATTCTTTTTATATTCTTTTCCATCATGATTTATCCTGAGATATTGAATATAGTTCCCTGTGCTATACAGTAGCACCTTGTTGTTTATCCATTCTATATGTAATAGTTTACATCTCCTAACCCCAAATTTCCAGCCCATCCCTTCCCCACACCACCTGCCCCTTGGTAACCACAAATCTGTTCTCTAGGTCTGTGAGTCTGTTTCTGTTTCGTAGATAAGTTCATTTGTGCCTTATTTTAGATTCCACATATAAGTGATATCATATGGTATTTGTCTTTCTCTTTCTGACTTACTTCACTTAATATCATAATCTCTAGCTGCATCAATGTTGCTGTAAATGGCAAAATTTCATTCTTATGGTGAGTAGTATTCCATTGTAGTATTCCATATATATATATATATACCATATCGTCTTTATCCAATCATCTATCGATAGACATTTAGGTTGTTTCCATGTCTTGGCTATTGTGAATAGTGCTGCTATGAACACAGGAGTGTACGTACCTTTTTTTTTTAAATAGATCTTTATTGGAGTATAATTGCTTCACAATACTGTGTTAGTTTCTGTTGTACACCAAAGTGAATCAGCCATATGCATACATATGTCCCCATATCCCCTCCCTCTTGAGCCTCCCTCCCACCCTACATATCCCACCCCTCTAGGTCATCACAAAGCACCGAGCTGATCTCCCTGTGCTATGCTGCTGCTTCCCACTAGCTAACTATTTTACATTCGGTAGTGTATATATGTTGATGCTACTCTCACTTTGCCCCAGCTTCCCCCTCCCACCCCGTGTCCTCAAGTCCATTCTTTATGAATTATAGTTTTGCCCAGGTATATGCCCAGGATTGGGATTGATGGAAAAATGGTAATTCTATTTTTAGTTTTCTGAGGAACCTCCATACTGTTCTCCATAGTGGCTGTACCATTTTACATTCCCACCAACAGTACAGGAGGGTTACCTTTCCTGCACACTCTCTCCAGCATTTGTTATTTGTAGGCTTTTTAATGATATGGCCATTCTGACTGGTGTGAGGTGGTACAACTTGCTTCCAGTTTTAAATTTGATAATTACTGTAAAGAAAAGCTGTGAGGAAAAAAATGTTTTTCATTTCTGATATTATTTTTCTTAGGATAGATTTTTAGATGTAAAACTGTGTACTGAGTCTCTACAATAAATGTTCCACAGATTTCCCCCTTTGGTCCATACAATAAAATATCTCATCAAAGAGCCATTTATCATTAACTTGATAGAGTAAAGAAGCAGAGTTCAAGGTGGCTGAATGAACTTTCAGGTATGTTTATTGTCCCTTCCTCTTGAGACTTCATTAACATGATAATAAGAAATCTTTCAAAAAGTAAAAACCTACAACAGTTTTCTAGAAGGCAAAATTCTGACGGAAGAGTGTTAACTGATGGAGTAGCCTAGCTTAGAATGTGTTCAGAGGCGGGCAGAGAGAATGATTTTCCTTAGCCAAATCCTAGAGACATCTGGACTCAAAGATGGCAGATAAACAGAGGACGGGAATGAGAACCGAGAGTGAAAACATGATGAGAACTGAAGGTCTGACAATAGAAGTGTCCCACACAAACCATTTCTCTAAAGAAATTCAAAGCACAAGAGCAGTAATGTGCAGTCCTCAATCTAACATTGGGTGGGTCATCTAAGCAATAGTTCCTTAACCACTCACTCTAGAGTGGATGCTTTCTGTTTCTAAGACTTGTCCTTGTACCCAGCTTTGAGTCAGTCTTTCTGTTTTTCTACTCTAAAATGTAAACAGATGACCAAAGATCACCAGATATTTGAGAAAATTCTACAGTCTAAAAGAGAATAGTTAAAACGGGCAGAAAAAATTATCCCTGGGAAAACAGACTAAAATTTAAAGAGCAAAGGAAAACAAGACAATTGCGAGTGTTATTAGAGAGATCAGAGACGTTGTATTCATGAAATACAATAGGATGCTCTGAAAAAATGACATTCTGAAAACAGAAAACAGTCTAGGAAATTAAATATACATATACTATTGCATCCCACACACAAACACACAAATGAAAAGATATTTGGAGGAAAAATTCCAGGAATCTTCCTGAACTGAGGCAGAAATCGAAACCATGAGATGAAAGAAAATGTCAAACTTTTAACTGAATATCCAGAAAGAGAAAAAGGAGGAAAATGAAAGTGCATAAATTGTGGAAAAAGTACCATAGAAGTGGAAAGGAGGTGTGAGACAAATAGAAAGGACAGACAATCTCTAGAGTGGGTTAAATTAAACACACACACACACACACATACACATATGCATGTGGACACATATAAACATACTGTTATATAATTTTATAACACAAAAAGTAAATATAATAAAAAATGTACAGAGAGAAGAAAAAATCAACTACAAAGAAAGAAGAATCAGATAGCAATCAGGTTTCTAACAGTAACAATGGATGTTAGATGACATTGAATTAATCAACAAATTTCATAGGAAATTATTTTTAATGCAGAATTTTATAAGCAAGGAAATATCAATCAAATGTAAGAGCCAATTGAAGTCATCACAGATACAGAGTAACTTAAAAAGTTTGCATCCCACATCAATCTTCAGAGGTAGCTGTTTAAGGATATACTCCAAAAAAATGAGCATGAAACTAAGAAAGAAGAATATGTGAGGAAATTAGAAAATAGAATTAATCCAGTAATCCAATGAAAGGTCAGTGGACACCAAGAATTTCTTAAAGAAGAATGAGATAACGGATATAGAAACAAGAAACCGGAATATAATGGAAATATTTAGAAAAAGGGATATTTTTCTTCTCCTAAGAAGAAAAGAAAAATCAAATAATCTAGGAAAATAAAACTAACAAAAGTTTGGGTATAAGCAACAAAGCAAATATAATGTGACACGACTTTGAGTATTTGATGGAGGGTTGGAAAGAAGAGTTTATTTGACCTTGACACTAAGAGTATTCAAGAGTGGCATAGAGCTCATAACTTGGAATTGTAGAAAAAGAAGTGATACTGCATTGTCAGAAAGCATTATTTCCACAGCTGTAATATATTTGTCAAGTGAGGAGTGAAGAGATATTGTTTAAATGTGATAAAACATGATACAGAGGGGGGACCTTAAAGATGGCAGAGGAGTAAGACATGGATATCACCTTCCTCCCCACAAATACATCAAAAATACATCTACATGTGGAATAACTCCTACAGAACACCTACAGAATGCTGGCAGAAGACCTCAGACTTCCCAAAAGGCAAGAAACTCCCCACATACCTGGGTAGGGCAAAAGAAAAAAGAAAAAACAGAGACAAAAGAATAGGGATGGGACCTGCCCTTCAGGGAGGGAGCTGTGAAGGAGGAAAAGTTTCCACACACCAGGAATCGCCTTCACTGGCAGAGATGGGGGTGGGGTGGGGGGGAAGCTTCGGAACCACGGAGGAGATCACAGCAACAGGGGTGCAGAGGGCAAAGTAGAGAGATTCCCACACAGAGGAGTGGTGCTGACCAGCACTCACCAGCCCGAGAGGCTTGTCTGCTCGCCCGCCAGGGCGGGCGGGGGCTGGGAGCTGAGGCTCAGGCTTCAGAGGTCAGACCCCAGGGAGAGGACTGGGGTTGGCTGCATGAACACAGCCTGAAGGGGGCTAGTGTGCCACAGCTAGCTGGGAGGGAGTTGGGAAAAAGTCTGGAGCTGCCTAAGAGGCAAAAGACCGTTGTTTTGGGGTGTGCAAGAAGACAGGATTAAGAGCACTATCTAAATGAGCACAAGCTGCAGCTATCAGCATGGACACCAGAAACCTGCATGAAATGCTAAGGCTGCTGCTGCCGCCACCAAGAAGCCTGTGTGCGAGCACAGGTCACTCTCCACACCGCCCCTCCCGGGAGCCTGTGCAGCCTGCCACTGCCAGGGTCCTGTGATCCAGGGACAACTTCCCTGGGAGAACATATGGCACCACCTCAGGCTGCTGCAATGTCAAGCTGGCCTCTACCACAACAGGCTTGCCCCACATTCCATACCGCTCCCTCCCCCCACTGCCTGAGTGAGCCAGAGCCCCCTAATCAGCTGCTACTTTAACCCTGTCCTGTCTGGGCAGGGAACAGATGCCCTCAGGTGACCTAAACGCAGAGACTGGGCCAAATCCAAAGCTGAACCCCAGGAGCTGTGCAAACAAAGAAGAGAAAGGGAAATTTCTCCCAGCAGCCTCAGGAGCAGAGGATTAAATCTCCACCATCAACTTGATGTACCCTGCATCTGTGGAATACCTGAATAGACAATGAATCATCCCAAAATTGAGGCAGTGGACTTTGGGAGCGACTGTAGACTTTGGGTTTGCTTTCTGCATCTAATTTGTTTCTGGTTTTATGTTTATCTTAGTTTAGTATTTAGAGCTTATTATCATTGGTAGATTTGTTTATTGATTTGGTTGCTCTCTGCATTTTTTTTTTAATATATATATATATTTTTTCCTTTTTCTCTTTCTGTGTGTATGTGTATGCTTCTTTGTGTGATTTTGTCTGTATAGCTTTGCTTTTACCATTTGTCCTAGGGTTCTGTCAGTTTTGTTTTGTTTTTCTTAGTATAGTTTTTAGTGCTTGTTATAATGGTGGATTTTTTTTTTTTTTTTGGTTTGGTTGCTCTCTTCTTTCTTTCTTTTTTTAATTACTCCTTTATTTTTAATAACTTTTAAAATTTTTTATTTTAATAACTTTATTTTATCTTATTATTTTTTCTTTCTTGCTTGCCTTTTTTTCTCCCTTTTCTTCTGAGCTGTGCGGATGACAGGGTTCTGGTGCTCCGGCCAGGTGTCAGGCCTGAGCCTCTGAGCTGTGAGAGCTGAGTTCAGGACATTGGTCCACCAGAGACCTCCCGGCTCCATGGAATATCAAACGGTGAAAGCTCTCCAAGAGATCTCCATCTAAACGCTAAGACCCAGCTCCACTCAACAACCAGCAAGCTACAGTGCTGGCCACCCTATGCCAAACAACTAGCAAGACAGGAATACAACCCACCCATTAGAAGAGAGGCTGCCTAAAATCATAATAAGTTCACAGACACCCCAAAACACACAACTGAATGAGGTCCTGCTCACCAGAAAAAAAAGATCCAGCCTCATCCACCAGAACACAAGCACCAGTCCCCTCCACCAGGAAGCCAACACAACCCACTAAACCAACCTTACCCAATGGGGGCAGACACCAAAAACAGTGGGAACTACGAACCTGCAGCCAGCGAAAACTTACCTCAACATAATACAGGCCATATATGACAAACCCACAGCCAACACAGTTCTCGATGTTGAAAAACTTAAACCATTTCCACTAAGATCAGGAACAAGACATGGTTGCCCACTCTCACCACTATTATTCAACAAAACTTTGGAAGCTTTAGCCACAGCAATCAGAGAAGAAAAAGAAATAAAAGGAATCCAAAATGGAAAAGAAGAAGTAAAGCTGTCACTGTTTGCCTATGACATGATACTACACACAGAGAATCCTAAAGATGCTACCAGAAAACTACTAGAGCTAATCAATGAATCTGGTAAAGTATTAGGATACAAAATTAATGCACAGAAATCTCTGGCATTCCTATACACTAATGATGAAATATCTGAAAGAGAAATTAAGGAAACACTCCCATTTACCATTGCAACAAAAAGAATAAAATACCTAGGAATAAACTGACCTAAGGAGATGAAAGATCTGTATGCAGAACACTATAAGACACTGATGAAAGAAATTAAAGATGATACAAACAGATGGAGAGATATACCATGTTCTTGGACTGGAAGAATCAACATTGTGAAAATGACTATACTACCCAAAGCAATATACAGATTCAATGCAATCCCTATCAAACTACCACTGGCATTTTTCACAGAACTAGAGCAAAAAATTTCACAAGAGCCCCCGAATAGCCAAAGCAATCTTTAGAAAGAAAGACGAAGCTGGAGGAATAAGGCTCCCTGACTTCAGACTATACTACGAAGCTACTGTAATCAAGACAGTATGGTACTGGCACAAAAACAGAAATATAGTGGAATAGGATAGAAAGCCCAGAGATAAACCCATGCACATATGGTTACCTTATCTTTGATAAAGGAGGCAACAATATACAATGGAGGAAAGACAGCCTCTTCAATAAGTGGTGCTGAGAAAACTGGACAGCTACATGTAAAAGAATGAAACTAGAACACTCCCTTAACACCATACACAAAAATAAACTCAAAATGGATTAAACACCTAAATGTAAGGCCAGACACTATAAAACTCTTAGAGGAAAACATAGGCAGAACACTCTATGACATAAATCACAGGAAGATCCTTTTTGACCCACCTCCTAGAGAAATGGAAATAAAAACAGAAATAAACAAATGGGACCTAATGAAACTTAAAAGCTTTTGCACAGCAAAGGAAACCATAAACAAGATGAAAAGACAGGCCTCAGAATGGGAGAAAATATTTGCAAATGAGGCAACTGACAAAGGATTAATCTCCAAAATATACAAGCAGCTCATGCAGCTCAATATCAATAAAGCAAACAACCCAATCCAAAAATGGGCCAAAGACTTCAGTAGACATTTCCCCAGAGAAGATATACAGATTGCCAACAAACACATGAAAGGATGCTCAACATCACTAATCATTAAAGAAATGCAATTCAAAACCACAATGAGGTATCACCTCACACCGGTCAGAATGGCTGTCATCAAAAAATCTACAAACAATAAATGCTGGAGAGGGTGTGGAGTAAAGGGAACACTCTTGCACTGTTGGTGGGAATGTAAATGGATACAGCCACTATGGAGAACAGTATGGAGGTTCCTTAAAAAACTAAAAATAGAACTACCATACGACCCAGCAATCCCACTACTGGGTATATACCCTGAGAAAACCATAATTCGAAAAGAGACATGTACCACAATGTTCAGTGCAGCTCTATTTACAATAGTCAGGACATTGAAGCACCCTAAGTGTCCATCGACAGATGAATGGTTAAAGAAGATGTGGCCCATATATACAATGGAATATTAATCAGCCATAAAAAGAAATGAAATTGAGTTATTTGTAGTGAGGTGGATGGACCTAGAGTCTGCCATACAGAGTGAAGTAAGTCAGAAAGAGAAAAACAAATACCGTATGCTAACACATATATATGGAATCTAAAAAAAAAAAGATGGTTCTGAAGAACCTAGGAGCAGAACAGGAATAAAGATGCAGACGTAGAGAATAGACTTGAGGACACGGGGAGATGGAAGTATAAGCTGGGACGAAGTGAGAGAGTGACATGGACGTATATACACTACCAAATGTAAAATAGATAGCTATTGGGAAGCAGCCACGCAGCACAGGGAGATCATCTGGGCGCTTTGTGTCCACCTAAAGGGGTCGGATAGGGAGGGTGGGAGGGAGACACAAGAGGGAGGAGATATGGGGATATATGTATATGTATAGCTGATTCACTTTTTTATAAAGCAGAAACTAACACACCCTTGTAAAGCAATTATACTCCAATAAAGATGTTAAAAATAAAAATAAAAAATTTTAAAAATAAAAAAGCTAAAAAAGAAAAAAAACATGATATAAAAATGCAAATATACTAAAGTTACAAATTTAATAAGTAGAGAGGTTTAAAATTTTAAATGGCAATGTAACTATGAAAAAAAAAGGAAAGGTTATATGAATGAACTAATAAACCTTCATCTAGCACAAGAGATCAACAGATAATGCTGAAATTTGATAAATCTAGACACAGTAGTGTAAATGTACTTATTCATAGAGAATTGAAGGAAATTTCCAAAAGACTAACAACAGAATTTTTCTCAGTTATAGGATTGTTATTCATTAAAAATCTTCTGTTTGACTTTCAAACTGTACATGAAATACCTTAATAATATTTTAACCTTAGAATATTATTCTCACCCATCAAATGTTAAAGACTAAACATGAATTTTTTTTTCTTAAAAAAATAATGTTCTATGTTTGAAGTAGAAGTCAGTTTACCTTTGGAGAGGGGGAAAGGAGGAAGGAAGTAATAGAAAGCAACTCACCCAAGCAAAAGTCGCTGAGGTCAGCAAAAGAACATCTGAGCACAGAGTCTTTTCTGCCTTCCTCAGTGTTAACTGGAAACAAGAACAAAAAAGACTTGCTAGTTTTGGGGAATAAAAACATAATGACAGCTAGAACAATTACTGTGGTGACTGCTGTCCAAATAATAGCCAAACATGAAGAAATGTTTTTAAGTTAATGAGTGGAAATGAGAGATACATCTATATTACATTTTAACACTTTGATTCTCTTGAACAATTAGCCACTTTCTTTATTGGACATGGATGTAAGCTGACTATTTAAAATAGGTAGTGATTTCCCAATACTATTGAAAAGAGAATATTGGCATTTTCAAGTTATCCAGAGGAAGAAGCAACCCTAAGGAATCATAAGGGAATGAATATTCATAACATAAAAGCTCTTAGAGATGGATGGGAAAATAAAAACACACCCATCCACTGAATGACAGGAGCCTGGTTGTATTCTCACTCCTGACTTGTGAAAAGGGATTGTCTGAAGGTATAATGTGTCTCAGACGGTCAGATGTGTGTAGTTTTATTTGCCAACACTTGTTTAACCACATCTTCGTGCAACCAAATCTTCACTGATTTACTGTCAGTACTATTTATAGCTTTGGGTCTTTCTTTTTAGGGAACTGAGTTTATTATTGCTGACATGTTTAATTACTGGTAATAAATTCTCACCAGGAATGCTAATGAGCCAGTGATTTAGGTGGCTGATCTGTCTTCTCTTGCCAACAGAAAGTGTTAGGTCCATATTTGCATGGGGTTGGCTACCTTCAAGGATAGAAAGAAATGAATACACATCTCGCCAACGAATGGCCTTTTGTCTGACTGGCATGGGCTACTGTTCTCCTTTCTATGCCAATCTCCTTCCTGAAGACTCTATAAACACTAGTGGAAAATACTACTCTTTAAAAGTTAAGCAAGAAAGTAGAGCTCACCTTGCTCTGCTTTGTCAGCAGAGATTGAGGTTACAGAAGTGGGAGCCTGAGATTCACTCTCAGTTGACTGGAAGAGTGAGGTAGATTGGCTCAAGTTCTTTGAGTAAGCATAGCTCTGGGCCAGGCAAGGCAGGGATCTCCGAGATGGTTTTAATGAAGTTTCTTTTGCTATCTCACTCTTGCTTATATTCATGCCTGCAAATTCAAAATGGCAAGTTTTAGCAATAAGAAATAATCAGCAGAAATCAACAAATAATTTTAATTCTTGTGATGGCTGTTTCAGAAAGGTACTCTTGAAAAGCATCACCTAGGGATTAGGACTAGTTGAATTCGTTTGTTTCTATATTGTCAGGGGAAGTGTTTTGAGATTTTTGTCAAATAGTTATGAGAAATAAATAGCTCCTCTTCCAGTTTGAGCTTTCACTGTTTTTTAAAGGTTCTGTAAAAAAGAAACTGAAGTTTAAATTCATTTGGAGAGTTATGAGAACAATAATTTGGATTGTCTTTGGATAAATTTAACCTTTTAGGCTTTTAAGCAGTAAAATAAATAAAACCTAATGCATAGATATTCAAATTACTATTATTAACCAGAGCACTTCTTTCTATGACCTATCCTCCTTTAAACACACCGCATAATGTACTAATAGTGATCAAGAGGCTGGAAAGGAACAGCATACATGGTTTAGTACAAAAACTGACCAGCAGGGGGACAGCATTCCTGTGCTCTGTGTAACAGTCCCTCTCCTCACGCAGAGAAGACTGATCTGCCAGAAGAAAGAATGCCCCTCAACAGGACTCTGCCTCCATAATTGGAAGTCCCAGTAACTGTGTTCTCCTAGCAATGAATGACCCCATGTCCCTGTATGCCTCTGTCCCCATCCGTCCTCATCCCCCTTACGTTAATCCCAGGGCATTCCTCAGCCCTGGAATACTGCTATGGGTATTCTGGTATATGCCTTTTTTGCACATATTGAGTATTTCTCTAAGAGGAAACACTTAGATGTACAACTGCTGGTTTGAAGGGCATGAATATTTATCATTTGGATAAATAATGCCAAACTGCCTTCCCTAAAAGCTTTATCTTTTCACACTTCCCCAAACAGTACAAGATGGAATCCATTTCCTTATGAAATTCCTTAGGGAACTCTAGATAGTATCATTTGTTTTAATTCTGAATAAAATAAAAAGCCAACAAACAAAAAACAAAAAAAATTGTTTTAATCTTCATGTTACAGATTGAACATGTTTTCATATATTCCTAGCCAATTATAATTCTTAAGTGACTAAGCTATTTTATAGTTTTTCTAGTGTGTTGTTAGGCTTTTTCTTATTATTTATAGTATGTGTGTGTGTATATACATATGCTGGAGTTCGGGGTATCAACCCTTCATGCAGTTAAAAATCCACATACAATTTAAAACCAGCCCTCTGACTCCACTGTTCCTATCAATAGTTCTGCATCTGCAGATTCAACCAACCTCAGATTGTGTAGTACTGTAGAATTTTTTATTGAAAACACTCCATGTGTAAGGGGACCCTCACAGTTCAAACTTTTGTTGTTCAAGGGTCAAATGTATATACATTCATATATACATATATACATTCATATATACATATATATGTATATAGTATTTTAGTGACTACATATTAAACGTAATATATGCTGTGTTTATTTCATTTAGTTTTCTAACAATCTTACCAGGCAGACATTATACCTATTAGCTATGTGGAAACTGAGACTTAGAGAGGATATGTAACATTCTTTATATCACACCAACAAGAAAACTGTTTGGGATTTATATTCCAAACAGTTTCTAGTGCTAAAACCATCACATCATGTTGCATCCATAAATTAAGTTTGAAACTCCTGCACACCACCCATTTACCTCGAAAATCACAGACACTGAAATGTAAAGAACAGACACCAAAATTCATTCTGGTAGAGGCTAAAACTCAGACGTAATATACCTAGAAACACATCTGCTTCTACCACCCTCCCTATTCACCTACCCATATTCTCTATATTAAAGTAAATTTCAAATGTAGTGATTGAAAGGTGAAAAAGACGAAGCAAACCCACCAGTACATACAGCACTCAAGTAATGAAAATTTTGCCTTGCAATTACTCATCTTAATTCCATTTTTGAGACAGAGTAGAATCTGGGTCTTAATAGGTGCGGGCAAGGGGTACAGACAGGAAAGGTATATTTTCAGTAATTATCATATTTATTATAAGACAAACAAATTTAACTAAACTCTACTCATATTGTTTTGGTCAATACTTTTTAGCTACTTTATAATCATCTCATGAATTAATTCCAGATTTCTAAGGAAATTTTCAAATTCATGAATTCAGATAAAGACAAGCAGAGGTACCAATGTTCATTGCCCTTTGAGACAAATGAGAATCTTGAAAAAAAAATAACAAGACCATTTTTGAAAGAGGTTCTATAGAAATAAGACATGGTTGAATAGATGAAATGCAGACAAACCTAGCAGTAGGGATTTTCTCTTCCTGTTTTATAAAAAAAAATGTATTTATTTATTTTCACATTAATTCTCAGTGTGAAAATAAAATGTGAACTAAAAAGGGATTGAAGAAAGAATTATGACTTGATCCAGTCTCTTAGCTTTCTGGGACTCTGTAATGGTAAGAAAGGAAAATACCCTTTTGAAGAGGAATTCCCCAAGGCCCACAGAACTCATACTGAAATCCTACTCATACACCATACAATCCCCCTTATTTAAGGACCGAGTAGTGTTTTCTATACTACATTCAAGAAATAGCACAGGAAAAATCTGTCCTAGTAGTTTTTTTATGCCTGTGAATATTTTGTCATGTGGTCTTATATCTTCTTTTATTTAGGAAACACAGATGTAGAATATTAAAAGATCAGTTTTTTATTACTGGGCTCTGGTTGAGAATTGCCTTTTACTCTAGAAGAACATATAAGTAAAAGAATAAATATTATTTTGGAGGTGGCGGTACACAGATGGAAGATGGTGATAGTTGCTAGTAAAGATATTAGACTCAGAGAGTAATGCCGTGGGCCCCTGAGAAATGGCCTTGATGGGGACTCTATAATAATACTAGTCACCTTAATCCACTGACCCCAGCATGTATGTTCAAAAACTGTTCTTTGAGCTAAAGATGACAATCACGTTGGTAGATATTATTATTTTATAAACCAATATAGGGTGAGACTAGCTTTATGCATATCAATGCTGTCAGTATTTTCCATCATTTGATTCACCCCTGTATTCACCTAGTCATTGAGAAGATGTTATTTGGGCTTTTGCTCTCTGCAGGCATCCTGCTGACACTGGGTATACAGTGGTGAACAAGGTGGACATATAATTCCTGCCCTCATGGGACTTCCATTCTAGTAGAGAGTCAGACATTGACCAAACAAATAAACATGTATATACACATAAATTGTCTGAAATGCTATGAAAATACAGGCACGGCTATATTATGGAGAATAATAAAGGGGACTTTCTTTATGAAGTGGTCGGGGACATTTTGTCTGAAGAAGTGACATGTTAGGTCAAAAAATGAAAAGGAACCTAACATACAGAAAGGTGTTTATGTATGTTTGTGTTGATGTTTATATATATGTGTGTTTGTGGGGGGGTGCTTTTAGGCAAAGATAATAACATGTGTGAAAGCCCTGAGGTATGAAGATTGCAATGTATTTACAAACTGAAAACAACAACAACAACAACAAAACTGTTTGCAGTATAGTAAGTGAGAGAAAGAGGTGTAAAGGAGCTATAGCTGCAGTCCAGATAGGGGATAAAAATTACCTACTGTTCTTTGGGGAATTCTGCATATGCTTATTTGCCCATTATTTTCCACAAATTTATCTGCCTTATGTCCTTTTTTTTGAATAATTGCATTTGCCAAAAATCATAAAATATTTTAAATATACTCACTTCAAATGGGAAATGAAATTGGGAGAGGCAATGAAATTTACTTACTCTAGGTCATAAATCAAGCAACTGGCAGAACTGAACGTGAAAGTTATGGCCATTGGATTCCAAAACCGATGATCTTTCCAGAATGCTCCATGGCTCTTCATGAACCCCAATCCTGGATGGGTCGTTACCATGGTTTCACTTGGTAGAAATACCACACAAATTTTAAGCAGAGAGCTCTGAATGTAGAAACCACAGAGCGAAAGCAAACCTCAGAACCTGTAATTCTATATCCACAATCTTAGACAACTGTGAAATATATGCTGATGAAAAATGAATATGTGCTATCTGGTACACATTAACTGGGAATGTCTACCCATCACCTATCAAACTGTTGCTCTTTTGCTGATCTATAAAATAATAGATATGAATAATATAAAATCTGCTATGAGTTAACAATGTGTGTAACTGAGTTGCACAAAATAAGTTATCAGCTATTATTTGTAATCCTAATTGTTATTTTTCAGTTTCCATCATTTAGTTAACAATGTGTGTAACTGAGTTATATGAAATAAATATTAATTATTATTTTTAAACTTAATTTTTATTCATTCAGTGTTCTATCATTTATTTAACAATTCCAAACAATTATTGAGTTCTTTCTCTGGACCAGAACTTAACTCAGTGTTGGGTGAAAATGGTGGTCACTATCAGGAGAAGTATATATATATATATATATGTATATATAAAAGCAGTTCTTTATATTAAAAACTAATATACAAAATATAGATAAGGCATCATAGTACCAGAGAAGTCTTGACTGTGAAGGTAACCTGAGCTGATTCTTTTTGAAATATTCCTTCTCCTATATTTTTATTTATTTATAATTCTTGGATTTAATACATTTTTTTCAAAGGATTATGCATATAAAGTAAGAAAGTCTGTATAAAACTCTCCATAAACACATAACTGCAGAAAATATTTGTTAAATGCTACATATAAAGAAAATTGAGAAAACAATGTTGATGATGCACATATTCTTTCTACAGCTCTGCATTTTCCTTCCCATTTATCTGTAAAGCAATGCTTTCTCATTTCCTGAACTACCAAGTGTTTCCAAAGCTATCATACAGGTCAGCTTTGCTAGAAACCAATATACTCTAAGCTGAAAGTATGAGATCCTAATGTTTGAAAGAGTACAGTTCTTTTCAAAGTTCCACATCGAATGCCATCATATTCTGCTTGGCATAACCAGCAATATCTGTTCTTTGCTTGGCATGATTAACACTAACTACCCCCACAGCACATTCAGGCCTTTTTTCTTCTATATTCTAAAGTTCCATTTCTTTTCTTGTATGACTTTACCTGCTACCCTTGAATAATATTTGACAGCTACCTATTCAAAGCTAATAACTAGAAAAGAGACCACAGTAACACATCAGTTTGGGTAAGCATATGCAACTCTTAAGTTTAAGGATAAACCTGTAGAAGTGTAGAAATGTGTCATTTCCTATATTTAGAACAGATTTTTCTAAAGCAAAAATTAGTACTACTTCCAACTGTTCTAAGAGCACTTCATAAATGCTCACATATTTGAAAGGATCTCATGAAATGACAGTTTCACTTGGGTATACACAAAGGTCCAATTGCAAATAAGATGTAATGGCAAATAAGGTATCTTCTAGAAATACATTCACATAAGACACCTGACATCAAAGGAGGTAAAGTTGTTATCAAGATACTACTTGGGGATGAGGCAAGATGGCGGAAGAGTAAGACGCGGAGATCACCTTCCTTCCCACAAATACAGTAGAAATACATCTACACGTGGAACTGCTCCTACAGAACACCCACTGAACGCTGGCAGAAGACGTCAGACCTCCCAAAAGGCAAGAAAATCCCCACGTACTTGGGTAGGGCAAAAGAAAAAAGAAATAACAGAGACAAAAGAATAGGGATAGGACCTGCACCAGTGGGAGGGAGCTGTGAAGCAGGAAAGGTTTCCATACACTAGGAAGCCCCTTCGCAGGCGGAGACTGCGGGTGGCGGAGGGGGGAAGCTTCGGAGCCACAGAGGAGAGCGCAGCCACAGGGGTGCGGAGGGCAAAACGGAGAGATTCCTGCACGGAGGATCGGTGCCGAGTAGCACTCACCAGCCCGAGAGGCTTGTCTGCTCAGCCGCCGGGGCGGGCGGGGGCTGGGAGCTGAGGCTCCGGCTTCGGTGCTAGCCGGGAGGGAGTCCGGAAAAAGTCTGCAGCTGCCGAAGACGCAACAGACTTTTTCTTGCCTCTTTGTTTCGCGGCGCGCAAGGAGAGGGGATTCAGAGCGCCGCCTAAACGAACTCCAGAGACGGGCGCGAGCCGTGGCTATCAGCGTGGACCCCAGAGGCGGGCGCGAGCCGAGCCGCGGCTATCAGCGCGGACCCCAGAGACGGGCAGGAGACGCTAAGGCTGCTGCTGCCGCCACCAAGAAGCCTGTGTGCGAGCACAGGTCACTCTCCACACCGCCCCTCCCGGGAGCCTGTGCAGCCCGCCACTGCCAGGGTCCCGTGATCCAGGGACAACTTACCCGGGAGAAGGCACTGCGCGCCTCAGGCTGCTGCAACATCACGCCAGCCTCTGCCGCCGCTGCAGGCTCGCCCCGCCTCCTCGTACCGCTCCCTCCCCCCGACCTGAGTGAGCCAGAGCCCCCGAAGCAGCTGCTCCTTTAACCTCATTCTGTCTGGGCGGGGAACAGACGCCCTCAGGCGACCTACATGCAGAGGCGGGTCCAAATCCAAAGCTGAACCCTGGGAGCTGTATGAACAAAGAAGAGAAAGGGAAATCTCTCCCAGCAGCCTCAGAAGCAGCAGATTAAAGCTCCACAAACAACTTGTTGTGCCTGCATCTGTTGAATACCTGAATAGACAACGAATCATCCCAAATTCAGGAGGTGGACTTTGGGAGCAAGATATATTAATTTTTCCCCTTTTCCTTTTTTTGTGAGTGTATATGTGTATGCTTCTGGGTGAGATTTTGTCTGTATAGCTTTGCTTTCACCATTAGTCCTAGAGTTAGGTCCGTCCGTTTTTTTTTTGTTTTTTTTTTCTTTTTTCTTTTTTTTACTTAAAAAATTTTTTTTCCTAATAAATGTTTTCTTAATAATTTTTTCCTTATTTCCTATTTTTAGAAATTAAAAAAAATTTTTAATAAGTTTTTTCATATTTTTTATTTTTAAAAATTAAAATTTTTTTCTTAATAAATTTAATTTTTTTCCTATTTTTTATTATAAAAAATTAATAAATCTATTTTTAAAAATTAAAAAAAATTGTTTTTTCTTAATAAATTTATTCTTAATTTTTATTATAATAGTTTTATTTTATTTTATTTTATCCTTTTTTATTCTTTCTTTCTATTTTTTTCTCCCTTTTATTCTGAGCCGTGTGGATGAAAGGCTCTTGGTGCTCCAGCCAGGCATCAGGGCTGTGCCTCTGAGGTGGGAGAGCCATCTTCAGAACACTGGTCCACAAGAGACCTTCCAGCTCCACGTAATACCAAACGGCAAAAATCTCTCAGAGATCTCCATCTCAATATCAAGACCCAGCTTCATTCAACGACCAGCAAGCTACAGTGCTGGACACCCTATGCCAAACAACTAGCAAGACAGGAACACAACCCCATCCATTAGCAGAGAGGCTGCCTAAAATCATAATAAGGCCACAAACACCCCAAAACACACCACCAGATGTGGACGTGCCCACCAGAAAGACAAGATCCAACCTCATCCACCAGAACACAGGCACTAGTCCCCTCCACCAGGAAGCCTACACAACCCACTGAACCAACCTTACCCACTGGGGACAGATACCAAAAACAACGGGAACTACGAACCTGCAGCCTGTGAAAAGGAGACCCCAAACACAGTAAGATAAGCAAAACGAGAAGACAAAGAAACACACAGCAGGTGAAGGAGCAGGGTCAAAACACACCAGACCTAACAAATGAAGAGGAAATAGGCAGTCTACCTGAAAAAGAATTCAGAATAATGATAGTAAAGGTGATCCAAAATCTTAGAAATAGAATAGACAAAATGCAAGAAACATTTAACAAGGACGTAGAAGAACTAAAGAGGAACCAAGCAATGATGAAAAACACAATAAATGAAATTAAAAATACTCTAGATGGGATCAATAGCAGAATAACTGAGGCAGAAGAACGGATAAGTGACCTGGAAGATAAAATAGTGGAAATAACTACTGCAGAGCAGAATAAAGAAAAAAGAATGAAAAGAACTGAGGACAGTCTCAGAGACCTCTGGGACAACATTAAACACACCAACATTCGAATTATAGGGGTCCCAGAAGAAGAAGAGAAAAAGAAAGGGACTGAGAAAATATTTGAAGAGATTATAGTTGAAAACTTCCCTAATATGGGAAAGGAAATAGTTAATCAAGTCCTGGAAGCACAGAGAGTCCCATACAGGATAAATCCAAGGAGAAACACGCCAAGACACATATTAATCAAACTATCAAAAATTAAATATAAAGAAAACATATTAAAAGCAGCAAGGGAAAAACAACAAATAACACACAAGGGAATCCCCATAAGGTTAACATCTGATCTTTCAGCAGAAACTCTGCAAGCCAGAAGGGAGTGGCAGGATATACTTAAAGTGATGAAGGAGAAAAACCTACAACCAAGGTTACTCTACCCAGCAAGGATCTGATTCAGATTTGATGGAGAAATTAAAACCTTTACAGACAAGCAAAAGCTGAGAGAGTTCAGCACCACCAAACCAGCTTTACAACAAATGCTAAAGGAACTTCTCTAGGCAAGAAACACAAGAGAAGGAAAACACCTACAATAACAAACCCAAAATATTTAAGAAAATGGGAATAGGAACATACATATCGATAATTACCTTAAATGTAAATGGATTAAATGCTCCCACCAAAAGACACAGACTGGCTGAATGGATACAAAAACAAGACCCATATATATGCTGTCTACAAGAGACCCACTTCAGACCTAGAGACACATACAGACTGAAAGTGAGGGGATGGAAAAAGATATTCCATGCAAATGGAAATCAAAAGAAAGCTGGAGTAACAATTCTCATATCAGACAAAATAGACTTTAAAATAAAGACTATTATAAGAGACAAAGAAGGACACTATATAATGATCAAGGGATTGATCCAAGAGGAAGGTATAACAAATGTAAATATTTATGCACCCAACATAGGAGCACCTCAATACATAAGGCAAATACTAACAGCCATAAAAGGGGAAATCGACAGTAACACAATCATAGTAGGGGACTTTAACACCCCACTTTCACCAATGGACAGATCATCCAAAATGAAAATAAATAAGGAAACACAAGCTTTAAATGATACATTAAACAAGATGGACTTAATTGATATTTATAGGACATTCCATCCAAAAACAACAGAATACACATTTTTCTCAAGTGCTCATGGAACATTCTCCAGGATAGATCATATCTGGGGTCACAAATCAAGCCTTGGTAAATTTAAGAAAATTGAAATCGTATCAAGTATCTTTTCCGACCACAACGCTATGAGACTAGATATCAATTACAGGAAAAGATCTGTAAAAAATACAAACATATGGAGGCTACACAATACACTACTTAATAACGAAGTGATCACTAAAGAAATCAAAGGGGAAATCAAAAAATACCTAGAAACAAATGACAATGGAGACACGACGACCCAAAACCTATGGGATGCAGCAAAAGCAGTCCTAAGAGGGAAGTTTATAGCAATACAAGCCTACATCAAGAAACAGGAAACATCTCGAATAAACAACCTAACCTTGCACCTAAAGCAATTAGAGAAAGAAGAGCAAAAAAACCCCAAAGCTAGCAGAAGGAAAGAAATCATAAAGATCAGATCAGAAATAAATGAAAAAAAAAAAAAAGAAATAAATGAAAAAGAAATGAAGGAAACAATAGCAAAAATCAATGAAACTAAAAGGTGGTTCTTCGAGAAGATAAACAAAATAGATAAACCATTAGCCAGACTCATCAAGAGAAAAAGGGAGAACACTCAAATCAATAGAATTAGAAATGAAAAAGGAGAAGTAACCACTGACACTGCAGAAATACAAACGATCATGAGAGATTACTACAAGCAACTCTATGCCAATAAAAAGGACAACCTGGAAGAAATGGACAGATTCTTAGAAATGCACAACCTGCCGAGACTGAACCAGGAAGAAATAGAAAATATGAACAGACCAATCACAAGCACTGAAATTGACACTGTGATTAAAAATCTTCCAACGAACAAAAGCCCAGGACCAAATGGCTTCACAGGCGAATTCTATCAAACATTTAGAGAAGAGCTAACACCTATCCTTCTCAAACTCTTCCAAAATATTGCAGAGGGAGGAACACTCCCCAACTCATTCTATGAGGCCACCATCACCCTGATACCAAAACCAGACAAAGATGTCACAAAGAAAGAAAACTACAGGCCAATATCACTGATGAACATAGATGCAAAAATCCTCAACAAAATACTAGCAAACAGAATCCAACAGCACATTAAAAGGATTATACACCATGATCAAGTGGGGTTTATTCCAGGAATGCAAGGATTCTTCAATATACGCAAATCAATCAACGTGATACATCATATTAACAAATTGAAGGAGAAAAACCATATGATCATCTCAATAGATGCAGAGAAAGCTTTCGACAAAATTCAACACCCATTTATGATAAAAGCCCTGCAGAAAGGAGGCATAGAGGGAACTTTCCTCAACATAATAAAGGCCATATATGACAAACCCACAGCCAACATTGTCCTCAATGGTGAAAAACTGAAACCATTTCCACTAAGATCAGGAACAAGACAAGGTTGCCTACTCTCACCACTATTATTCAACATAGTTTTGGAAGTGTTAGCCACAGCAATCAGAGAAGACAAAGAAATAAAAGGAATCCAAATCGGAAAAGAAGAAGTAAAGCTGTCACTGTTTGCAGATGACATGATACTATACATAGAGAATCCTAAAGATGTTACCAGAAAACTACTAGAGCTAATCAATGAATTTGGTAAAGTAGCGGGATACAAAATTAATGCACAGAAATCTCTTGCATTCCTATACACTAATGATGAAAAATCTGAAAGTGAAATTAAGAAAACACTCCCGTTTACCATTGCAACAAAAAGAATAAAATATCTAGGAATAAACCTACCTAAGGAGACAAAAGACCTGTATGCAGAAAATTATAAGACACTGATGAAAGAAATTAAAGATGATACAAACAGATGGAGAGATATACCATGTTCTTGGATTGGAATAATCAACATTGTGAAAATGACTCTACTACCCAAAGCAATCTACAGATTCAATGCAATCCCTATCAAACTACCACTGGCATTTTTCACAGAACTAGAACAAAAAATTTCACAATTTGTATGGAGACACAAAAGACCCCGAATAGCCAAAGCAATCTTGAGAACGAAAAATGGAGCTGGAGGAATCAGGCTCCCTGACTTCAGACTATATTACAAAGCTACAGTAATCAAGACAGTTTGGTACTGGCACAAAAACAGAAATATAGATCAATGGAACAGGATAGAAAGCCCAGAGATAAACCCACACACATATGGTCACCTTATCTTTGATAAAGGAGGCAAGCATATACAGTGGAGAAAAGACAGCCTCTTCAATAAGTGGTGCTGAGAAAATTGGACAGGTACAAGTAAAAGTATGAAATTAGAACACTCCCTGACACCATACACAAAAATAAACTCAAAATGGATTAAAGACCTAAGTGTAAGGCCAGACACTATCAAACTCTTAGAGGAAAACATAGGCAGAACACTCTATCACATAAATCACAGCAAGATCCTTTTTGACCCAGCTCCTAGAGAAATGGAAATAAAAACACAAATAAACAAATGGGACCTAATGAAACTTAAAAGCTTTTGCACAGCAAAGGAAACCATAAACAAGACCAAAAGACAACCCTCAGAATGAAAGAAAATATTTGCAAATGAAGCAACTGACAAAGGATTAATCTCCAAGATTTATAAGCAGCTCATGCAGCTCAATAACAAAAAAACAAACAACCCAATCCAAAAATGGGCAGAAGATCTAAATAGACATTTCTCCAAAGAAGATATACAGATGGCCAACAGACACATGAAAGAATGCTCAACATCATTAATCATTAGAGAAATGCAAATCAAAACTACAATGAGGTATCATCTCACACCGGTCAGAATGGCCATCATCAAAAAATCTAGAAACAATAAGTGCTGGAGAGGGTGTGGAGAAAAGGGAACACTCTTGCACTGTTGGTGGGAATGTAAATTGATACAGCCACTATGGAGAACAGTATGGAGGTTCCTTAAAAAACTAAAAATAGAACTACCATACGACCCAGCAATCCCACTACTGGGCATATACCCTGAGAAAACCATAATTCAAGAAGAGTCATGTACCACAATGTTCATTGCAGCTCTATTTACAATAGCCAGGACATGGAAGCAACCTAAGTGTCCATCATTGGATGAATGGATAAAGAAGATGTGGCACATATATACAATGGAATATTACTCAGCCATAAAAAGAAATGAAATGGAGGTATTTGTAATGAGGTGGATGGAGTTAGAGTCTGTCATACAGAGTGAAGTAAGTCAGAAAGAGAAAAACAAATACAGTATGCTAACACATATATATGGAATCTAAGGGAAAAAAAAAAAAAGGTCATGAAGAACCTAGTGGCAAGACGGGAATAAAGACACAGACCTACTAGAGAATGGACTTGAGGATATGGGGAGGGGTAAGGGTGAGATGTGACAGGGTGAGAGAGTGTCATGGACATATATACACTACCAAATGTGAGATGGATAGCTAGTGGGAGGCAGCCGCATAGCACAGGGAGATCAGCTAGGTGCTTTGTGACCACCTGGAGGGGTGGGATAGGGAGGGTGGGAGGGAGGGAGATGCAAGAGGGAAGAGATATGGGAACATATGTATGTGTATGGCTGATTCACTTTGTTGTAAAGCAGAGACTAGCACACCATTGTAAAGCAATTATACTCCAATAAAGATGTTAAAAAAAAAAAAACTGTCAGATTCAAAAAAAAAAAATAATCTTCCAACAAACAAAAGCCCAGGACCAGGCAAATTCTATCAAACATTTAGAGAAGAGCTAACACCTATCCTTCTCAAACTCTTCCAAAATATAGCAGAGGGAGAAACACTCCCAAACTCATTCTACGAGGCCACCCTCACCCTGATACCAAAGAAGATGTGGCACACATATACAATGGAATATTACTCAGCAATAAAATGAAACAAAATTGAATTTGCAGTGAGGTGGATGGACCTAGAGTCTGTCATACAGAGTGAAGTAAGTCAGAAAGAGAAAAACAAATACCGTATGCTAACACATATATATGGAATCTAAAAAGAAAAAAAAAATGGTCAGAAGAACCTAGGGGCAGGACAGGAATAAAGACACAGATGTAGAGAATGGACTTGAGGACATGGGGAGGGGGAAGGGTAAGCTGGGACGAAGTGAGAGAGTAGCACTGACATATATACACTACAAAATGTAAAACCGATAGCTAGTGGGAAGCAGCTGCATAGCACAGGGAGATCAGCTCAGTGCTTTGTGACCACCTAGAGGGGTGGGATAGGGAGTGTGGGAGGGAGACACAAGAGGGAGGGGATATGGGGATATATGTATACGTATAGCTGATTCACTTTGTTATAAAGCAGAAATTAACCCACCATTGTAAAGCAATTATACTCCAATAAAGATGTTAAAAAAAAAAAAAGTATTAGCACCATTCAATCTTTATTTTGTAATGAAACAAACAAACAAAAAAAAGATACTACTTAACTTAATGGGCTTTGAGCTGATACGGAGTTTTAATTGGAAAAATAGGTTCTTTGAAAACTTCAAAGAGAAAATTGAAGAGAAAAGAAAAATTGGTTATTCTGAGTGAAAAATACACATTTTTCAAAAGATCCACTCTTTTAGTAAAACTTCAAGAAGACTAACTCATCCTAAGGACTCATGTGAAAAAAAAATATGTATTTTTTTATAGATCAAACTTTTAAATTTCTGCCAAGTATATTGTTACAAGAATTTTGGGATATATGTAGCAAAAGAACATGATATTATAACCTAATGAATTTTATATTATGTCCACAAGAGGGAAATTTAAAAAATAAATTTAAAAATAAATATATTTGTCTCTTGTTTTATTCTCAAGATGAATTATGTGGTATAGTAAGATTTTATACCTTTATCAGAAGTATTTTAGAACTGATGGGCTGAGGGGAGGTGGTGTCTTAGGATGCCATTTAATTTCATAAAATCCAAACACACTTTTCTATATTAGTAGATACAATCAAAGCACATTTATCTAAATAATAAGATCTGGGGGGGGAAAGCATAAATGGGCACAAACTTTTCTTATTTTTCTGCCTTGTCAAAATTATTATAGTTTTCTCTCCTTCAAAAGAACATGTGGCTTGAGTGTGTCCTTTTTGGCATAAATTATTTCTACGTGATAAAACTCTATTTACTGAGTGCCTATAAAGTGCTAGATGCATCCTGTGTGTTACCAGTAATTCTCATAATAGTCCTGTTAGGATGTGTCATCCCCACTTTACATGTGAGAATCCTGAGACACAAACGATGTAAGTAACTTGTCTCAAGTCTCACACACAGGAAGTGTTGGAGCCTGAAACAAACCAGGTCCATCTGATTTCAAGGCCTCTGCTCTTTGTAGTATAACAAGCAACTTCTCTGTTTACTCAGAAACTTCTTTTACAAGTTTGCTCTTCGCTCACTTTTTAGTTTTCCTCTCACTTTGAACAAGAAAAAGTTTGTCTACTTATAGAGTCCTAGTAGGGCAGAGATGGCTAACTCAGAGTAACTGAAGAAAACTTAATAAAGGGATTATTTAAAGGATGTGGGCAGGATTAAGAGAAAAAGGATAATGGTAAGGCTCCCTACAACTAACAATGCCCAGAAAACTTTACCACCCTTGGGCCTGCAGAGCAAGGAGAGGAAGTAGATATATGAACCTGGAGACAATTATAGGTGGAGGAGAGGAAATCTGGCAGATACTGTGTGCTTAGACACAGGAATGAAGCCACTGCCAACCACAGGCTGACATGAAGGGAACCAGGGAAATAAAATACCCCAACCTCTCTTTTGTCAACTTCTAATCTGCTGCTGGTGCCTCCCACTGGTCAAATCTAAACAGTAGCTAGAGGTCATGAGAACCCATGGTTGCTGTAAGTCATAGATATCAGCTTGCTGGGGCACGGGGCAGGGTAGAAAAAGGTGTGGGATGAGTCTGGAGGGATCTACAGAGATTATCCACTACACATGTACAGATGTATAACTTCAGAGGAGCTTTGAGCACCACCTTTGGGGGCAGAAAACAATGCATGCAGTTTTACCACTAAAGAATAAAATTTAACTTTTTTTTTTTTTTTTTAATAAACTGTAAGTAGTTGAAGATGCTTACAAGCAAACATGGGAACGGCAACTATTGACGTTAATGTACTTTTGAGTTTGCTTGCTCTGTGCAAGACGATGCAGGAGACAAAGGTGAACTATATACAGTGAGCTTTTAAATTAGTAACTAGCAACATCAAAATTTATCTCTTCAATTATAATATATTACAGTGAATAAGAAAAGCTCTCTTAGAAGTCTAATGCAAGACAGAACACTTTAAGAAGGGCACAAAATTATGAAGGAGTTGCTAAATTGATGAGAATACATTTTTAAAGTTTTGCGGGTGAAATGAGTGCCCTTGTTTTTATCTTTATCTTTGTGTACTGTTCTCTAATTTCCAAGTCACACAGCTCACCCCAGTAGGTTCATTCCCTTGTTATATGTCCTGTTAGAAACATATACTTTGCTTACCATGTTTGCATGTATTTATTTATTAGGATATTATTTAACATATAGCCTTTTTAGCTACAAGGGAAGTTCCATGAGGGCAAGGGTCACACTCGTCTTGTTTACAGCCACAACTTCAGCACCTGGCACTGGGTCTGCACGTACAGTATGCAAAAGAATACTTACCAAATGAAAGATTGAGATAAAGATAAAGCTCTATTAATTAATTTACTAATTAATATATTCATTTGACAAGTGTTTATTGTAATAGATGTTTATTGTAGTAGATGCAAGATATTCTTTCTAGACAATGGGGATATGGCAGTGAACAAATAGATAAAAAACCCTGTACCCATAGAGATTAAAATCTCAAGGGGACTTCGAGAGGCATTTACTCTGTGTGGTACAGTGTTCTGAAATTTGAAGGCTCAGACACCCTATCACCTTAGTGGTTTTTTTGAAGTACAAATAAGATTTTTCTTTAAATTAAATATTCATTCGGTAATGCCACAAATAAGATATGAATATTTATCATTACAAATAGATAGCTAGCAGGAACCTGCTTTATAGCACAGGGAGCTCAGCTTGGTGCTCTGTGACGACCTAGATGGGTGGGATGGGTGGTGGGGGGGAGGGAGGTCCAAGAGGGAGGGGATATAGGTATACATATAGCTGATTCACTTCATTGTACAGCAGAAAGTAACACAACATTATAAAGCAATTTTACTCCAATAAAAAAACAACAAAAACAAAAGCAATGATCCATATACTTATTTGAGCTACTGCAAATCCCCCCTCCCCCACATGCCATTAATGTTCTTGCTTCCTTTTTAAAACTCAAATAGATTTTGGCAGGAATTGAACCGAAGAGTCATAGAGATGCCTGCTACTTATGAAAGGTGCTATGATGCAAAGGGCTCTCTTTAGAATGCGCAGGAAAAAAAAAAAACCAAAGCAGTAAAAGATAAATTTGTAACAGTTTTTTTTCCCATAATTTCCCAACATAGTCAAGTTCAAAAGCTCATGATATATAGTTCATCCACAGTCAGTGTCTCCTTATTCCTTCAATAACCTGGTCATTCACTCAGCTACATTTTCCTCATGTTATTTCTTTTTGTCCTGAAAACTTCTACCCTTCAGAGTGGAGCTCCGATGCTACCAACATTGGAAAATCTTTCTTAATGCGTTTATGCAGTATTAGCTACCACGTTCCCTGTGCTTCTGTGACACTCTCAATGTATCTCTATTCTAGTATTGATATGCATTTTTCTGTGACACCATGAGCTCCCTCAAGGAAGAAACCAAGTCTCATTCAGTTTTGAGATCTTGGCATCTTGCACATTTTTGGTTTATATAGAGAGAGAAATGTACGGGTAGATGGATAAGAGTGATGGTTTCACTCATGCACAAAATCTGACACAATATGAATTTTTGATCTTGGATACACTCTTTAATCTCTCTGTCTCCTCATCTTTAAAATGAGAATAATAATAATAAACTCACAGAATTATGAGTGTGAAAATTAAGTGATTAGATAAACATAAAGTGCTGGAATAATGCCTTGTACATAGTTTATCCTATATGCATTTGATATTATTATAACTGAATCAATGATGCCATGCATATATAAGATGTAATAAGATTTAAAGTCAGAGCCATAAATATGTAGTATGTAGAATAAAAAAAAAAAAGGGAAGCTTCTGGAGCTTTTATACCAATAAAATAATGAGCAGCTCATTTTCCAAAAAAGTTCATATTTCATGTAGCACAGAGATACAGAGCACTATAAAGAAACTAATCGGGTTTAGGTTTTGGTAGTTTGGGTCAAGGACTGCATCTGGGTGAGAGAAAATGCAATATATTTGAGGGAATTCCTGCCTAAGTCCTTGAAGGAAAGAGACCTCTATGTTCAAAAGACAACAGCCATTTGAATAAGGATTTATGAATCAATGCCCAAGAGAGAAACTGAGACTTAGTGGATTCCCTATACACTCTCAAAGATTAATATCTAATAGCAGAAGCAAACCTTCTACCAGCATAATAAGAAATTAGGGAATTTCATGCAATCTGACAATGGTTCTAATGGAGAAACCCAAATGGGACCAAAACTTCCTCCTGATCTGCCTAATTACAATTTCTAACAAGGCTCATAAATATTCTTTTCCTTTTGCTAATTCTTTTGTGTTTGGAAATCATGGAAGCACGAACAGGAGATAGCCTGGTTAGGGCACGTATCACAAATAACCTTGAACAGTTGCAAATATCCTTTTAAAATAACCTCCAGATAACTTTTGAAACCTTGAATTTTATCGTTCAATTAATGTACCACAGCTGTGTTTCATGCAGATGGGAGCAGTGGACTTCTTGAAGGAAAGACTGGTAATGATCTTGGTGGAACCAAGTAGTGAACATTGGAGGAATTCTGACAATTGACAGTTCATCCCATTGTGTGTGCCTGAAATCTATGCCCCTTCACACATTCCTACAAGATCACTTGTGACTCAAAACACAAGGTGCTTTCGGGATATTGGCTCCTGAGCTATCTCTTGCGTGAAGTTAGCTAAAAACAAGGAGATTTCAGTAACATTCATTCATCATCAAGTTCATATTCAAATGGAAGTGCAGTACATGGCCATCAGGTTTAACAAAAATATTTGTTGTTTCTTTTCTAGCACTACCATGACCACTGATAGACTTCAAATGCCTAATCAAAGTGTTTGGGTTCTCAACATTGTGAGAAAGGGATGAAAATGAAACCTTTAAATACCTTGGAGTTATTATTATGAAAACCATATTGGTGCTCCTTGCATCACACTCAACGTATTTGTGTGTGTGTGTGCGTGTGTGTGTGTGTGTGTGTGTGTGTGTGTGTGTGTAAAAGGGTAAAATGGAATCCCTGATCATCCTTGCCTGCCTCATGGAAGGTAATAGCAAATGAAAACTAACCTTGGGTTTGGATAAAGATAAAACACTTAAAGTCTCATAGTACTTCTGACAAGCTGCAAAGTTATAATATTTATACTACTGCCGAGAACAGCACAGGTTGTTCCACTCTAAAGAGCTCAAAAAAGTCATTTGGCCAAAGTACATGGACCCTGCAATGAACCTGGATTACACCCTGTCCTGAAGTAGGGAGGTTCTGGAGAACCCCACTGCATCTCACAGGTCTACGACAACATTTTGAAAAATGAAAAATCTGGTCCAATCTCTTCCAACCACACATTGTTATTGGAAAAACCAATAACTTAACTAGAAGAAATTTTGTTGATGTGTAGAATATGAACCCAAACACAGGCATGACTAGTCTAACCAGTACTGCACTGGGGCACAACTTGTTCTATATTTCTTTCCTGCTGTGAACATTTGTAACCATAGAACTTCCCACTTCTTGCCACCTGTTGCTCTTGTTCTTACTTATGGGTTTCTTTATACTGTGTCAAAGGCTGGCATATTCTATCATTGAAAGCTTATTTCGAAAGCTTAAGAATGGGAAAAAATTAGTTTACTAATGCTAGAAAAAAAACCCAGAAAAATAGTATTTATTCTGGATATTTTTTCAACCAGTTCAGGATGAGAAATTTTAACTATTGTCATGGTGTTTAAAAATAAAGTCCATTTTTAAAGACAAGTGATAAATAATAAGGATTGGATATATTATTGCTATTATTAATATTGCTGTTTATTATGTTTGTAATACTAATTATTAATAATTAATTTACCACCTATTATTTATCAACTACTCTTCTCAGGGATATTTATTTTATAGAAAGTCAGAATTTGAGTTTTAATTTAGTTTAATAGTATTTTAGCCTTGTTTTTTTTTTTTGTTAGCCTTGATTTTTGAAATTATATTTTTAAAATTATGGTTTACACTCATCAGGAAGATTATACAATTTTGCAAAGTTTTGAGTTCAATAAAACCTAAGATTATTTTTGTCAAGCACTTTTTATTCTCATTATAAAAACCATATGTGTTTTGAGAGATAGCACATGTGCTTGGGGGTTTTTTCCCCTTTTATTTATCTATTTTTTTAATTTACATGGAATAAAATTGACTTTTTTGGTGTAGAGTTATTTGAATTTTGACACAAACAGAAATTCTTATAACCACTCCAAAGGCAAAGTCCGAAAAATTACAACATCCCAAAGAATTCCCAAGTCCTCCCATTTGTGTTCAGACTCTCCCTTTACCCTTAATTCCTGACAATCAGTGATTTGTTCTTTTTACCTATTCTTTGCCTTTTCCAGAGTGCCACATAAACGGAATCATACGCTGTATAAATTTTAAGATTAGGTTCTTTCATTTGGCAAAATGCATTTGAGAACCATCCATGTTTGTGTATCAATAATTTATTCATTTGTATTACTAAGTCATAATTCCACTGTATGGATGTAACACAATTTTTTTTTTTTTGGCCACGCCACGCAGCATGTGGGATCTTATTTCCCTGACCAGGGATCGAACACGTGCCCCCTGCATTGGAAGCGTGGAGTCTTAACCACTGGACCCCCAGGAAAGTCCCGGATGTAACACAGTCTGATTATCCAATCGCTCATGTAAGTATTGATACATATGCGTTGTGTCCAGTTTTTGTGATTATGAATAATGCTACTATAAACATTCATATAGAGGTTTTAAGTTCTCATAAATACATGGAAGTAGGCTTGCTGGGTCATATGGTAAGTGCACATTTAACTTTTAGAGAAACCGCCAGTTTTTTTCAAAAGTGGCTGTACCAGCATCAATGTATGAGAGAGTTTCTGGTGTACCATACACTCATCAACAGAATTGTTGTTGCTGTTATCGTTAGATTTTTCTAATACTTAATCATGAGAGGCTGTTTGCATTGAGACTTTAATTTGCATTTCCTTAATGACTAACGATATTGAGCATCCCTACATGCGCTTTTTACCATTCATATATTTTCTTTGGTGAAGTCTCTGTTCAAATATTTTGACTATTTTTTAACTAAGTAGTTTGTTTTCTTATTATTAAGATTTGAGAGTCTTTTATACATTCTGTACACAAATCGTTCATCTCTGTAAATACTTTTCCCAGTCTGTGGTTTGCCTTTTCATTTTCTCAACAGTGTCCTTTGCAAAGCAAAGTTTTTATTTGCAATGAGGTAAAATTTTATGTATCATGCTTTTGGTGTTGTATCTAAGAAATCATTGCCTAACCCAATGTTATGAATATTTTAGATCAGGCTTTTACAGTTTTATTTTGACATTTAGGTATATAATATATTCTAAGTTAATTGTTCTATGTAGTATGAGGTATAGAACAGCAATCACATTTGGCATATGCCTATCTAGTTGTTCCAGCTAGCTGTTCAACTGTTTGTTGAAAAGTCTGTCCTTTCTCCATTCAGTTGCCCCTGCACCTTTGTAAAAAATCAGTTGTCCATACTTATGTAGGTCTCTTCCTAAATTTTCTGTTCTACACTATTGGTTATGTGTCTGTCCTTTCACCTATACCATACTGTCTTGACCTCTCTAGCTTTATAACGATCTTAAAAACAGGTAGTGCTAGTCCTCTAAATTTGTTCTTCTTTTTTTAATTGCTTTGGCTATTTGAGTTCTTTTACCCGACCTTATACATTTTAGAATCAGCTTATCTATATCTACAAATAATTGTGTTGACATTATGATTGAGGTTGAATTAAATCTAATATATATCACTTGGGGAAGAATTAACATCTTAATTACGCCAAGTCTTCTAGGCCATGAATCTCATATGGTTATTTATTTAGGTCTTCCTTTGATTGATTGAACTATATTTCTGTAGTTTTCTTCATACAAATCCTGTACATAGTTTATTAGGTTTATAGCTAACTATTTCATTTTGTTGGAGCTTTTACAAAAGATGATTATCTTTTTAAACTTCAGTTTTTCACTGTTCATTTTTCAATCGTGCATTGCTAATGTACAGAAATGCAATTAATTTTTGTTTATTGCTATTCTGTGAACTTTCAAAATTATTTATTAGTTCTAGGAATGATAAACATTTTGTAGATTCCTTGGAATTTTCCACATAGACTATCATGTTGTCTTCAAGAAAGGGTACTTTATTACTTTCTAACTGAATACCTTTTATTTCTTTTTCTATCCTCATTTTATTTTCTAGAACTTCCAATTGAATATTGAATAGCAGTGGTGAAAGTGGAAAATCTTGCCTAGTTCCTGATCTTGGGGGAAAGCAAGCTCTCATGATTAAATATGATGTTAGATGTAAATTTGTTGTAAATGCATTTATCACATGGAGGAAGTTTCTTTCTAACCCTAGGTTGCTGACATTTTTATCATGATAGATGTTGAATGTCTTTTTCTGCATTTATTGATATATCATGTAGTTTTCCTCTCAAGTCTGTTAGTGTGGTAAATTATAATGATTGTTTTTTGAGTGCTGAACCAACCTTGCATTCCTAGGTGATACTTAATATATTTAATTCTCACAGTAATCCTAAAAGAAAGTTTTGATTATGCACATCTAAGATTGAGAAAATTAGAGTTAACTAACTTAAGGACATTCAGCCCAGTAATTGCCAAACCTATGAACTGAACTCAAGTCCATGAGATGCCTGAGCTATGTTCCTTTTACCATAGCACCCTGCCTTTCACAAATAGGCAAGAAGAAATATTATTAATGGCCTCTAGGGCAACAACAAAGACTCTCCCTTTCTATACTCCACTTCCAAGGTAAAGAGGCCCTGGTAATGTTCTAGAAAATGGACATGTTTGTTCCAGGGTTCTTAAGAGTGAAGCCAGTGGGTACACTGATAAAAGAGATCACAAACTCTGGCATGTACAGCCTCTCCCTTGGTCTTGCCTTTTCACTATATTTGTCTCCCATGTGTTGGGATTTGTGAAGGTGAAGCAAAAACTGTATAGGGCTTATGCAGCTAACCTTTTGGAGGATAGTTTAACCAGTTTAGACTACTCCTTAGGGATATGTTTTCATTTTCTTTCAGATTTCCTGGTGTTTCTTAAGGTTTTGAAAGAATGTGACTTTAAGGTTCAAAATTAGATATAGGCCTAGAAGAAAGAAACCTAAAAGGCCACTAGCTCTGCTGTTATTTTATATCTTAAGACATAGTCCAGTTCAGCAGAGCCAATAATTTCACCTAGAATTTTGAGGCCAAGGCCCTAGTTAGAAAAAAATAAAACAAACAAAACACACTGTCTTGTGTCTTCTCTGCATATCTTTCTCATGCATCTATTTTAAGATCTGAAAATAAATTTCCTGGGTCTCAGTTCAATCTTTATCTTAATTCAAGAAATGCTTACAAATCCTTAGGGATTCTATGCTCACATTTTTTGTCTAGTTCCACAGCATTATTGGAATTTACTTACTGAATAGTGATACCGACATTCAAATAATGTCTAAGGGACAATAAAAAAAGTGCTTTAAAATAAATATGCATATATTTTTTATTTAGGGTAGAGAAGGAGAGTAGAGTTTGGATGATCTTAGGAAGAATATGACTGGAGTATCTAGAGCAAGACCACTTGTTATGTAAAACGAAAGTTATTAAGAAAACAATTGCCAACCTATACAAAATCAATGCTCAGCACTTTAGTTATTATATCAAAGCTGAAAGCAGTAAGAAATTTAAGAATAATTCATTTAATTCAGTAAAAGTCTAATGTCAAAAACCTCAAGGGAGCTTCATCGCCTCCTAATTTTCTTTTAAAAGCTGTCTGAGTATAAATGTTCTAATCCTGTCACAATAGAATGAAGAATGTATTTTAAATTGATAGACTGACATTATAAAAAAGAATGTTTTCAAATCACTCACGATATGCAGAAATTTCATGCCCAGTTCAAAGATAGAGAAAAAGGGAACATGTCCCTTGCTTTATTTCCCTGGTTTTCAAGGAATCACTTGTCCTTGATAGGTTTTCTTCCAAAATGGCACACAAAAGAACAAAGCAATGTTCTGGAATTTTCTTTTCTACTCTTTAAAAAGGAAAATGGACTGATGGATGAAGAAGAGCTGCTTTTTTCAATAGGAAAAAAAAAATGAACAGCAAAGAAATGTGAACAGATTCAAAAGACAAGAGCCCACTGGCTGCTTTGTCTCTTCCAATGGAAACTATAGCCATAATTTTTTATTCAGATATGCATTGTCAGTAAAGGTTACATTATTTATTTTTACCTTACTGACTGGATTACAGACCTTTTGCAGCCAGAGGCAGCAGTGGTCAAACAGGTGGGACTGGAATTGGTATAGGTCACAAACACAGTTCAGGGTATGGCACTGAACCTCTGAATATAGTTATCTTTAGGCCTAATAGGTCTTTTTGAGGACATACTGTTATGTGAATGAAAAGGTTTAGATGGGACTCTCATTTCAAAAGGGAATACCCCAGCAGGTCTAGCATACAGTATTTTTCAATATGTCAGCTGGTATTGTGGTCTCAGTGCAGTGCTAAGAATATTCAGTAGCTCCAAAAGAGATTCCAGATAGAGCTGGGCATATAAAGGCCTTAAAGTAGCTTACTTGCACCTCCAAACAGACATACACACACACATGCACACACATATACACATATACTCATACCTACCCCAAGTTACATTTGGTCAGTCTGGCTCTCTGCCTTGGTACCCATGGCTACTTCACAGCCACAGTGTGTGTTTTGGGGTTGGGAGTATGGTTTCAGGATAAAAGAAATCACTCCTCTAAACTATAAGTAATTTCCCCCAAATCAAAACAAATAAATTGGCCTGATCATAATGGTCATGGACAATTTTAAGGAAGAGTACTGCATATTATTTTTTTTTAAATCCATAAGCAGGGGATTACTCCAATGTTAGATTTGGATTAACTTCCAGATTCTGGACAATTTCAATTCCAAGACTGCAATATACTATGGTCTTCATAGTTAAATTTTGTGATTCTGTTTCTAAGAGAAGTCTCAAGGCCTTTATTTCAAGTTTTGTTCTAGTTCTTCTCAGTCCTACTTTATTTAACCTCCTGTCAGTTTCTTTAAGTTTGCAACTGTGAAGCTGCCAATAAATGCAAGGAGGCTATAAACTCAGGTTGCATATTTTTATAGACTTGGGCAGGAGCCATTGTGTGTAAATTCTCTTCACTAACCCAATCCCTTTGTTCTGTTTTTGAAAGAAATAACAAGGAAACTCAAAGATTAAACTGATGAAAGGAGTACATAAATATAGTTTATGACATTAGTGCTTTGAGGTTAAGTTCTAAAGTAACTCCTAAGGTAAGGGGTTAGTTTCATATTAAATTCATTTTCAACTTAAACTGGTTCTCCAACATATTGAAATAGACTGAAATTTATGATAGTTCTATACATAGGTTAAAATAATAATATTTCTCTACAAACATAGAAAGAGTAATTATACTAAGATCGAAAAATTAGACAATTCCAAGGAAATGCATTTAAGTCACTTTCAGATAACAGTTTCTCCCAAATGCATGGCATAGCAGCCTTCATACATTCTTATTTAGGGATTAAAAGAGTATACCATAAAGACAGTGTAATTATTATCTTCAGTTAAACAATATATAAAGTAATTTGTTCAGTGGGAACGGCATTCAGGGATGATAGGATGACAACTTGCAAATATGTGTGATTGAACCAGGCATAATTCCCTTCACTTCCTTCGCCTGATTTTTCAGAGCACCATGGGCAACGTACTGTCAAGGCAGGACTCAGCACTCTTGAGTAAATATAGTTCATGGCTGCCATGGAATTGTAGGATGAGGTATAATCGTAAGTGTGTTCAAGCCATTCCCAACTGTAAGGCACACATATGAAATAGTCTGTGTCTTGTGAATCTCTTTTAAAAGGACTCTGATTTCTGGAACACTGGTGACTGCATATAACATTCATTTCCAGAAATACATAGACATTTTTCTGACTCCACTTATGACTTTAGAGGTTCATGGGTAGTTTAATATATCTAGCAATACATTCAAAAGCATCCATACACTCACACAATCTCCTTTTATTCTTTCCTTAAAAGTAATGTCTCTTTCTTCTGAGTTTTAATAGCACCTAGGCTCCTTAACTAATAATGGTAATTTTATTTGCTTTATAATTTTTGCGAGTAAGCTATATTTCTACCATTGAACTAAGTCCCTTGAGGTCAGGGACAACAGATGCTTCCTAATTTCTGCCATAGTAGCTTGGTCAGTGCTTTACATTCACGGAACAACTTGAAGCACTATGTAGATTTCAGTATACCAGGGGCCAGCCATGCTCCTTAAAATATACCAATATACCGTCACAAACTAAAAATCCTAAAACAGCTATCAGAGTATTATATCAATAGCAATATTGTTTCACTATATGCTACAGCTATTAGATTTTTTAAAATATATTACCTATTAACATGTATACACACAGAGATGATTACTCATGTAATTTTTTATGTTTTATGATTTAAAAATTATGATTTTGATGAGTTATTATTTATCAAATAAATCCTTTATTTGACTTTTCTATTTTTGCTTAGTCAATATTATTATAATGATGATTATATTCATTAAGGGATTTTTATATGCCAGGCACTATGCTAAACCATTTACATACCATATTTCTGATCACATAAAATGTATCATTATCCTCATCTAACAGGTGGCTGAAAATATAGGCTCAGATGGCCTAATTAAATTGCTTTAGGTCATATAAACAGTTGAGCTAATATTCAAACACAGATTTATATTTATCCAAATCCTGTGGAATTTTCACAATAGCTCTCTTATCTCTATATAAATATTTTGAATTTTTAAATTATAATTTACTTAATTTAAGGAATGATCAGTATATCACTTGGAAATATTTGTTGTTGGAGAGCATATTAATTAACAGACATAGTGACTGATTTTATGTCATTAATTTTCAATTAATACTCCCCCAATTTTCATGATCAACCACGCACATTGGGAAGTACCTACTTCACTGGTCCTGTCGTGGAAAGTTACAAGGACAGTAGAAAATGTGGGGTTATAACATCTAATCTTAGACTTCATGGAGGGGAAAGGACAAGTGAAAATGTACTCTTCAAATGCAAAGATGGGCAAAACAGTTATACCGCTAACTGTACCTATAATATAGAATATATAAAACTACAAATAATGAAGAACATAGGAAAGGCAAATATAGGTGTGGGCTTCTTGAAGTGAGCAAATGAACAGATATGATAAAAAGGAAGTGAGATGCGTACAGAAGTATTCAATAAGTGCATACAAATGTGCCAGCATGTCACTTGGAGATCATATTGGCTAAAGTTTGTGAACATACTTCTGAGTGTTTTGACTTGAATCATTAAAAGTTAGTACTTGGTGAAATGCAAAATGGTATTAGTAGGATCAATTTATTTTGAAAAATCTGGGATAGATAAGTTCCTTTTTATACGGTCTACTTCTATGCAGTCTAATATTCGCACTATAATTGGCATATCTCCAAAAGAAATGTTAGCTTAACTTATGGTAATTATCGGAGACAGTGTAAATGATAAAACACTTTTCTCACATTGGCAAGATTTGCAACTCTTTAGCTAATCTAATTAGACAACATTTTTGTTACAATTTACACCTCTTTATCCACATGATAGCTATTATTCACATCAGTCTTCTCTCTTAGACTATAGACTACTTGCAGTCAAGATCTGCAAACTAATATATCTTTATATCTTGCAAACCATGGGACACCATACCCTGCATATTTTGCAGAGCGGGCAAATTCCTGAATGAAAGAATGAAATATTTCAATCCTCAGATACATCTAAGTTGGTTTTCCATGTGACAAATTTTACAAATGGATGCCTCTGTTTCCATCAAAGTTAAGATACTTTTCCCTTTCTCCTACCCTAGAAAATTATTATAATTCAAGCCTAGCAATTTCTCCTAGAACCAGAAAAACCCTCTGCCAGAGATTCAGGAATCTCAGGTCCGAGGACAGAAAGACAAAGCGGCTTCTGACAGCCAGTAGCATGGTGAGTGCACAGGGTGCCCATCCTCCAAACAATGGAAATATCTACTGATACTGCTCTAACATTAGACTCTGCAGCTCTGCTTACATTATGTCATTCCCTGCTCTAAAACTGTCGATGGCTTCCCCAGGGCAGCCTGTTCCACATTCAGACAATTCCAGCTGTTAAGAACTTTTTGCAGAGCAAGAATCTGCCTGCCTATGGTTCCCGACATTGGTTTGTTCTGCCTTTCAGAAAATCAAAAAAAAATAAATGCAGTCTTTCTTTCATATGACAGCTCTTCAAATATTTGCAGACAGCTATCATTTCCCCTTCAAATCCTGTATTCTCTAAACTAAAGATTTTGTTTCTACAACTGTTTTTTGGGATGTTGCCAAAACACACCATCTTCTTTCAATTCCTATAAAGGTAAAGGTGATGATTTGGGATTCAATTCAGAATCAACTCTTAACCTGTGCTCGATTTCACTGTGTTATGTTTTGCCCAGAGAGAAGTAACATTGTGTAGAAATATCTGGAGGTGAGGAAAAAGTTTTTTATTACTGGAAAATAGGGCAGAAAGTGATGGAGAGTGGGGCAGGGGACAGAGATGGGGCTACAGAGGAAAGCAGAGATTAGCTCTTGAATGGCCTTGCATGGCCTACTGAGGAGTGTAGACTTTATCTTAAGGGGAATAGGGAGCCACTGCAAGCTTTTAAGCTGTGGAGTGACACAGTCTAATTCATCTTCTCAGTGTGGAGAATGGATGTGAATAGGATAAGAGTAAGTCATGATAACAAGTGAATAGGCTGCTTCAGTTATCAACAGGAGAACAGAAGGTGGCCTTAGAGCCATGGTTGTGGCTGTGGAACTAGAAAAAAGTAGACAGTTTAGAAAGTTAGAATTCACAGGCCATGAGGTTTGATTGAAAATCCTCATTTAATACTAAATATAAAAGAATATCCTGAAAAAAAAAAAAAAAAAAAAAAAAAAGAATATCCTGTCTGCACTAGAGTATGTTTCAATAGCATAGAAGCAGAGAGATAGCAGACATTAGTTCCAAGTGGGGATAGTAACAGTGGTAGAAGAAAAAAAGTGCCATTTGAGTTATGTCTTGAAGAATGAATGTGGTTTTCAGAGGGCAAAGCTGGATGTACAAAACAGTAAAGCAAATTAACCCAGGCACAGAGGTATATGTATAGAACTAACTGGAACACTCAATTGCAGAAATTTTTGTTTTGTTTTTGCTGATCATTGCACAATGTTGGACTTTGAACTCTATAACATAGTTTTTCCTAATTTATATATATATATATATATATATATATATATATATATAAAATTATATATATTATATATAATTATATATAATATATATAATTCTGTGGAAATTATTCAGGCTGATTTTAAAAATGAGTTAATCTATTTCCTAGAACATAAGAAACTTAAACCAAGTCTTGATTGCTGGAAAACATACATAATCAACTTCACAGTAGATGACAACTTGAGGGGAAAGAGTAAGTATATTTTGTATGATTGGAACAACTGAGGAAATTGATGTTATAGATAATGTCAGACACACATCCCACTGCCCCTCCAACACACACACACACACACACACACACACACACACACACACACACACACACTGCAATAGATTCTTAGACCTTTTAAACTGGGCTGGTTTAATTTTTTATCTACTGCAAAACTTACCCACTTAAAAGTTAACAATAGGTTATATGTTCAGTCTTATTTTGCCAGTGTAATCAGTAGGTCCATATGGACCCCACACCTTTCTTTTTCTGTGTAATGTAGGTGAAGGGCTAACTAAACCAAAGTTTTCCAAGAATCTTGTGATTATTGAGAAAATTCTATCAAAAGATAAAATGGGATTCCTGTGGAATTCTCACGGGAATTCTCTGTGATATTAAAAATTGCATTCAATGGTCTATCAGCAAAGGCTCTGAGTGATGAAACATGGTGACTAGAGGGATGTTTGATCCCACTTAGAAAATATGCCATCAAGGCTTAGAATGCCAAAAATATGAGAAAAGGAAAAAAAAATTGTCAGAAACTGTAGAGTCAGAGGAGACCCTGCAGACAGCTCTGCAGTTTCAATGTGAGGTCCATGGTCACCTGCAGAGTGTATTACAATGCAGACTCCTCAGTCCTTTTCCAGGACTACTACATCCCTCAAGAAGGAGTCTAAGAATCTGAATTTTTAATATATATACTCACGCTCCCTAAGTTTGAAAACTGCTTGTACAATGTAACCTTCACATTTAATCAATAGAGAAACTGACAGAGAAGATAAATGATTTGCTCAAAGTTGCACATGTAGCTTTTAACGATGATAGGGGAATTGTCTCAGATCTTTTGTGTCACGATTATTTGCTCTTGGTCAGTTGGTCTTGACCATTAGCTCAAATGCATGACATTTACAGAGGACAGCCATGTACTAGCTTCATCATCTTATAGGTTGGCCTATAAAGAATGTGTGCAGACTTGGCCTTTGATATCCTGAGACTCAGTGTCTTCTCAATGGTTTTCAATCATGTTTGGTTACTAGGTTTTACCAGCAGAAGTCAGAACATCTAAAAAATAAAGAACTAAAGAAATGAACATATACACATTTGTAATTTCTATGTCAATAAAAAGACATACCTCCTTTCTATTTTCTTTAATAGAACCTGGAACAAAATAACTTTAAGATTAGAATCTGTGACAAGCTCAGAAAATATTTAGGCAATATTATGACATCATCCAAGTGAGATAAGAGAATTCCAGAAATGGATTATTTCAAGCATCAGCAAAGTGTTGATAGTAGATAATACCATATAAAGCAAATGGCATTTTATCTAATTAAATTATTCTTTTTTTTCACTTTGTAGATTTTTTTTTTTCATGGAAAGAACAAAAAGCTATACAGTGTCTGTGAGGGGGAGAAAAAAGTATCATTTTTTTGAATGACTGCTATGAGGCAAACACTTTAGTAGGCACTGCTATCTAATGACTTTAGATACACACACACACACAAACACATGGAATTACTTGTTATTCAAATTAGCCGCTGACTATTAACAAATTTACCAAGAATTAGTAATGTGATTTTAAAACTTAATTCCACTGCACAAGACATGGAATTTTATGGTTTTCTTTTAAGTATCCTATCTTTTGGAGGTATTTTCTGAAAAAAATCACTGTTATATTTCCCCATGCAATTTTTCATCACAACACTGACAATGGTTACATTGCTATAAATGTTAGTTTACATAAATGTTCCTCCCTCCAACGGCTTGCGAAACTGGAAATGCCTTAAGGAAAAAGAAACCAAAATGAAGTGTAAGTTGAGTAAGGATAATGATTTCTTCTCCTGCTCCTGCTACTACTGCCACTAGCACTGCCAGATTTTATCAAGCATCAGCAATATTCTAGGAAGTCTGCATGTGTTAGTTCTAAACTTTGCAACACAATTGTTCACTAATTACTTTTCTTCTTGATGTAGAATCAAATCTAGAGATAGGTTTAGTTAGTAAGGGCAGCAATTATTCTACAAATCAGACAGGGAGTAAATTTGCCTTGAGAAGCAGTAGTTTTCCAAAGTGATTAGGCAAAACAACATTAAACAGGCCCCAGAAGGTGTGTAAGCCCAGTATTGGTGCTCTAGAGTGCAACAAAACAGAAGCTCAAATTCATCACGTAGCGTCACCTGGACAAGTTCTGATGAAGACTAGGAGTTATTCAGTGTAGTTTCTTGTTTTGACTCATTCAGTCATCCTGTTATTCAAACATTTACACTACTAAGCACCTACTTTGTGACAGGCACTATTTTAGTTCTATCGTATTAAGAGGATGAATAACACAAAGTCCTCCTTTTGTGTAACTCACATACAAGTGGGAAAGACTGTCCATAAAAACATGTAATGTCAGGTATTTATAAGTGCTCAGAAATGAAACAAAAAGCAGGGTATGAGAACAAAGAATGATGGGCAGTTCAATTTTAGATGGGGAGATCACAAAAGCTCATTCTATGAAGGTGAAGAATGAGCAAAAATCTGTGAAGTGGAGAATGAAGCATGCAAACATATGGGCTGAGAGCATCCCGGTGCAAACGCAAAACGAGTGCAGGTCCTGAATTAGAAAGAGTTTGAAATGTTCAAAGAAAAGCAAAGAGGCCTCTGTGGCTACAGAACAGTGAGCAGGAGAAGAGTAGCAGAAAATAAGGTAAACGAAAAAGCCAGGAGCTGTATAATGTAGGAGCCTGTAAACCTCAATAAGTAATTTGCCTTTTATAATACATGAGATGGGAAGTCATTGGAAGGTTAAAAGCAGTGACTTGGTCTGTTGTTTTGAAGGCTTGGCTCGGCTACTATGTGGAAAACAGGCTGGAGGAAGTAAGGATTGAAACTGGATAATTAAGATGCTACAGAAGTAGTTCAGGCAACAGAAAACAGACGTTGAACTAATGTGGTAGTGAGAGAGGATGTGTAAAAAGTCCTATTCAAGCTATATTTTGAAGTTAGAGCCAAAAGGATTTGCTAATGAATTTTGTCACACTTCCTCTGTGACTATGTAAAAATAACTGAACCTAATTGAACCTCAATTTCTACATCTTTAGGATAAAATGATGTCCTAGTGAAATAATAAATCCAGACAATGATCACCAGTGACTGCTCTTATTGCAAAAAGAGAGAAAACCACTCATTATGTGCCTCCTGATAGAAATATATAACGCCAATTACGAGATATTCTTTAACAAAAATCTGAATCTGATCACACTTAAAAATCTCTCTCTCAAGTTACAGGAAACACAGGGGACCAAGGGACATATTAAACAACATAAAGGGAATGTAACTAGCAAAGTCTAGAATGTGGGTAAATCTACAAGCTAAAAATTTAAGCTGTCCATCAAACAAACTGCAAGAGACAAAATGATAGTGAGAGGACCCTATACACTAAAAGAGAGCTGAGAAACATCAACCGATTGCAATGTATGGATCTTTTTAGGTTCTTATTTAAACAACTTCAAAACTCAATTTAAGAAACAATTTGTGAAACATAAACAAGGACTGGATTTTAGTTCATGATATTAAGGATGATGATTTTTTAAAGTATGAAACTTATATTTTGGTTTTAGGTTTAAATATTATTTAAATTTTAGAGATATGCACTGAAATATTTTATAAAACATGAGATACATGGTGTTTCATGAATACTAATCCAGTGGCTGACAGAAGTGAATAGGAGTATAGATAAAACATGTTTGGCCAGGAGTTGATAATGTTGAAGCTCAGTGTGTGTACATAGGTCTTCATTATATGATTCCCTCTACATTTTATACATTTGGAATTTTCCATAATAAAAGATTATAAAACTAAAAAAAGATAATTGAGTAGAAACATTGGCAGGATTGCTGTATAACTAATCTAGTCTTACTCTCCAAGTGCATTCTTTTAAACTTTTGGGGAAAAAATGTAACCATGAATGGTAAGAATATGCCTAATATTTGATGAATTAGTTACTCTTTTGAGATATTGCCCAAAGGAAATAGTTCACAAGCAGCCTTAAGTATGCTTTTTACATTTATTGGTTTTCCACCCAAAACTCCATTTCCCACATCACTGCAATCAGGACCCAGATTTTGTTCAGGCATCCACTATTTTTAAAAGGTGACTGTATCTTCAGTCAGTTATAAATTCTGAGAAGTCCAAGCCAATGGTGGTAATATTATTTCTTTTAACTGTAATCTGCTTACAACTGAGCATGTGACCTAGTTTGTGTGGATGGAAAGTGAAGTGAAGTATGTTAATGGGGCATATGGGAAAGTTTTCTCACTCTGAAAAGGAGATATAAGGAAAAGACTCTTCCTTTTTTTACAGTGTGATATTGTGTTTGTGCATAACTAGAGCACAAGACTCTAAAGATGGTAGTTCAGACAGATGTATATAACCTGGGTCCTTGTTGACAACCTTGAGCAAGTATTGATAAATTGGTGCATTAAACAATAAAGAAGGAGCCCTAATTTGGAATTGCTGCTTTGGTGAGAAAATAAATGTTCCTCATTGTTTAAACTGTTTTGAATTAGGTTTTATGCTACTGTCAAATCAGAATTTATTTTAAAACAGCAGGAGTTTGGAAGTAACAGACTTTAAAATGTGGAACTGGGGCTTCCCTGGTGGCACAGTGGTTGAGAATCTGCCTGCCAGTGCAGGGGACACGGGTTCGAGCCCTGGTCTGGGAAGATCCCACATGCCGCGGAGCAACTAGGCCCGTGAGCCACAATTACTGAGCCTGCGCGTCTGGAGCCTGTGCTCCGCAACAAGAGAGGCCACGACACTGAGAGGCCTGCCCACCACGATGAAGAGTGGCCCCCGCTCGCCGCAACTAGAGAAAGCCCTCGCACAGAAACGAAAACCCAGCACAGCCATAAATAAATTAATTAATTAATTAATTAATTTAAAAAAAAAATGTGGAACTGAATGAGTGAAGAAGTTGAGAGTACCGGTCAGTAAACTATTCTCTGCAGGTCAAACCCTGACTTGCCACTTATTTTTGTAAGTAAATTTCATTGCTACACAGCCTGTCTAGTTGTTTACATATTGACTACAGCTCTTTCATGCTATTATGTCAGAATTCAGTGGTTCTAACAGAGACCATGTGGCCTGCAAACCCCGAAGTATTTACTATCTGGTCTTTTACAGAAAAAAGTGTGCCAGACTCCACCGTGCAGCAAAGGGCACCAATGATACCATTATTTCAGGCCTGGGAGATGACCGTCCCTGTTATGAGCTTGTAAAATAGTTACATATTTTTCAACTTTTATTCAGCCACTCATCTTAGGGGAAATAATAAAAAAAGAAATCAGAATGCTTTCATAGAAGGACTGATTCCCACTTTTTTTTCAGTAAAATTTTTCAAGAAAAGATAAAATTTATAAAAAGCTGCCTCATAAGAAAAAGCAGGGAGGGAGTAAAATATAGCTTTTCTAAGGACATGTTTTGTGGCATACAATAAAAAATGAATTTTTTGGACTCTCATAAGGCTGGAAAACTATTTTCCATTTCACACTAAAGTTGGTGACAGAAAAGCCAGAGAAGCAGAAAATTTAGCAAGGAAGTTGGCAAAATATAGAAAAATGTGACTAAGAGCACGGAGTCTCATGTTATACAAGATCACAAAATATCGGGCTGTTGCTCTTAGTGCATGGGATTGACAAGAAACAAGTGACCAGGAGCATATTAAATTAGAATGAAACTTTAACATTAAAGAAACCTATTTCTGCTTCACAAAATCCTCTAATTGTTCAACTACTAAGGTCATCCTTGTATCCTTGAATTTAGATATCAGGAAGTGTATTACTAACCATGTGCTTTCTCTAGAAAGGCCTTCTCCCATCTCAGATAAGGCCATGAAGGAGAATGACAAGGGAGATTTTCTCAGAAGGTAAAATTAGGACAATGAAGGACAATAAATGGAGGAAATTATTTTAGAGAAGTTACTCGGGGGCTATTCCATGATTAGCTGATCCCAGAACTCACTCCACTTCCATGACCAAAAACTTTTCCTCTTCGCAGGGATATGCTGTATGTCAAGGCACAGTGACTACTGTTTTTGATATCTCAGTCTCCCTTTTGGAAATGGACTTTTTTTGCCAATATCCTGTTCCTTTTGTGCCATCATATAATGGGTATCTAAAAGTGAATGATAATTTTTACACATAGAAACATATAAAAAACTTTCTAAAAAGAATAGCAACAGTAAACAGAAATACTTGACTTTTGCATGAAAGCAGTTCATGAAGGCAATTTGGTATTTTCTCTCTTTTTGGGCTGTGGGGTGTCTAAGTGTTATTGATGTGTGCACACAGTAAAAAGGATATTCATGTATGGAGCAAAGCGATAGGCTATGAGATATATTATTAGTTATTTATTGAAAAAATTTCTCCATTTCCTTCTTACTAATGGAAACCTCATTTTCTTTCATTGTTTAGTATATATATGTGTGTGTAATTTGTGGTGAATGCTTTGTTCACCACTGTATCTTTAGCACCTAGCATGTTCCCTGACAGAAAGCAAACATATGAATAAAATTTTTAAAAAATTAAATTATGAAATAAAAACCAACAGGCCAAATGACAGACGCACTATGTTTACGTTTACAACTGTCAATAGGTATGTCTATGGTCAAGGGTCAGGATGTGATAAGCAAAACAAAAGCGTTATAATTTGTTACAGTGATTCTTACTACAAAATGGTTTTCAGCATTGTTTTATATTATATTTTCAATAAACAAAAAGTAAAATAAAATTTGGCAGTTATTCAGGATGATCTCTTTCTCTCACATGCTATGATTGTCTGTGTTGGCATACATGATCATCTGAGTGCTTCCTCAGTATTAAGATTTGATTGTGAAAATGGCCCAGCAATCCACTGTAAGCTCATGACCAGTAATAACAAAAACCATTTCTCCTGATGACCTTGCATATTAAAGTTTCCTCAAATGTTTGGGTTACAATTAAAAAATGGGCAAAAAGACCTAAATAGACATTTCTCCAAAGAAGATATACACAAGGCCAACAGGCACATGAAAAGATGCTCTACATCACTAGTCACTAGGGAAATGCAAGTCAAAACCACAATGAGATATTACCTCACACCTGTCAGAAGTGCTATTATCAATATGACAAGAAATAACAAAGTGTTGGCACAGACGTGGAGAAAAGGGATCCCTTGTGTACTACTGCCAGGATTGTAAATTGGTACAGCCACTAAGGAAAACAGTATGGAGAATCCTTAAAAAAATTTTTAAGGAGAATCCTTAAAAAATCCTTAAAAAAATATAATTAACATATGATCCAGCAATTCCACTTCTGGAAATATATCCAAAGAAGTAATACCTATAGTTCTTAAGACTTTAGTGCAAAAGGGTGCCTTGAAACTCACAAAAAGAGAGTGGTGGACAGAAGGTAAAATTGGGCTCTGGAGGAGAGCAAAACCTGAGTCTGGATATAAATTTATCTTCCCAGATTTTAAGGTTTTCCAGATAAAGTGTCTGTACTGGACAAATTCTGAGTGGAAGGAATATACAAATACCCTATATTCTCAACTCTATGACTTCATCCTTAATATTCCATCTTCCTGGAATGTGCTGTCTCTCTCTCCCTTACCCCATCACCTACCCAAATTCTAATCATCTTTCTAGACTGAGTTCAACAGTCACTACATTCACAAAACTGTTCCTGCCCACTTAGTCCTCTCCAATTTATAAGTGACACTTTGGTAGCTTGTGCTCCTCTCTCTCACCTTTGCTTGCAAGGACTGATGAATGGAACACCACCAGGGGACACAAGTTCTTCCCGTGATAATCTATCTGGATAGCGTCACTCGAGTTTTGCAGGGCACATCCTGCCTGGCTCTATGAGGAAGCCCTACCTCTACCAGACAGTGAAAGTATGGCTTATGTTTATTCATGCCTTACACAGTTCCTTTCACTTAGTCAGTCCTAATAATCATCATCCATGCTGCAGTACCTCGCATGATCCTGTTTTTGAAAATCAATTTAAAATTATAAAACATCTCAGATATACAAAAGACATAGAGTATAATACAGTGAACATCTATGTACTAAAATTACATAATTGGCAAATATTAACATTTTATAAAATTTGCTTTGTGTCACGTTTTTTAAGTTATAAAACATTTCCCACACACGTGAAATATACTTTTTACTTCTTTCCCTCCATTCCTCTCCAAAGGTAACACTATCCTTACAGGGATCTTTTGAAAATTCATAGAGCCCATTCCCCTCAATCGTATGCTGGCTAAGAGTTCTTTATTTCCTGCAAAACCTCTCTCCAGATTGCTTTAAAAATCAGTTATGCTCTTTGGCTTCCTCAAAATTAGTGTGTCCAGAACCCTGGATGGAGTGTGATTCTGGGTACACTCTCCCTTAATGGATTGTAAATCAGAGCTGTCGCTTGGAATTGCACCAGGACATTCTGAGTGCTCTTTTCCTAAATATTTACTGAGCTCTGCAGATTTTAATCACACGTTTCTCATGTAAGACGATGCTGTTGTACAGCACCTTTTATTTTCAAGGGCTTTTTTTCATCCATCCTTATAACGATTGAGAAAATGGAAGAGAACAAGTTTTCTTCACCATTTTAGAGCTGATATAAACCATGGAATAGAGGATGTAAGAGATGACCTGTGAGTGTCATAACCCACATGGGACTGGACAAGGAAAACATCTTAACATCTTACAGCTGTATTTTTATCTCTTCTCAAAAGTTATACAAAACATACTGGCATTCTTTCCAGGATGTTTTCTTTTTGCATAAGAGAACGTCAGCTCCATTTTTATGAAACAAATACATTCTTAAAGTGATCTTGTGATCCCTTGCTATTTCTGTGTTTTGATATTTTTTTTAATTCCAGGTAACTTTTTTTTGTACAAAAGAGAAGCAGGCTAAAAAAAATGACATTTTGTGATACCAGGTGCAAACTTCTAAAGGCTATGCTGTGATGATAAATCTTATTCATCATATCTCTTAGAAAAATAAATTATAACATCATTTTTACCACTGAGGAAAGTGCGGTTCAAAGTAAGTACATTGTCTTTTCTAAGGTGACAAATGTTCAAGACTGGGACTCACGTCTGTCTGACAAATGCCTATATCACTCTGTCTTTGGTCTTCAATATGTTTCTCTGGGTTAATTGATTACATTGAACAAACTGAATTTTTTTCTCATTGGAAACTTCCTCAGTACTTGTGATGATCTTGAGGCTAATACACATTTCTTCATCTGTAACACAATGATAATAGCTGCACCTAAATGTCCTACGAACTGAGGAGAATGAGAAATTGGAGGTTCTGCACCAGGAGTCTCCTAGCCCCAGGGGAGGGAGGAGGAAAGCCAACCAACTAAACAAATATACTGAAATAGTGCCTATAACATGGGTCATTGTGAGAAACAGAAAAGATAATCCATTTTAAGTGCCTAGTCAAGTGCATGGTACATAGTAAAAACACAATACATGGAAATAGTATATTATTATGTTATTAATATTATTACAGAAATTGACTCCACACTGCCTTCACAAACATGTACTGACACCTGCTCACAGCTGAAGATACCATGTCGGTGTCGGAGGACACCCATGGAATAGGCCTTGGTTCTCGTACTTGAGGACTACATGGGTAAAAGCAGGAAATGAATGTTTCCAAATAAATGCAATGGAGTATGGCAAGTGCAGTGATAGACACATCTAAGGGCTAAGGAAATGTGAGACTGGAGAAAGAATTCTCCCAGGATTTGAGGAAGGTATCACTATAAAAGGGGCACAAAGATGCACCTGGTGCTGCCATTTTGGGACTGTGGATGAGTAAACAGATCCTCAAGTCTTAGGTTTTTCATCTGCAAAGAAAGTGTAACAGTATTTCTTCCATACAAGTTTGTTATAAGGATCACTCACACATATACACATAAAGCCTAGCTTAATACAAAATTCAAACATTGAGTTTAACCAAGTCTACAGATTTGGTCCCAAATTACACAGCTTTCCCATAATATGATGTTGTTCCCAGGAGCCTTGGAAGACTGGGAAAAGGGCCTCTGGTGAAACATTATTTACTGTATGTTTGTTTATGTATTGGTTACTATCTATGAGACTGACACTGTAGAAAATTGTGAAAATCTACAGAAATCTATTAATTTTTTTTTCAATCCAGCTCCTATTACTGAAGACATTAATCAATACTGTTTTTTTTTTTTTTTTTTCCGCGTAACTCAGCTTGTGGGATCTTAGTTCCCTGAACAGGGATTGAACCCGGACCTTCGGCTGTGAAAGCATGGAGTCCTAACCACTGGACTGCCAGGAAATTCCCAATACTGTTTTTAAGGAGAGATTTAGAGTTTTGACCAATTTTGTTATTTGGCCAAAGTTATCATAATAGCATTCTAACTCCATAAATTTTTGTGTGTCTTCTGACTTCCTAAACCTAAACTTATTTACAATTCTAAATCCGCTGGAAAGATAACTAATTTTGAAGAAAGAGAGCTTTTAGGAAGTAGTGTAATATGTAAGGATACATAATATATAATGAAATCTCTAAAGAATGGGTTTTATAGGTATTATGTGATTTTAAAAAAAAAGCAATTGTTAGTCAGAAGGCCTGGGTTCTAGTCTCTGTTATGATCCAAGCAAGCAGTATAACTTCTCTGAGCCTGTTTCCCCACAATTATAATAATGCCAGAACCAGATAATCTCAAAAGTTCTCTGATTTATGACTTTTAAAATTCTCATTCAGTTTTTCAAGCCAAGTGCATTCTCAGAAATACAGAATTGCGAAATAATCCATTCAGCTGAGTATCATTATTCCTGTTTTAAGAATGAGGGAGAGTCATTATCCAAGGTTATTCAGCTAATGAGTAATAGAGCTCAGGCTTGAGCCCAGACCAAAATAATTAAATCATTTTAAAATTTAAATAGTGATTACAAATCACATAATTTTTTTCAATTAATTCAGTTTCTCTCTCCCTCTCTCTCTCAACATAATGCCAATTCCTACAAAATTCAAGATAAAGGTAATTCTGCAGTAGAACTTGGGATCTCTTTCTTTTTCTTATCAGCACTTTCATTACCTTACTGTAATAACCTCTTAAATGTGTCTCTCACTTCTGTCTTTCTCTCTCACCTATAATTCACATTGCTTATAAATATGAAAACATTCCCTTTTGAATTACCGAGACATTAACATCTATACTATACAAAAGAAACACCTGAGGTCTAATTTGAGTGCATATTTCTGTAAAACTTCACTAAGAGGAAAGAAAGACCCTCTTAGTGATATTCTAAGAGTTTGGCACACTATTCTCTTCCAACCACAAAATTACATCCTATGGCTTCTAACTGTTTGGAGAAACTTAATAAAAGGCAAAACCATGTGAAGGCAGGACAGTGAGTGGTTTATTGATTACTGATTGCTTTCTTATTTAACTTTTATATCGGCTCTCAAGTGTTACCTCTCAATTCAGACCATTACACACATATTGTACTGAACTTCCTAAGACAGCTCAGTACATCCTTCTTGAGTTAGGCAGCAGAGGTGCACAGGGCCTTTTAATTATAATATTTCAAAAATACATCAAGTTTACCATAAACCTCTTTTAAATTTTAAAATTTTGCAGAGTACATACAGAATTAGAATTTCAATATTCCTCAGTCTTTTATTTAAGATGAAAAATAATACCTTTTCAGTATGCATAATGAAAAGATAAAGAACTATAAAATGTAATTTGAGATATTCAACTTTTAGACAAAATTAGCAAACATGTGGTACTTAGTACATATTCATGATTATAAAGTAAGACTCTTCATAGGAATTAAAATTCTTTTCAAAGGTTAATCAAAGTTCCTAAGCTTCTAAAGAATTGTATCTATACCTATCAATTTGCAAAGAGTGCCCATTTGCACATGAGAGGGTCAGCTTCGCTAAGGTTGGAGAAACACAATAAGAAATACATACATTGTGCTAATTCTGTGTCAGACCCTGGAATCATTTATTCATTCATTCATTCATTCAGGCACTCAGCTCTATTCACTCAACAACTTCACAAAATCCTTTTGAGATAGAAATTTTTAACGTTCATGATACATTCAGGAGGAAACTGAGGTGCTGAGTTAGCCTAACACCACAGGGTAAATGGTAGAGCTGGGATTTGAACCCAGGCAGTCTCAGCACATGTTCTTATTCCTCGCTGTACCATTTTGTTTCTACACTTTTTCACTAATAAAGAGGGAAAAAATCACATTTGGAGTAGTTGCTGATATCTCTGTGACACTGGCTTGATCTTGTTGCTATGGAGTAGAAAAGAAATTAAAATATGTGAATTTATAAATTAACATATCAAAGTTGTCTTAAGGATGCATGGCTTAGGAAGAAATTCTGCAGGCTTCACCTCTAAGCACTGAATTTTTATTCTGCACACGTGAACACCTCTAGGTTTGCCTTGACATTTAGATTTTCTCAAGTATAAAATGTTCCCCAATATTTCTTGCAAGTGTTAACATCGTACAGAATACCCAACATTACTCTATTTGGGTAAACTTTGTTGATTGATTGATTGATTGATATTTGCTTAAAGGCCCCTCCCCCTTGTGTAGTTGCTGGCATTCTCTCAATATGGGTCATTAGCAGTGACTTCAAGTGGTTCAATAAGCAGTATTAAAGATTGGTCATAATGGGATGACTTATAAGGTTTGATTTTAAACAATTCATTTAGCTCTCTCAGTCTGTTTTCTAATCTGTAAAATGAGAAAACAATTAGTGCCTAGTCATGCATGTATTATGGAGGCTTAAATGAGATACATGCAATATACTTAGAACATAGCTTGTCATATTTAAATGCTTAGTAAAATTTAGCTATTATTACATATGTTAAAGGCTATTGTTAAGAGATTTCAAATAGACCTTTATTAATTCATTTGTTGTTGACTTTGCAATCAACTATTTTGTGTGAAATTCTGTGCTAAAGCCAAGACAATAAGCATATGCAACACTGGTGTTATCCATAAGAGACTTATAGTCACTTCAGGAAAAATAATAAAATGTTATATATAAAATATTCCTCTTTTTGCATAATAAAAGACTTGACATTTTAAAGAATTCTTTTGCTAAAGAACTACCTGATTCTGGTTAAAACATATTTTGATGTATTTCTTAGACTGTTGGAAGTAATGAAACTCTCAAAAAAATAGCATAACAAAACAAATTAAACAAAGAAATAATCATGATCTGAAACCAGAACAGAGGTAGTGAGTGGTAAGCTTGTAAAAGCCTGTGTTACCCAGGAGACTAGACCTTTGGCCACTCCAAAGTGTGGAGCTAAAATTGCGATTTTCACGTTAAGATTGGGCATTTAAATCAGGAAAAAGTGGTCCCAGGCACATTGTCCCCTGGCGCCCAGCAAAGGAAAACACAAATTTTCTCTGTAGAAAAGCATCCCTGGTTTAAGCCCTAGTGAGGCAGGAGATAGATGGGCCTCAAGCTAGGCATTTACAACTGGTCTCCCATTTACATTTCATGGGGCAGGAAAAAGTAGGCTTCAGGCTGGACACTTACAACTAGTCTCCTGTTCACATTTCCTGAGACAGGAGGTAGATGGGCTTCAGGTTAGACATTTAAAATCAGCTTCCTGTTTGCTCTCCGAAATGGAAGTAACAACAGGAACAGGGTAAATAGCTTTGTTTCCTGTGGACACCTTAAGATAACAGTCATGGCAGGAACAGAAAGGGGATAAACCTTGTTTGAGTAAAAGATCAAGAGGTCATACATTTCCCATCCTTGGGGCAAGGGAGACACTGCACATATGCAGAAAGTCTCCTTGGGGGTCAAAAGGAGGGGGCACCACCCCGTAATATGTGATACCAAGGCCATCCCATAGGCCTCTGGGCTGAAATTCATCTTGGAAAAAATTTGCGCACGCGTGTTGGGCAGGGTCCTAGGGCAGGTCAGGTGTGGAAAAAGAAATCAGATAATTGGCCAAAGGTAAACAAAGACCCTGATGAACTGCCCTATATAAATGATTTAACCGCCTCTTCACTGCACTCCTCCTCATTGGGGAGGACGCCCACACCCTTTCTCTCCAGGTGTGCATCTCTGTGTTGCTCCTATCTTAACTAAACAAACTGTTTCTCTGTGTGCTCTCCCACTTGTTGTGCTGTGTCTCTAACAATAATCTTTGTACCTGTTTTTACAGTTTTTGCCTCCGTGAGAAATGCATTTTTTCACTGGGGGCAAGAGCCAGGGGGTGTGGTGGCTAAGATTCCTGCTTTTCATCCAGGCTACCCAGGTTCAATTCCTGGGCAGGGAATTAAGATCTCACTTCATGCCACCACTCACTGTTGCCTCTCTGAGATCACTAGTACTCCCACTGATCAAGATGATTAAGATCTGGCAAATATGACACATAAAGATCACTCAAAGAAAGAAGAAAATGAAAATCAGGAGAAAAAAACATAGGTTTAGATTCTTCAGAGTTTTATATACTTAAATAATAACACACATAACACATATAATAAAGTAACTGAGGATAAAATGTTTAAAAATAAAATACAGAACTGAAAAGATGAACAAACAAGGAATATTCATAAAATTTGGATTTGAGACATGAAAAAAATTAATGAAAAATATATACAGTAGATTAGCTACAGCTATAGTGAGATCTGGGGTATTGGATTTAAACAAATTACAAAGAATGCAGGACAGAAAGGAAAAAAAGAAAGATCCGGCATGTGTTGGGAGTAGAGTTGAATGACTAAGTGATAAATTGGTTTAAGGAGAAGGGGAAAAGAAGAAGGAAAACTGGGAGTTGTGCCTTGAGCATTTGGATGCATTGAAGTGTTCTCTTTACTTTTTAAAAGATTTTCAGTTAATTCTGTTTAAGCTCCATTCCAGGTAGCCCATTCAGAGGTTCTTGCTATTTACAGTTTCTGAGCTGTTCTGAGGTCTGATAGGCATGGTTTTTGTTGGCTTCTCCATGTATTCTCAGCTTTTCACCTATCATGTCTAAAGTTAGCTACTACTTGCTTATCTGTTTTTTCCAGATTCCAAAACAGTGAGGGCATCTATTATCAATTGTTATTGTATGTAAAGCACTGAGAACAATGCCTGGCACAAAATATATGCTATATAAGGGTTAGCTATTGTTGTTGTTCTGTTATATCTTATTATTTCTTCCACATCCTTGCCAGTTTTGATGGGATTAGACATAAGCAAATATTAGTCAATATACATATTTAATAAAGAGTCTTGAGTATTGTATTTTTTCTCTTCTAGTTCAGGCTGAATCCTGACACTTGTTTTAGGATGTTTCTGTTTTCAATGTAGTTATTCTCTAATGGCAACCTGAAATAATTATGAAAACATATTGTTTGACATGTTATATGTCACAATTTAATAGTCTAAACTCATTTAGGATGGGGTAACCCTTTATATAAATTGCTGTCATTTCCTAAAACAGCCAATCTACTACCCTAGCTTGAGTTTAATTATCAGGAACATTCTAACTGTGATTGTGAAATGCCCATAAGGCATTGCATCATCAAAAGTGAGAATAAGTCAAGATTCTCACAACTAAATTCACAATTAAACATGATAGAACATGTAGTTTTAATGATCTACTCTTTGGTTAAAAGTTCTCAGAGCATGTCTTATGGAATTCTTTTATAGTGTGTTAGTATATATTGGTTGAAAACAAGTCTGTTTAAAACATATTTGGCCAGAGCTTGGTAAAACTAACTTATATATGTCTTCAGCATGCTAATTTTCACTATTAATATCCATCTTGGAGGTGATTAGGGGATAATGGAAAATAAATATTATTAAGAAACAAATTCCTACCTCATTTGATTACTAACTCCTTTTTCTTTGGATATTTAATAGAATTTCTGGGACCACACTTTGGAAAATGTGGATATAGACTGAACTTCATCTAAAAATGCCACAATCTAATTGTAAGTGAATACCTCTTTTCTACTTAGTACTGAATATCACACTAATAGTGACATTTACAAATACCTCAGGTCAGGCATATGTTTACTCAAAGTCCAGGATATCACAGATTTGGATAAATCCAATTTCCCTATACAGATTCACCACTGCAGGCAAGCTATTTTGACAAAAATAGGCTCAGACGCTGCAATTCTTTGACTTCTTTTCAAATAATGCCAGTGTTTTCACAACTAAAGAAGGCAATCTCCCAGCTTGGGTAACACATACTTCTAATTATATAAGCAGTGCAATTACTGCATTACCTTGGAGAATCATCAAGGAGGCAGAAACGGGTTTACAAGGCTAGGTTCATAAATGTTATAAGCTTGTTACCAGAGAGAAGGTGGGCTTTGAGAGAATATTTATGTAATTTCTGAGACAGGATGACTAACTCCACAGTAGAGGAGCGTTTGGGGACAACCAGCCTGTTTCTACAACTGTTTCTTCTTTAAAAAATAACACCCATTTTTATTAAATTTTATAAGGTAGGAGTTCATACTTCTTTTTAGCTGAGAGATTATCAGAGTGGGTGGTCGAGGGAGGAGGAAGGAAGACGAGTAGAGGAGCCAAGTACAGTGTGTTAGAGATTGTTCTTGCTAATTACATTCTCATCTCTGGAAATCCCAGCAAACTGGATTTTGAGGGTGTCAGTTTGGCTACCAGTTATGAAGAGACCATTGCTTTGAAAACTATAAGGCCATATATTCATTATATGGACACGATTGTTATTATTATTATAATATCAGTAGTGTCCAAATTACTGTCTTGGAACCTCTAACTTGGGAAATATACACTGACATATTTTATGATTTTTACCCTTCTTTGAGCAACTTACTGATGAATTTCTAATAAAACTGCTAAGCCCAGAAAGCTCTCTGCACAATATATACTGTACAGATTGATATGTATGTATGTATACACATGTATATAGGCTAAATTATTACCCAAATTGGCTAAAATTTAAAGATTATGATAATATAGAGTGAATCTATTTATCAATAAAAATGCAGTATCCTCAAAACCCAGTTTGAGAAACAAAGAACACAATTAAGGTTTTTCCTGCTATCAAGGGTATTTTTCCAAGAAGTTTTAAAAAAAAGTGTTCATGCATAGATCCATCCTATGCTTCTTTCTAAAAATAAAATACCCATTCTCCATTCTACTGGAGAGTTACTATTAACTTCTCAATCATAGCTGACAATCACCCTCTGTGGAAATAGCCCTGCCCATAATCCCTGCTGAGGAGAGCTTTGGACAAGTTATTCTTTGTACATTGTTGGCAATATTCAATATCAGACTCACAAAAATGGAGGGTGGAGGTGGAGATACTTTAGGAATGAGGCTTTACCAGCTTCATGTAGCAGCCAATGAAATACTTCTTTCATCAAAAAACATTTATTATGACCCTACTATGTGTCAGGTACTGTTCTATGTACCAATGAACGACAGACATGGTTCCTTAGAACTTTCAAGGGGGATGAGACAGTTAATAGAAAGTCAGTACTGCACGAATAATTCTAGATGGTTAAGGAAAACAAAACATGATGATGGGATGGAAAGTAGGGTAACACGAGTGCTATTTAGAAAGGGTGTTCAGAGCAGGAAAAAGCCTATTGAAGGTACTGATAGGCCTGAATGATAAGAGGAAGTCAAACCAACCATGTGAGCTCTGAGAGAACATCCTAGGAAGAGGGAACAGCAAGGATCTGTTACTCTGGTGTGGTGTCTTATGGACCTTCCATAATCATGTGCTAAAAAGCTCCTGATAGGGCTTCCCTGGTGGCGCAGTGGTTGAGAGTCCGCCTGCCAATGCGGGGGACACGGGTTCGAGCCCTGGTCTGGGAAGATCCCACGTGCCGCGAAGCAACTAAGCCCGTGAGCCACAATTACTGAGCCTGCGCGTCTGGAGCCTGTGCTCCGCAACGGGAGAGGCTGCGACAGTGAGAGGCCCGCGCACCGCGATGAAGAGTGGCCCCCGCTTGCCGCAACTAGAGAAAGCCCTCACACAGAAACGAAGACGCAACACAGCCATAAATAAATAAATAAATAAATAAATAAATAAATAAATAAATAAATAAATAAATAAATAAATAAATAAATAAATAAATAAATAAATAAATAAATAAATAAATAAATAAATAAATAAATAAATAAATAAAAGCTCCTGATAATAATCTCAAGTTAGGGGAGTGGGTGGTAAGCTTCAGGAGCTGACAATAATTTAAATAATGGGTCACCCTACTGTGAATTAGTTTAGATTATTAAATTCTGGTTGCTAACATGTTAAGCTTTAGTTTACACAACCTCAGGTTGCCTTTAGAAGAAGAATTACATTGAAAAAAGAGAATGATCCTGAATCATGTACCAGGATTCAGCCTGAATTAGAAAAAACAAAGAATACAAAATTCAGACTTCAGATTACATATGGACATTGACTCATGTTTTATTTCTATCCCTATCACAACTGGCAAGGAAACGACAGTAAAATATTCCAAAAGATAACCCACAAAAATAAGTAGTAAAATATAGCAAAATAATAACTAACATTTACATAGCACATACTTTGGGCCAGGCACTTCTGAGTGTTTTGCTTCCAATAACAATTACAGTAGATGTCCTCATAACTGTGGAATCTGGAAAAGCAAGTAGGCGATTGATGACTGACTTTGGAAATTAGTGAAAAGCTGAAGGTGCATGGAGAAATCAACAAGAAATCATGCCTATCAGCTCCTAGAAGGCAGAACAGCTGAGAGATTGTGAATATTAAGAACCTCTTAATGAGCTACATGGGGTAGAGTTTAAGCAGATTTAACTAAAAATCTTTTAATGTAAAGAGAGCCCACCAATACATACAACCGCTCAAGGCACAGTTCCCAGGTTTCCTTGATCCCTCCTTTTCCCTTTCTCCTGAAACCGATTCATCACCTAGTCCTTTCCCAAGGATCAGACTAAGGAATTTACAAATGGAAATTAGATCATGTCTCTCTTCTATTTAAAACAGTCTAATGGCTTCAAACTCGGGTGGGGGGGTGTGGGGGGAATCCAAACTTTAAAAGCAGCTTTATAATTTTCATGTGGTTTGCCCATATCTTTTATCTTTTTTTCACTTCAACCAAGGCTACCTTCCCCTATTTCTTTTCACGTTTTTCCTTCCTTAGGATATTTTTAGTAGCTCTTTTTCTGCACCTTTCAAGGGAGAGCTGTCTATCATTCTGTTATCTGCTAAGATACTTTCTCCGACAACATTCAGAGAATGTCACTCTTTTTCCACACTGCTCTTTTCGTTCCCTGCATTCCTTATCATTTCTTGGTTTGGTTTGTTTTTTGTGTAAACTATATCAAATGGGACTTCTTTTTTGTCGCAGAGTTTCAGCAGGTGCCTCAAAGATGTAGAATAATACCAAAGTTGCCAAGCACCTTATACCCTAATACTGCATGAGAGGGGAGGCTTGTCTTGGCCCAGAGTTGCTTGTGAATTGATATGTCTGGCTTCTTCAAATGGTATTGTTGTCCATTAGTTTATATTTCAATTTATTTTTGAACCCAAGATATTACGGATTATTATTGTTTGTTTACATTTATCCACATTTCTTTTTTTTTTTTTAATTCTGCATTTTGTCTTGTATCTCAGGTCTTCAGTCTGGTATTTTTCTTCTGATTGAATCATATTCTATAGAATGTCCTTTACTGAGTAATTCTTGGTAACCAACTCAGTTTTTGATTCTCTGCAAATATCTTTATTTCACAGCTGATTTTGAAAGATGGTTTTATCACATAGTGTAAAATTCAGCATTGACAATTCTTTCTTTAGTTTGAAGACACTGTACCACTGTCTGATGGTTTCCATTGTTCTTGAGAAGTCAGTTCTCTACTGTTCATTGGTAGGTAACCGTTTCTTTTTCTGGATGCTTTTCAGAGTCTCTGTTTTTTCATATTCTGCGGTTTTACTACAATGTATCCAGATGTATATTTATTTTAATTTATATGTTTGGTATTCATGGACTTCCTGTTATTAAAGATTGGTGACTTTCAATAATTCTGGAAGTTTCCCTAGTTTTCCTTATTCTCTTTTTCCAGATTTCCAATTAGACATATGTTAAAATTTTTCATTCTAGTCTCCATATCTTAGCCTATTCTTTATAGTTTCTAACTCATTCCTTTCTGTTATATTTTGTAATTATCTTCATATATTCCAATTTATTAGTTGTCTTCATACATGTCAATTTTGTAGTTTAACAGTTAGCTTCTTATGACAGCACTTATATGTTTATAAATCAAGAGGCTTGTGTGGTTCCTTTTCAAACCTGTTCTCTCTATTTATGGTCTCTGTACTGATACTTTTCATCCATTTCTTTTATTTATACCTAAATAATAATATTCTATATTTGATAATTTCAATATCTGAAGCCCTTGGGCATCTTTTAGTTTTGCCAATCCTTGATCATTGTGGTTTGCTGTATACACTGTGTTTATTGTGATTTATGTACATCTAGAGTGGATTTATGAGTTTTTAAAGTAGGCTTTTTGTTTCCCTCCTCACTGAGCAACAGCCAAGACAAACAAGATTTTTTGTCTAGTCCATTCCTTCAATGATGATACACATAGTCTTTGCTTTGCATGGCTCTAAAATGGACAAATTTCAATATCTACAATATAATTCAATAACAAGTCCCTTAACAACACGCTTAAAAAGTTCATACTATGATATATTAGCTATATGTAGTTGAATAAAGGATGAACTTCACTGCTAGCTCTTCAATCCACAAATCACTACTAAAATAACTGATGCACATCAGGATCAGTGACCAATCACATGACTTGTTGCAGCCAACAATAATCCACTCACTTCATTAATAATTTTAACATTAATTTCTCCACCAAATGCCATGTATTTATTAAGAACTTATTATTTGGAGATGAATGAATTTCTAGGCATGTGTATAAACTGTATTCCTGAGTAAAAAAGGGAATAGGAATATCTTTATACTTTTAGGGAATAGGAATCTATCATTTTTATCCATACTAAAACTTTAATGTAATATTTAATTTCAAAAGCCTTCCTGAATAAAGTATATAATTAAAATGTAAAAATGATTATTACTCACCTTTTCTCTGGTTCTACTTGAATTTTATTTGTTTTCCCTATGACCAAGTTTCTTGATCTTTAAGATATTAATTACAAAGACTGACTCCAGAAACAGACAAAAGCATTAAAGGAAAATGGGTCTACAGTAATTTACCATATATCCTAGTTATGGGTCCTTTCACTACTAAGGCCTCCTATGCAGGACTGAGAAGCATTTCCCTTTGCCACTGCCATAGCAAATCATGTGATGTTTATCACCTCAAATAAGATTTGAGGCATCAAATAAGATGCCTTAACTGTTTCTTTGCCACTTTGCAACAGAAATAAGAAAGAATAACTATTATTTGATGAAAAAGTCCCTCTCTCCCACAAAAAAGATTGATTCCAAAAATAGAGAAGAGGCTAAAAGGAATATGGATCTTTAGACATTCTACAGTATATCCTCATTTAATGCTGCTTTAAATCACACAGGTTTATAAGATCTGGCAAACACAAGCACCTATGACATAGCTGTGAACCTGGAAGCAAATAAGATCTCAGAACCTAGTAAGATTGACACCATTTGTATATTTTACTCTGTGGGGCAGCTGTGGAAGTGTTACCTACCAGTATGATTTAAACCTGCAGAGAAAATTAAAGTAACAATAAGTCCTGGAAGGGAAAGATGTCAGGAAATCAGACTTCTGGTCAGTTGGATACAGTCATCTTTCCTGGAAAATTATTTGGGGCTTGTTCTTTAATTACTAAGATTTGTTAAAGTAGAATGCTTGTTCTTTCATCTTCTTATCTGCATAAACACTTTCACCAACACTTTTCATCAACAAGTTTATATTAATTTCTATTAATAACTAATTTTAATATAGCTCTGTAAGCTATGTACTGTTCTATAGACTTCGCGTGTGTGTGCATGAATTTGTGTCTGTTTGTATAATACTTTAACTCTTATGACACTGTGAGCCAGGTGTTATAATTATTCCATTTTACAGATCTGATTAATCAACAAACATCGATAACTTGTTCAAGATCACAATATTAGTTAGTAACAGAACTTAGATTTGTACCAGAACAATTTGGTCCTAAAATTAAATTCTTGCCCAATATATTGGTTTGGCCAAAAAGTTTGTTTGGTTACTAAATACATTGTTCAATAAAATTCTTGGTGTAAATAAAAAGTGTCTTTTATTTTTACTTAAAAATCGAACAAATTTTTGACCAACCCAATACTATATAACCATCAACAGTGAGTAGTAATGACTTTCAACAAATCCTTACACCTATGTGTCTGTGTCTGTATACATGTATACAAGTATAAATGTATGCATATGTTTATATGTATATATCTTTAGACTTAGAAAAGTAACTGGAAGGAAATAAACCAGTATGATAAAAGTTGTAAAATCTAGGTAGTAGTTTATAATTTTTGTTATCTTTTATATATTTTTACATTTTCCCAAATATTCTATAATAAACATGTACTGCTCTTATTTCCATAAAACAACACATACAAAAACATAATGTTTATGATATGAATATAAATGTTTAAAGTGAATTAGCCAACCTATCTAAAATTTCAACTATTACTGTGCCACTTTACAGTGCTTTTCCTGCTTTAATTTTATGTCTTTGGTACCAGTCACCATTTGTCTGACACATCATGCAAATATATTTTCTCTTATATTGTCTCTCTCTACCATCAGAGTATTAACTCGCTAAGAATCAAAATTTTTATTTGTTTTGTTTACTGTTGGATTTAGAACAATGTCTGGTGCACTGTATGAAATCAATCAGTATTTGTTTAAAAAGTAATTGAAATAGTATAAAAGTACTGTTAAAGATTTACACTTGAATTAAAAGGAAAATGCATCCACTGACGATGTTTTATAAATGTGCAGTAACCTCTTTTATAAAAAGAACACTTATTTAAGCTCATTTATCCAGGTCTGATTCTTCAGCATGAGAGGACAAAAAGGCTAGCAATCCATTTTTAAGGGGTTAATCATTCTTAGTGCATATGCTGTTCTAAATAGGTCAATTTAATTTTCATCCAAGAACAGATTGAATCCTCACATCAAAGGGTAGTCTGAGTACAGAGGGAGAGAAAAGATGAGAAGGCATTCACCTGCTCAGTTTCATCTCCTCTTTGGGCAATCAGCAGGATACAAGAAGTAGAACCGATGATGTTCCAAAACTGAAATTTGTTTGAGTATCCAAGGATAAGTCCCATATGATGGGTCAATGATACACCAAGCAGGGAGAATTTCAATTTAGAAAATAACAGTAAACTAGAAAGTAGTCAATACTGTTTGAAAAGAAAATGGAAAAAGATGTTTTCCTTACACAGGGATAGAGTAGAAAACATGAGGATACAGTTAGAGAGAGATTCTGTTGAGTACATCATTTGGTATTGTTAAACAAAATCAGACCATGTTGAAAATAAGAGCTAAAATTGGAGGAGTATCCTAAAGGTTGCCAAAGGTATTATAACAAAAGTGAAAAAAAGAAAAAAGTTGGTCATTGGCAGTGTGTTGTTGCTTCCTATTTTAAAAATCATAAAGTATTTAAAAATCATAAAGTATTTAAAAATCAGCTCTATGTTTACCTGTTAGCCTCAGAGCTCTCAGACTGGAAAAAAAAATTAAAGGAGGAGAGGGAGGTGGAAGAAGTGAAGGAAGAAATTGAAAATTAAAAAATGCCAAAGATAAATGTTATAGTTTCTTTGACATTCAAATGTTTCCAGAAAGGACAGATTTGAATGATTTCCTAGATTCCCTTCTGAAATCTGATAAGTATTTCAGAATTCAGCTTCCGCTTCTTTTGCCACCTTTATTCTCACTCCTCACCTCCACACTTCCAACACACACACACACACACACACACACACACACAGATTCATGTCATTTGAAAAGACATATATTACTTTAGAGTCATACTTATCTGATTTAGAATAGAAAAATAAATGAGGCCTTATTTTACAATATTTACTTCTGTGAATGTGGACCCTGTAAATTGATAGGGTTTTAAGTTACCTATACCATGATTGTAGATCTTTGTGCTTTTTTGAACCCTAAGTTATATGAAAAGCCATGCTCCACTATTTCAAAATTAGGTAAGAATAAAGAAAATTGAACTTTGCCAGTTGCACTTCCAGAAAATGCATAATTTTATTTTAAATTAGACTCATTTTTATTGAGGTTCTTGATATAAACTTTGATACAGAGATCATTCAGAACTGATGTTAGAGCTAACCTTTAATTATTACAGAAAAGTCACAGGACATAGATTCTCCTGGCTTACTCTATAAAACCCACAGAGCTATCTGTCATTAATATTTGTATTCACAGTGAGGAGGCAGACAGAGTGCTCTCAGCACTTCTGGACACCAATTCTTTGTCACCAAGATTTGTTGCCCACTCAGGTGGAATTTAGTACTTACAGAATTCAGGATCTCAACTGGAAAAAGCATCAATGCAAAGACTGTGCCGTCTCTAAATGACGGCCTTGAAGGCATGAAAAAGAGAGATTAAGAGAGATGGGCCTTTCTAGACCAAAGGCAATGATGTTTTAGAATTACTGAAGAAATTGCTGAAAGTATTAGCAAATGGTGTGCTGTTGAACCAGTAAGGTTATCAAACCCAAAGAGTAGGTCCAACCTTTGTGCTTCTGATGATCCTCAAAGCAAACAGAGGCCAGACATGCAGAGATAGATAGGATTAAGTCTGCCAATAGACTCATTCTCTATGGAAGAAGAAATGAAATTAAAATCTCTTCTTTTCAGCTTATTGGATTTGGAACAGCACCCAGGACCCTGGAGCTATGTGGACCCACATGGGATAGCAACATCTACTATTAGTTGAAACTATACAAAAGGATGTAATTAAAATACAATGAACTGCTGAGATTAATTACAGTTTCTACAAGGCCACCTCTTCTAAGTAACATTACAAACTCATATACCCCAACCCCCACTATAAAGCCAGTCCTTTAGAAAGGACTGTCCTGGTCATGGCTAAATGTACCAAAAGTAGGCCCTTGAACTTTGAAAACATAATCTCCTTTCTTCTCAGACCTATGGTATCTTCTTCCTTTGAGAGATGCGTTAGGCCAATTGGCTTCATCTCTTTCTTTCTGTAACTTATAATAGAGAACATGAAGAAAATATAGAAAATATAGTTATCGGTAAGAACTGAAGGTTGACAGGAGATTGGAAGAAAATAAATTCATTAGTAAAGAGTATGTTTGCCTCAAGAATATGAAAGCAACACAAGGACATGTGCACAGAAAGCACAGACTTGAACCCTCATATGGACTGCACTGTGTCTCCTAAGACTCAGTTAGGAAATCCTAACCCCCAATGTGACTGTCTTTGGAAATAGGGCCTTTAAAGGGGCAATTAAGGTTAAATTAGATCATATGCAGCAGGATCTAATCCCATATACCTAATGTCTTTATATAAGAAGAGAAAGAGACCCTAAGGATGCATGCACACGGAGAAAGAGGCCATGTGACAACACAGCAAGATGATGGCCACCTGCAAGCCAAAGAGAGAGGCCTAAGGAGAAACCACACTGGTGACATGATCTTGGATTTACAGCCTCCAGAAAAAAAATCAATTTTTGTTAAGTCATCCGGTCTGTGCTTTTTGTTATGGCAGCACTAAACAGAATTCTGACTAATACAAATCCTAAAATGGGCATCAATTAATTAAGATTTGTACATGGACTACCTGATGAATCTGTGTTCTGCTATTAACTAACAGAATGATTTATGGGAAGTTATTTAATCTCTGTAGGTCACAGTTTCCTCATCTAGACGATGGGAGAACTCTATGATATTCACAAATTTAAATTTAATGGGAATGACGACTTTCCTAATTATGCCAACCCATCAAGGTTTCCCATTCTCTTGACAAATGCACTTAATAAATTGCATTACTGACTGTTGAACAAATTCCAGTTATCATTCGTTCTTGACTGATACAAACATATTTTAGTCCACCAATTGAGCTGTAACAGCCTTGAGGAAAGATTCTACATCATGCATTTAATGAGTCATTTAAAAATATTTCTTAAACATATCCTATGTGTGAAGCACCACTGATGCTGAGAATTATAAAGAGGATGCATATGACACCTTCTTTTACGGAAGAGACTGACAAATAAAACTATGCAAGTTAATTCAGAAATATGACAACTAGCAAAATATGAAATAATATAATATTTCCTTAATGGATATTTGAAAAAAAACAGTGTAATATTATTCTGGAATTCAAAGGAAGGTAATTCCTTCCTCTAAAGATCAAATTAATTTAGGAGAGGGACTAATAATCTGAGGCATACACCAAAAGCACAATTTGCTCATGCATTTAAAATCAGTGGTGAAACTCCTCTGTTAGGGTCAGCCCTAGCCAGCATGATTTCATAATTGCCACAAAGCCATCTGCTCAAAAATCTGCAGGCTTTGCTTGCCATCGGTCATTCCTTTAAGATAAGCTGGCTTGCCTATTGGAATAAGAGGGCTTTCAGGGTCAGGTAGAGCTGTTTTAGACTTCATAAAGAATAATCTGAACTTGTTACTTCAACTTTCAGAGCTTTAATTTCTATAACTGAGTGATGGAAAATCATAATCTACCTTGTACAGTTGAGAATTAGAGATAGCATACACAGAACTCCAAAGAGACTATTTAACATATAGTAGGAACACAAAATGTTTATAATCATTATTTTTTTTTCAAAGCAAAAATGGCAAAATGATTTTTTTTTTCATTTCTAATATCCTACTGGTCTTTTAAAAAATTTATTTATTTTATTTAGTTTGTTTTTTTGGCTGCGCTGGGTCTTCGTTGCTGCATGCAGGCTTTCTCTAATTGCGGCGAGTGGAGGCTACTCTTCATTGCAGTGCGCAGGCTTCTCATTGCGGTCGCTGCTCCTGTTGCAGAGCACGGGCTCTAGGCATGTGGGCTTCAGTAGTTGTGGTGCATGGGCTCAGCAGTTGTGGCTCACGGGCTCTAGAGCACAGGCTCAGTAGTTGTGACACATGGGCTTAGTTGCTCTGTGGCTTGTAGGATCTTCCTGGACCAGGGCTTGAACCCGTGTCCCTGCATTGGCAGGCGGATTCTTAACCACTGCACCACCAGGGAAGCCTAAAAATGGCCAAATGATTTTTAACGATTGATTGTGGCTTCTTGGTGCACTGTCATGAGAATAATAAGAGTATGTGATTTGACTCAAGATCCATGGCCCACAGTCAATGAAAAATTTCTGTCATGGGCTCAGTGAGAGAAGCTGCACATTAAAGTGTCATTCTCATATTAAAAACTCCTATTTGAAGGAGGAAATGGTAATCAGAGAGAGTAACGTATAGTTCCATTAACTCTCCTGAATCTGTAAATCAGTCACTGAGTAAGTCCAAAGAATTGACAATTGTTCAGCTAAATTCTAATGGAGATGTGTGGAAGGAGGGGAAAAAAAAGGTATTTTATGAAAATCTGGAACAGGGTTCACCACCCAGAAGCAGAGTCAGAAGGCAACTACCTATGGAGAGGAAATGAAAATCTTAAATAGGGGGTTATTGCAAAAAGAAATCAGAGGGCCAGAGGAATAAACATGAATGTTTACTGGTGGTTTTGTAAGTACTATACATGTACTAACTGGGACATGCATAAGGTAGTTAGAAAAGTAATTTCAGAAATATTACCTTCTAAATCTTCGGGGTAGCAAGCACCAAAGTTGGCAGCTGATACCAGAAGCCTAATTACCATCCCTTTGCTTTTCCTTCAAAATAAATATGTTTATTGCAAATGCTCTCTACTCTTTTTTGCCTGGCACTCTTAAGGGAGAAGCATAAACAATGGTTCAACTAAGTCATTACAATTACATTATCAGTTATATTACAAAAGGCAGTTAAGTCACATTTCTGTGTTAAATGCAATTATGTTTTATTATAAATGTTTTAATAAAGAATAGATCTCTTCAAAGTGTAGTTTCTTTTTGTTCTGCTGTGATGTAGGGCAAAGCCTGAAACAATAAAACATCATCAGGTATGTGAAATGAAAAATAAATCTAATATTCCCCAAACCTGCAATAGTACCCATGGGCCTTTTTCCCAAGACAATGGAACTCTTAACAAAATACTCATAAGAACCTGGATACTTCTCATTTCAAACAACAGCTTTTCATTATCTAGCCTATAAGCACTGACCTCTGATATGGTTTACACAGCCCTCAAATTAAGTTTAAACTGGCCTATCCTGACTTCTGGCAAACAAGTATAACATGTAGTCACATGTTGAGTTTGAAGTTTAATAGGCTAAAATTTAGGGGTGAAGTTGCATTTACATACCTACTGAAGGACATTCTCTCTTTTTTGTTTTTTTTACTGAGGAGTAATTGACATATATCAGTTTTAGATGTACAACATAAAGATTCAGTATTTGTGTATATTGCTAAATGGTCACCACAATAAACTAATACACATCTGTCACCATACATAGTTAGAAAATTTTTCTTGTGATGAGAACTTTTAAGATTTGCTCTCTCAGTAACTTTCAAATATAAAATACAGTATTGTTAACTGTAGTTGCTATGCTGTACATTCCATCCTCATGACTTATTTATTAAGATAAATAAGTAGAGGAAGTTTCTACCTCTTGATACCCTTCACCCATTTTGCTCACCCTCCCCACCCCCTGCCTCTGGCAACCACCAATCTGTTCTATCTATGAGCTTAGGTCTTTTTTTGTTTGTTTTTTTAAGATTCCACATATAAGTGAGATAATTTGGTATTTGTCTTTCTTTGTCTGACATTTCAATTAGCATAGTGCCTTCGAGGTCCATCCATGTTGTCACAAATGAAAAGATTTCCTTTTTTATGGCTGAAAAATATTCCATTTATCCATTGATGGTCCTTTAGCTTGTTTCTATATCTTGGCTGTTGTAAATAATGCTGCAATGAACACAGGGGTGTATATATATTTCCAGTTAGTGTTTTCATTTTCTTCAGATAAGTACTGGGAAGTGAAATAGCTGAATCATGTGGCAGTTCTATTTTTAAAGTATTGAGGGCCCTCCATACTGTTTTCTATAGTGGCTGCACCAATTTACATTTCCACCAACAGTGCACAGGCTTCCTTTTTCTCCACATCCTTGTGAAAACTTGTTATTTCTTGTCTTTTTGATAATAGCATTTCTGACAAGTATTAGGTGATAACTCATTGTGGTTTCGATTTACATTTCCCTGATGACTAGTGATGTTGAATACCTTTTCATGGACCTGTTAGCTATCTGTATGTTTTCTTGGAAAAATGTCTATCTAGATCCTCTGCTTGTTTTTTTAATTGGATTTTTTTTGCTATTAGTTATATGAGTTCTTTATATATTTTGAATATTAACCCCTTATCAGATAAATGATTTGCAAACATTTTCTTCCATTTGGTAGGTTGCCTTTTTATTTTGTTGATGCTTTCCTTTGCTGTGCAGAAGCTCTTTAGTTTGATGTAAACCCATAACTTTTGTTGCCTTTGCTTTCGGTGTCATATTCAAAAAATCATCACCAAAACCAATGTCAATGCCGGTACCACTCCAATGAATTACAGGTTACAGTACACAGTACTCATACATTCCAGGGAATAGTGCGTGTTCCCACTAGCTAGACTAAAAACCCTCAAGATTCAAAAGTCTTGCTCCGTAGTGAGAAATAACTAGATTGAGTACTGCCCTGGTCCCATCTCACAAAACTTAAAAGCAAGACATAAAAGAATCAAAGTAGTTCCAAGTAATTTAACTGCCTTCTAGAAAAAAGCTCAACGATATTTGTAGTAATATAAAAATGTCCCACATTCAACAAGGTAAAATTGACAGTGTCTGGTTTCTAATTTTAAAAAGTTATTAGGCATTCAAAGAACCAGGAAAATTTGAAACATAATGACAAGATAATTTAATTAATCAAAATTAACCCAGAACTGACACATATGACAGAATTAGTAAATAAAGACATTAAAATAGTTATTATAATTTTATTCCACATGTTCATGAAGTTAAGCAGAGACATGAAATCATAAAAAAGACCCAAATTGAACTTCTAGAGATAAAACCAAAATTGTATAAGAAAAAACATACACTGAATAAGATTAATAATAATTATGGAAGAAATAAAACATCAGTGAATTTCAACATGTAGTAATGGAAACAATTCCAAATTAAACACAGAAGAAGAAGAAAAATTTAAATGAAGAGAGCATAATTGAGTTTCAGGACAACTTCATGTAGCCTAATTTATATGTAACTTGAGACTACAAAAGGGGAGGGTGGATGCTTGAAAAACTATTTGCCAAATTTTTTTTCTGAATTTGTAGAAACTGTAAATGCATATATATAAGAAGTTCAACAAACCCTAAACACAATAATGAATGAAAAATTACAAGAATTAAACAGATATACCATTCTGTAAGTCAAAAGAATTAATATTGTTATGATGCCATTTCTCCCCCAATTGGTCTATAGATTTAATCAAAATTCCAACAGGCTTATAAAGTAGAAATGAACTTATTCTAAGTCTCATATGAAAATGCAAATAACATAGTATAGATAAAAGAACATTGAAAAAAAGAACAAATGAGGAGTAATGTTAACTGAATTTCAATATTTATTATAAAACTACAGTAATCAAGACTGTGAAATTGGTGTAAAGGTTGACAAATAGAGCAATGGAATGGAAATAGCTCAGTAATAGATCCATGGACAACTGATTTTTGACAAATTGCCAAGGCAATTCAGAGAAAAAAGGATATTATTTTCAACAAATGGTGTTGGAACAATTGGATATTCATATGAAAAACAAACTTTGATCCATATATCACACCATATAAAACATTTATGTAAAATGGATCATAGAAATAAATGTAATTACTACCTAAAACTATAAAAACTTCTAGAAAGAAACATAAAAGGAAACATTTATGACATTCAGTTAGGCAAATATATTTTACATACGATACAAAAGCATGACCCATAAAAGATAAAAACTGAAAAATTTTACTTCATTAAAATTAAAAACATTTCCTCAACCAAAGATTCCGTTAAGAGGATGAAAAGACAAGCCACAGACTGGGAGAAAATATTTGCAAATTTTATATCTAATAAAGTACTTGTATATGCAATATATATGAATGTATATGAATATTCCAAACTAAAAACCCAAATAACCCAATTTTTAAAATGGGGAAAAGATTTGAAGTGATACTTTACTAAGGAAGGTATGTAGAGGGCAAATAAGTACATGAAAAAATGTTCGACATAATGAATCATTAGGGAAACGCAAATTAAAACCACCAAGGGATACCACTACTAAGCACCTATTAGAATGACTAAAAGTGGAAAGTGTTGGTGAATTTATGAAGGAATTGGAACTCTCATACACTGCTAGTGGAAATATAAAATGACAGAACCATGTTGGAAAACAGTTTGACAGTTTCTTAAAAAGTTAAAAATATATCTATAGGATGATCCAGCCATTTGACTCCTCGATATTTCAGAGAAGTGAAAACATATATCCACACAAAAACGTATACTCAATGTTCACAGTCCCTTTATTTGTAATAACCACCAAACTGGAAACAACTCAGATGACCATCAACAGGTGAGTGGATAAACAATTTTTGGTATATCCATATGTGACAGGCTGATTAATCCAAGTCCTCTTCTCATTAACCTGTGAATGTAACGTTATATGGCAGAAAGGACTCTGCAGTTGTGATTAAGTTAAGGATCTTCAGGTTAGGAAATTCCCCTGGACTACCTGGGTGGGCCATAAATATAACCCCAAATGTCCTTATAAACTGGAGGAGAAGAGAAATTTGACTACAGAAGGGAAGACCATATGGTGACAGCAGCCAGGACTGTACTGCACACCTTGAAAATGGAGGAAGGGGCCACAAGTGGGAAAAACAGGCAGTCACTAGAAGCTCAAAAGGCAAGGAAACGGATTCTCCCCTTAGAGTCTCCAAAACACACTAGTCCTGCCAACAGTTTGACTTTACCTTGGTGAAATTCATTTTGGACTGTGACCTTCAAAAATGTAAGAGAATAAATTTGTGGTAATCTGTTATAGCAGCAAAAGGAAATAAATACATTATATAATGGAATGCTAATCGACAATAAAAGAAATGAACTATTGATATCCATAATACAAATGAATATAAAAATAATTATACTGAGTAAACAAAAAAGACAAAAATAGTATATACCATTTACATAAAATTATGTCATTTACACAAAATTCTAGAAAATGCAAAGTAATCTATAGTGTCAGAGATCATGTTAGTTGTCTGGGGACATGAGGGACAGGTAGGTGAGGAAAGGAGTGCTATGTGGAAACTTTCAGGGATAAACAATATTTTATTATATTGACTGTAGGTTTGGTTTCATGGGTGCGTACATAGTCAAAACTTATCAAATTGTACACTTTAATTACGTGCAGTTTATAATATGCCAATTATGCCTCAAAGCCTTTAAAATTAAAAATATATGCATGTAGCAGGTACACATATGCATATATACACACACATATATGCATACACATATACACATAATGTATATACGTATGTATGTACATATGTATATATAATATATAGAGTGGATATGGAAGAATGGAACAAAAAGAAAAAATACACATGGATGAAAAGTAGAATAGGATAAAAGAGAAAATTTGAGAAGCCACAAGTTCTAAAATTTATCTTATAGTAGCTTAAGAAAAAAAGTGAATAAAATTTAAAATTAGAGAACTGTTATAGAGATAATATAGAAAAGCCTCCCAGAAATAACAGGTATCACTTTATATACTGAAAAAAGGAGCTTACTAAATGATCAGCCTAAAGAATAAGTAGAACCATGCCAAGGCTCAGCATTATGAAATTTCAGAATACCGAGTTAAAGAGAAGATCCTAAAACTTTAGAAGAGTTGATATTGTGGAGGAACAAGACGTTGGGAGAAAAAGAAAGAAAGAAAGAAAGAAACAGACAAATTTAAAAAATCACAAAACAGATTTGGATCCAGAATGATATTAGGCTATTTGAAAGCAAATTTGTCTGTTAAAGTGGGCAGCATTATGATTCTGTAAAAGTTCTGGGAGGAAATAATTTCTATCTTAGGATTCTTCATCCAGCCAAATTGTTAATCAACTCTGTAGGTAGGAAAAAAAAAAAAGACATTTTATGATATGCAAAGGCTCAAACAATTAACTCCTCAAACACCCTTTCTTAGGAAGCTACTAGAGAATGTCTTAGTAAAATAAGGCAGCAAATCAAAAAAGTGAAAGACATGGGATCAAGAAGAGATCTAATATAAGAAAATTGAAAAGAGAAGCCCCAGTATGACAGCTCTGCATCAATCTTGAAAGCTAAAAATTCCTTACTGGAGTAGAAGGAGACTGGTAAGATGGAGTAGCATCTTCAAGAGAAAAAAAAAGTTATAATCACCTGTGTTTGAGTATAAGGAAAAATAATTGCTAAGCCTTTGATATATTATTTTTGAACATTAAAAAAATGATGGAAGGTTAATGATAAAAATAAAGCAAATGAAAAACAAGGAGTTATTTAAGAAAAGAATAAGAACTCTTATAAGAAAGGAAATTAATCTTAGTATACTATTTGACTACCACTTGACTAAGCACTAAACAATTTTAATATGAAAATAATATATTCATTAACTACTAATTTAATCAAAATTGATGCACTTCATTGGGAAAATAAAGGAAGAGGGATTGTGATGGTGGTGTAGTGATAGTGTGAAAAGTTAAATTTCAGCTAATTCAATAGGAAATCAGTAGATGATATCTAAATTTAACAAATAATAAATTGCATCGTAAGTATAATAAATTAGAAATATAGAGGGAAATGCCAGAACAAAGACTACTAAGAGCTAAAGAGGTTGCTTCTGGGAATACAACCTGGGGAGGACGAATGGTTGCAATAGTCATTGCTGCCTTTTTAAGTCTTTTTTCACTATTCCTTTACTTTTTAACCATTCACATATATTAATTTAATTTTTTAGAAAATGTTTAATAAGAAATCAGCAACTGTTGTCTTAGCAATGCCTCCTAATTAGTGCAGCTCTGCATAAGTCTCTGCATGATGAATCATTTATTTTCAGCAAAACATGCTTTACGGTTAAAAGTAAAAATAACTAAATAAAATATTTTAATTGAGGTCTAAATTTCATCATGCCAATTTTCCAAAAGTAAAATAAAAAGTGAATATCTACTGTGTGTTAGGCAAGGATTCCAATTCTGGTGATAAAAATTAATAAGAACATGTTCTTAACAGATTATAGTTTATTAGTGGGTGGCAGTGGCAGCAAGTAAACAGAGATTAGAATTCATGGTGATTATGCTCATAAAACTGGGGAGGGTGGCTGAGTTCAGTTATGAAGAAATTTCAAAACTGAGATAGTTTCCAAATTTATAGAAAAACTTCTTGGATGGGCAAATGTAATCAAGATAATGAAGGGGGGAGGGTGTGAATGATCTAATACTTATTGAATAGCAGTCAGAAGCCACCAGACAATTAGAATTTAAAACAGAATATATACCTTCCAAATCATTAAGGAAGTTGAAAACCAACAAACTAAGTTTAATATAACAAAGACAAAGAGCGAAAGAAATGGTAAAGAAACATAATATCCAAGGAGCACTAAGATAAAATGAAAAAAGGGCAAGGCATATCCATTTTGATAAATGTAATTCATATTTTGGTAAAGTTCTTCCAGTAAATTTCTAAGAGAATTCTGGGGAAGTCACCTGTTAAGATCAAGCATTTAATTCCCTCTGTCTGAAATTCCAAATGAAATGACCAAGGAGGAGAGAGGAAGAAGAGGAGGGGAGGAGAGAGGAGGGAGAGAGAGAAATAAAGTAAATGAATGAATTTTCATTCCTATCTCAATGCTAGAAACTAGTAAAGAGTTATGGAATAGACAAAGCCAGATTAAATAAAGATATCTAGTCAGATTTGGTGCTAAATTACTGGAAGAAAGTTTAAGGGATTCTGATTTGAGTTCACTAATATCTGTTGATTGGAAAAGCAAGGATAAGTGGACAGGGCAAATAGACTGTTTAGCATCCCTTCATCACTATGTGTTAACAGGTGAGAAGCGATAGCCCAGGGCAAGTTGGTCCATACCAAACAGAAAAACAATTCAAAGTGGAGTTTTCATTGGTCCTACTGGGTTTACTTTGATACAGGGAGAAACAGAAACAGGAAAGAATTAGAGAAAAACACACAATTTGCCTGAAGTAGAAACCAGGCCAAAAATAAATTTTCATTAGTAAATGTAGCCAGAAGCATAGCTGATTTAATAAACACTTTCAAAAAAAATGGCACAAAGGAAACTGCCCAAAGACCCACTTCTTACCCAAATCATCTCAAGATTTTAGTTCACTGAGCTAGCAAATAAACTGAGAGCAAACAGCCATCCATCCACTTTAAGATTTGATTGGAAGAGGATAAGAGAGAGCAATGACTAGGAAAAATCCTCTCAATTGCTTTGGGTCAAATACCTGGCTTGTATAGACCTCTCCTTCATTAGGATGAAGATTAGAAATTAATATATAGGACTAATGAAAATGCTTATTCTTTTTTTTTTTCAATAAAAGAGGAAATAATATGTCTCAAAGGTTGCAAAAGAGTAAAACTTTGAACAAGGCAAGCTACAATAAACAAAATACAGATAGCATCTGCAATTTCCCCTAAATAACAACAACAAAAAGTACTCTCAAAAATTGTTACAACATGCTAAAATGAAAACAGAGCTGGGCAAATTGAAGAAATAATTTAGGGTTGCTAATAATTTGTTGGTAGACACTTAAAATGCTTTTTGAAGAAATAAGGAAAAAAAATCTACCCATGAAAAAACTGGATCATTGATAGAGAAGATAATCTTAAGCAGCACTGTCAGAATATAGAAAAAAAGTGCAAAACTGATGACAATAACAAGAGAGAAGATAAATTAATTTGAAAGGTGTATATCCCTGAGTTTATACAATTAATTGTGATGGTTGAACAATAAGGCAAGAATGG